>NW_026067982.1:5617162-5650561 GCF_014885135.2 Alexandromys fortis | reverse complement strand
AGAGAGAGAGAGAGAGAGAGAGAGAGAGAGAGAGAGAGAGAGAAGGAGGAGAAGGAGAAAGAGACAGAGAAGGGGGGAAGCAGAGAAGTGGGGAGAGAGGCAGAAGCAAATCTGCCTCTCCGAGAGGAAGATGGAAAAGAGAGAGCTCTTTTTTTCTTTTTAAAGGTTTATTTATTTTATGTATACTAGTGCCCTATCTGCATGTACGCCTTTATGCCAGAACAGGGCATCAGATCTCACGACAGATGGTTGTGAGCTACCACGTGGTTGCTGGGAATTGAACTTGGGACCTTTGGAAGAGCAGCCATTGTTCCTAACCTCTGAGCCATCTCTCCCGTTCTAGGCTTTGAGATTTTCAAGGGCTCAAGCCCGGCTGAGTGTCTCTCTCTTTTCCTGCTGCCTGTGGATCCAGATACAGGACTCTTAGCTACTTCTCCAGCACCATGTCCGCCTGTAGGCTGCCGTGCTCCTCACCATGATGATAATGGACTAAACCTCTGAAACTGTAAGAGGTCCCAATTAAATGCTTTCCTTTATAAGAGTTGCCATGGTCACGATTTCTCTTCACAGCCATAGAGTAGTGACCAAGGCAACAGAATATGAAGGAGTATCAGTTCCTACTCCTCACTCTGGCCTTGCAGCTGTGGCCCACTGCCATTCCTCAGTGTCAAGAGATGAGTGTACCTCATGTGGTGAGCCCAGGGAAAGGCCTTTATTCAAAACCCGAAGTGTCCCTTCTACCAAATGCCTATTGCTTCCACATTGTAGTGAAGCAAAACATTCCTTAAGTGACGTCACTGCTGAGCTGGGGGCAGCCCGCAAAATGTGCAGATGTGAGCTGGTTGCGGATGCTCTGTCACTTGGAGGATGTGAATTGGATCAAGGTTCCCAGATGGACAGCTCTGGACTGAAGTCTACCATACAGACCAAGGTGTCCACCTAACCTGTTTATTCTTGGCAAGACATACCCTGCTGTGTGAAAGGTCATAGACAAATAGAGGGGTCGCTGGGGCTTAGGGTTGAGAGTTAAATAGAGACAAATTCACAACTGGTCGTCCCAGGAGCAATAATAGGCCCCTTTATGCCAAGCAACTCTCTCGGTGGACTTGTAACACCCTCTTTCCAGATAGCACTTGATAACCCCATCTGCGGAGTCCCTTCTACCCCCTACCCACACCCCCCAGATCTGGAAGGCCTAGGAATTTGTAGCAGTTTCTATGGACAATCAACCCCCTGCCCCAGATTCTGAATTTTATGTCTTAACCACTTCCAGAGGAGCGAGGATGGAGGATAGGGGATTCCAGACCCCTTCCTTAGCCATAGGCACAAAGCATGATGGCTCTCACATATATCTGATCCCATCTGCTCAGGGGGCCTCTGGGAGGCTGCTCATTCAGCTGAGCTTTCTGGTGTGTGTTGAGGGAGCATGGAAGGGGTGTGTCATCCCCAGGCACCAGGCACTCGGGCAGACAATAAGGGGAGACCCTGCTCCCCGCAAAGCACTGACTCCGTGAATGAAGTTGTGTGTAAGCTGGGCGTTAGCCATCCCTGGGTTTGGGGTTTGTGGGGGAGGAAGCTGGGCCTGAGACCCAGACACCAACAGCAGAGGGTGCTTTCAGGTGGGAGAGGCTGCGGTGTTGTAGGGGAGGCAGGGTGTGGTGGTTTGGGCTGGGGCCGGTGATGAGTATGGAATTCCCCAGGGCTTTCCAGAAGTCAGAGAACTAGGGTGGAGTGGGCTCTTTCTCCAATCTTGTCCTCCCATGCTGGCCACAGCGGGGAAGCCCTGGGCGGGTGCTACAGACAACTGGTACGCCCTGTCTTCAGCGGAGAACTGAGCTGCACTAGGAAAACACTAAGCGGGAAGGAGAGGTATCCTGGGGCTCCAAGATGAGGTCATGCCTCCTCTGCACTCAAGATAAGAATCCAGGGGCTAGGGGGAGGATGGCTCAGTGGTTAAGAGTACTTGCTGCTCTTGCCAAGACCAGGTTCAAATCCCAGAACTCACATGGTGGTGCACAACCACCTGTCACTTCAGCTGGGCGCATGTGTGTACATGTGCACACATACACACACACACACNGGGCAAAGGTGTGTCTGGAGGCTGAGGTCACTGGTGAAAGTGGGTCATGAAAGGCCAATGAAATGGGAGCTGGAGCCACAGGAGTGAGGCAGCTTTTGAGCAGAAATAGAATGAGAGAGAGAGGGAGGGAGGGAGGGAGAGAGAGAGAGAGAGAGAGAGAGAGAGAGAGAGAGAGAGAGAGAGAGAGAGAGAGAGAGAGCACTATAGTGTGTCAGGAAGCTACCTATCCAGCATGGCGTTGGAGAAAGGCTTGATTGGGTTGTATCAGGCCCAGAGGTGACTGCTTTGTGGCTATGGGACCTCTCCAGTTGGTCCTTATCCCCTACTGACTCAGAGGACCTGAAGGAGGGGAAGAAGGGGAATATATTTCACATGGTCAGAGAAGAAATGCCCTCTCCCCAGTTTCAGACACAAAAGCTGAGGTTCGGGGTAGGGTTAAAGCATCAGTAGGTCCGGGCAAGTGGAAACAGACTTGGAGGAACTCAGGGTTCCCAACCACAGACTCCGGCTGGATGAAGGGATCAGCTTGTGTTGGGACAGGGAACAAGAGGGTGGAGAGTTCAGGAAGGTCACTGGGGTCAGAGCAGAGAGGCTGCTATGGTCTTAAAGGGCCCCTGAAGTTCATATGTTAGAAATTTCATCTCCCAGACCAACCAGATGGCTCAACTAGTAGAGGCTAATCGTGTTTACCTGAGTTTGAGTCCTAGGACCTATATGGTAGAAGGAGAGAGCTGACTTCTGCAAGTTGTCCTCTGACCTCCATATACGTGCGTACATGGGAGTGCATGTTTGTGTACACACACACATAAATAAATAAATAGATAAATAGATAAATAAATAAATAAATAAATAAATGTTTTTTTAAAAGCCAAAACCAAAATCTTTTGACTTCCATGCAGCCATTTTGAGATGTGGGGTCTCTAGGATAAAGGCATAAAAGCTTGACTTCCATATATGCATGGATGCCATTACTGCAGGTTGATTCGTTATCTTTAGAATGGGTTGGTATAAAAGCCAGCCCCACCCCCATAGGTTCCTTTGCCCCTCTGCCTTCTGCCACGGGATACACCTAAGACCCTTACTAGATGTAGGTCTTTCCTACGTCACATCCTCCAGAACCATTAGCTCTGTAAACTTCTGTTCACAAGAAATGATTCAATACTTGGTGTTCTGCTGGAGCTACACAGAAGGGGCTGCGGCAGAAGCAAGGGTGAGCTCAGACCTGGGTGGGTCCCAGCATGAGCCAAGCTGCAGCTGGCCCAGAGCGCAGGGTCAAGATCAGGGCATCAGAACCAGAGCTTAGGTAGTCCGACAGGACTGTGACTCTGCCCAGAGGCCTCTGAGGTTTCCTGGGTCCAGCACCCTCCTCCTGACATTTGAGGCCTGACCCCTGAAACCATTCCCAGGGCCTCCCTTTAGACGGGCCAGTCTCTCCTGTCTCCCATAAGCACATGTCAGCCTCATCTCTCACACTTTACCCTGCCTGAAATAGTCTATTCTTACACAAAGCCAGTCCCTTCTCCAGCTTTATCTCAGGAAGGCCCTCCAGGAAGCTCTTCCTGAGCATTCCAGCCAGAGAGACATGGAATGTCTCTGGAGCCTGGAACACATTGGCCAGTCACTCAACACAGGCAAGAATTCCAGGATATGCCACCAGGCATCCTGGGGGAAATTGGTATCTGCTGTCCTTGTGGCATGGGACTGAGGGTCATAGGGGAGAGACAGACAGTAGCCAGGAGAATGATCAAACATACCGTCACAATGCTGACACCTATGAAGATGGAAACACACTGGCCACTGATGTCCTAGAGGATCTACTCTAGGACCCAAATGAGACCCCTCCTCCAAGACTGTCCAGGCTCTGACCTCTTAGCCCACAGCCTGGCCCCTACTGGGTCTGAGCACCTTTCTCCTTGGGTCTGAGCTCATAGTGGATTCTCTTGGTCCATTTGGTGCTGTATGTCAGAATTTTCCTCCCAAATAGTCAGATGCTCAAATCCCTCTTCTAAAATAGTGTAATTTTTACATATAACCTGTATGCATCCTCCATATCCTTTAAATTATCTCTACATGACTTATATCTAACACAATGCAATGTCTTATAAGTTTTTAAATAAAAAATACACTCTATTTATTTGTGCGTGAGAGTGTATATCATGAGTGGGTACACATATGCCATGGTGTAAGTGTGAAGATCAGAGGACAATTTGAGGGGGTCAGTTCTCTCCTTCCATCATGTGGGTCCTGGAGATTGAACTCAGGACATCAGGCCTGTTGGCAAGCACCTTTAGCTGCTGAGCCATCTCGCTGGCTCCATAAACAATTATTACATTGTATTATTTAGGAAACAGAGACAAGAAAATAATCTGTGTATGTTGGGTACAGACAAATGTTTTGAACATTTTAAATCTAGGGTTGGCCTAATCCATGCTGTAGAACTCAGTGTTCTTAGAGTAGGCAAGCCTCTGACTTGGGCACAGAAGGTGACCTAAGACACTTAGGCAATTCTACAGCTGCAGAGAGCTGGCCCAGCTGGGATGGAGGCTGTTGTGGGTGACCTGGGAAGTGGCACAGAGGGAGCAGAAGAAGCTGCTCCGCATCTCATGTGCTGAGGACCTGGTGACAAGTTTGAGCTGTGGTCTCAAAGCAACAGGAAGCCACCACTAGACCTGAGGGCATGTTGTAACAGCGGCACTGGAGAAATACCTCTCTGACTGAGAGCGGCAGAGTGGGTTGAGGAGTCAAGGCCGGATCCCAGGACATCACTTTAGTTGAAGTGGTAATGAGAAGTGGATGTATTCGGGGTGCAGCATCAACCAAACTTGGGCAACAAGAAAGAGGAATGCCTAGGATCCTAGTGGAAGTGACCAGGTAGCAGGCATGCCTAACTTTTTGACATTTTAAAATGTTATCTTGAAAGCAGGCTGAACATGCCTGATACAGCATGCAATCCACTGAGGGAACCTAGGCAGCAGATAGGGCCGTGGGGGATAAGTCCATGAGCTCCTTTGGGGATGGTAAGCACGAGATGCCAGTGGGTGACTCGCTGTGGGGTTTGGTAGCTCAGTGGAAGAACCTAGACAGAGCACTCAGGTCACTAAGGACACAAGTAGGAAGCATAGCTTATCCTGAACTCCAAGTGTCCCCCATAGGCTCAGACCCTCCTCCTACCGCCTCACTCCAAATATCTGCAACACATCTTCAGAATGTGCCATGGTCTGTGCACAGCTTCAAGACTGAAAAGTCCTGGTCTAGTGGGGGATAACTAACCAGGAGTTGTGAGTGGGTGGAATGACATCATCCATGATAGAGGACAGAGAAGAAGGAATGGGAACAGGTGTGTGTTCGTGCATGTGTGTGTGTGTATGTGTAACTATTGAATTCCATTGAGACCTTTGGAACTCTGCAAGCTTAAGAGCACTCAGTAGCACTGTCTGAGAGGAACTAGGCACATGCAGAAGCAGGGATCTGGTAGGAGGCACAGGCATCAGTGCAGCCATGGTAGAATTCTGTCACTGTGACAAACGCCCGAGAAGATCAATGTGGGAAGATAAGTTTATCATAGCACGGACTAGCATCATTTGTTAAAATATACATGCTCTCTTGCACAAAATCATGATGAGGATAAATAATAACGCATCACAAACTTCAAAATTGCTAAAGGAGCGGGTTTTAAATGCTTTCAATTTAAAAAGTGGGAAGCATGTGAAGAGATGGATTTCATAATTATCCCGCTGTAATCATTCCCCATTGTAAACACGCATCAAAGTGTCGGGCTGTACCCTGGAAACACTCAGTTATTATTTGATAATTTTTAAAGTGTGCAAGGCTTTGACACCAAAGACTTGGATTCTGCCTCCTGGGGGTGGGGTAGCCATCATTTTAAAACAAAACAGAAATGAGGCTTAAATTGCAGCTCCCTGCTCCTTTGAGCATTGCCGTGCTTAGTCAAAGAGGCCAATAGCGCCACCTTGTGGCGTTGATAGCGGTCACACCACCTTCCAAAAGGGAGATTTTCCCTTCTTGGACCCAGACTATCTCTTCTAATTCCCAGCATTTCTGCAAGAAGACACTCTCACCTTTGTTTCATTCATGGGGAAGGAAAGACACAAACAGTCGAGAGAACATCTCTAAATAAATCACACACTTGAGATGCTGAAGAGAACTAAATCCCAGCTCCATTGTTTGTGCCGATGGTTTATAAATCTGGCTAATAAATAAAACCTTCCAGGCAGTCAGTCAGTCTTTGTGAACTGGTGGTGAGGCCCTTGGACCGCTCACACGCATGTAGATTTTTGTCTTCCTAAGCAAGCATGTGTTTACCATAGATGAAGATTTGAAGAAGCCATCCAGGACAGGGAGTGACCTGGGATAGGCTCTGGACTTCCCTCGAGGCCTTAATTTTATTGTCATTATTCTATAAGCAATGTCCTACAACAATCAGTTACACAACAATTACCTTGTGTTTGGTACTGTGAGAATCTAGAGATAACTTAAAGTCTATGGAAATGCACACACACACACACACACACACATACACACACACGAACTTCCATGCCATTTTATAAAAGGGCTTAAGCATTCTTGGGCTTGAGTATCTAAGGGGAATCCTGTAGCCAATCCCCTACACTATGAAAGGATGAGTGTGCACTCTTGCATACACACAAACTTACAAGCACGAACAAAACAGAGGGAGAAGCACCAGCAATATCTGAAAGCCAGAAACAAACTCTTGAGTGGCAACTGACCTTACTGTGTGCACTGATTTTCTGCTGTTTTCTGAACATCTCACAGAAATGAAGAGTCCAGGCATAAAGGTCCTAGAACCCCTAACACGAAGGAAAGGGGGTGCCAATAGTTAAAGGGCCCACAGAGTGTGGGAAGCGGCAGCACCCTTGAGACCCTCAAGGCATCCAACCAAGGTCAGTTCTGGCATCACGCCCAGCTGCCGGCAATGCCCCAAAGTGTTAGGTTGTGAGAAAGGTGTCTACTATCTGCAATCTTACTCTGCCTTGTACTGACACTTGTCAGTCAACAAGTCCTGCTTCTTTCTTCCACATAAATATAAACAGGAGGAAGAGAACCAGCCATTGACACTCGAGGAAAACCTGCTTCCTGAAAAAGGAAGGCCAAAAAAGGGGGAAGGAGATGGACTTAACGCCATGACCCTCACAGATACGGGGACAGATCCAGAAGTGGGGAAATCAAGGACAAGGAAAGCTAATGTTCTAATTAGATTCTACGACGGAGAGACGAGAAAAGCGATGCCGACTATCCTGTTTAGCTAAAAGATGTCTGCACCTCAGTTTTTCTCTCAGCGTTAGTCATGAGAGGTAATCATGAGTTAATCTGTTCCACATTTCTTTGTGGTCATGTTTCATCACGTGCTGAAGGGCCTGCGAGTTGATTCTGGGTTCCTTCTGTGTGTTTATGTGTGTGCATATGATGCACGTGTGTCTGTGGTGTGTGCACATGTGGAGATCAGAAGACGACACCGGCTGTGCTGTTTTAGAACACTATACCTTATTCTCTTGAGACAGGGTCTCTCACTGGACTTAAAGCCAGCCTGGAAGGGAGCAGGTCCTAGCAAGCCTCTCTCTCCCTCCCACAGCTCTGGGCTTACAGACATGTATTCAGTCACACCAGACTGTTTATGTGTATCCTTGGGATGTAAATTCAGGACCCCATGCTTGCACAGCAAGTCTTCTTACCCCCTGAATCATTTCCCCAGATTCCCAGCTTTGATTTTTTGTTTGGTTTTGGTGCTGTTCAAAAAATTACAAATGATGCTTAGATTACATTTAACTTCCTTGGACTTCTGTTTATGGATATTAGTTCTGTTTATAACTTGTTATGTGCAAAATCAGGATGTGTAATATATATTTATGATGTGGATTAAATGTAATTCATAGATATGAAACCTTAGAGCAGTACTGGTTCCCAAATTGGAGTGATTCTGTACTCAGAGGACTACTGGCAACATCTGAAGGTATTTCTGGACGAAAGAACTGATGGGGATTTACCGGCATCCAGTGGGTTAGAGACAAAGGATGTTACTAAGCATTTCATGGTATACAGGGTGGCCCCCTACAAGAAAGACTGTCCAAAGCCCAAAAAGTGGGAGTGCATGACCCAATCAATAAGTACAAGTCCTTGTTTCAAAGCTTCAATGAAAGTTCTTTCCTTTATCGTCTGCATAACACAGTGAGTCCCTCGAGACGATCATTCTCTTCAAATATGCATGAAGCTATTACCAAAATCACTTTACTCAGCCACTGGGACATCTAAGTGATTTAAAAAATGTAGGAGTTATTCTATGTTTCTTACCATGAAGCAATAACTGAGAAATTAATACAAAATGTAGATTCATCCTGCTCCATCCTTATTCTCTTGCCACATACCCATAATCCTAATGCCAGTAAGAAGTTTAAATCTCACAAATAACCTTCCTCCTTCCTGTTGTTTTGTTTTTCGAGACAGGGTTTCTCTCTGTAGCCCTAACTGTCCTTGAACTAGCTCTTGTAGACCAAGATGGCCTCAAACTCACAGAGATCTGCCTGTCTCTGCCTCCCGAGTGCTGGGATTAAAGGTGTGTGCCACCACCACCCAGCAAATAACTATTTTCTAAAGAAGAAACAGAAAGGAAACAATCATTCCTGAAGTTATACCAATTAGAGTATTGGATGTTCAAAGTTCTTGAGTATATCCAAATGAAAACCCAGGGGAAAAAATAGTCTTGTGAAGTTTTTAAAAAATCAAGACAATTGAAAACAAAAGAGATGGGTTTTCTTTCGTGTGTAGAGAGAAAACAAGGAAGGCAACAGTTACCAAGAGAGTAGGAGGAGAGATTTCATAATAATGAAATGAAACTAATGAAATACAAACCAAATGTGACCTCAATAAAGGCTGCTTTAAAATTCCAATAAAAATAAAAATAAAAAAAGAGAAAAACTTGGATTCATAGTCTGACTTTAAAGGGGGAGAAACATTAGAAACAGAAGTAAGTAATATTGGGGCAATACATAATATGTAAGTAATATGAGGGAAGGACTATGAGCACAGATGCACAGGAAAAGGGCTGAGTGTAGAGTTCCGTGGTGGAGCACTTGGTTCTCATAACAGGCCTGGGTGCCAGCTACAGGTCTATAAAAGGATTCTGCAAATTCTGTTTAAGATGGAGTGCTGACTATACTGACCCAATTTCAGTTGTTCTTAAAAACTCCATGAAAAATACAACAAAGAATCAAGACAGGAGAACAACACTCCACCCCCCCCAATAGGGAGAATGAAAGGGGGGTGACAACAATAGGATGGAAAGTAGGCACTTGAGTCATAATTTACTTAGACCCCAGATCATACAAATGAGTTGAAAACTCAGATTAAAACTTTAGTATAGCCAGGCAGTGGTGGCACATGCCTTTGATACTAGCACTTGGGAGACAGAGGCAGGCAGATCTCTGTGAGTTTGAGGCCAGCCTGGTCTATAAGAGCTAGTTCCAGGACAGCCAGAACTACACAGAAAAACCTTGTCTTGAAAAAACCAACCAACCAAAACCCAAAAACTTCAGCATATTGGGTCAAGGGTGATGTCTCAGTGGGTAAACATGAAGAGTGTCTGAATCCCCAGCACCCATGTAGACAGCTGGGTGTGGTCATCCAAGAGCCCACAATACCAGTACTTTGGGGGGCAGAGACATGACGTAAGGATCACTGGGACGTGTTAGCTGCCACCCTAGCTCCAGGTTCAGTGAAAGACCCTGTTTCAATGGATTAAGGCCAAGAGTAAGAGAGAGGACATCTGACATTCTCTTTTGACCTCTGAACTCGCATGCCAAGCCCAAATAACACACACACACACATTTTCTCTTTTTTACACACACACATGCATGCACAAACACGTATGCATGCACACACATCTCTTCAAAATACGTCTATCTGCCTCACTACAGCCAGGACTATACAATCCACCTGCATCAGTAGAGTGGTGAAATCACTCGCCATGCCAACTCTGGTTCTTTTGCGAGTGAGTAAAGTCCTGAGTGAATGTGTGCTGTTCGACAGGGCACAGCCATATCAAGGACTCCAGTGCCTCAGACCCGTGGGAGTGGAAGAGCCTTCCCTGGGTGAGGCCAGAGAGAATGAGTGTGAATGCTGACAGTGTGTAGATCTTTATAACCCCGCCTCCTTGTTTAGCTGTGTACAATACTCCTCCTCCCTGTTCAACTGTATAAAACAGACGTGCTGAGCTTCTGTCCTGTTGTGGCTCCTCTGTCAGCACAGCCCACCTGACTCCAGTTTTTCTGTGCCTGGGTCTGTGTGTCCATAATCTTCCTTCATTCTCTCATCACTCCTAGACAGGTTTCCAGGACCAGGCCGTGTAAGGACATAGTACTCCTGTTCCACAAGGCCCTAACCATTACACTATTTGAGGTCACCGTCTTTAGCAGCAATGGTAGCCAAACCTTGGCAGGTCCCAGACCCTACTCTATAGCCAGATAGATCTGAGGTGGTGACATCATCAAAGCCCTGTGTCTTCTACTCTCCTTACAATGGCATAAAGAGACCACGGATTCTTCCTTCCTTCCCCAAAAGGTCACTTAGGAAAAACAAAGTAGACAGGCGCCGTCTGCTGTCACAGAGGATGAGAGCAGGAATGGAATGGGAGTGTGGAGTATGAGGTGGCCTGGCAGCACCGGAAAAACAAACGAGACCAGGAGGGTACAGCAAGAGCTCAAAAGCCAAGTTATCGTCAGAGCTAAAGCTCACAAAGGAAGACAGAAACAAAAACAAAACAAACAAACAACAACAACAAAAAAACAGCCGGGAGGTAGTGTAGCACAAGCCTTTAATCCCAGCACTTGGGAGGCAGAGGCAGGCGGATCTCTGTGTGAGTTCGAGACCAGCCTGGTCTACAAGAGCTAGTTCCAGGACAGGCTCCAAAACCACAGAGAAACCCTGTCTCGAAAAACAAAACAAAAACAAAACAAACAAAGGAAGACAGGACGCACTAACCTGGGTGACTGAAATAAGAGACTTAAAAGGTTCTCTCCTCCAATAACCGAAACAGGAAGGGTGTAGCAGAGAATCACTCATCATACCCAGAACCAGGGAAGCCACAATTTGCAGACCACCTCTGCCAGTACTGACATGAACCAGATGTTGGGATGATATGTCAAGGAATCTAAAGTACCAATCATAAAGGGCATCAACAGTCACAAATTCTATTGAAAAATTTAAAAAAAAAAAGAAAAAGAAAGAGAACCTCAGCAAAGGAAAAGCTCTAAAACAAAAGGAAAATTATAAAACTGGGAAATGCAAGAATTACAACTTCTAGTCTTACAGGACAGACTTAGTCCCATGGGGATGACAAACACCATGCGACTGGTTTCAGTCACTCTCAAAACCCTGCACGGGTGACAGAAGACTCCTGAAGACAGACTGGAGGAAGCTACTCAGTCTGAAGAACAGAAGAACACAGACTGAGGGGGAACAATGTGCTGAGACTTGAGGTACGGTGTCAGCTTTCCCTTCTCTGTGATTTCACTGCCCATGGTTTCGGCTGTCCATGGTCAAGGGCAGTCATTTGGGAGAAAACGTCTTCAAGAAACAGTTCACAACTTTTAAACCGCGTGCCACTCCAAGTGGCATGATGAAACCGCATGCCTCCCTGGTCCAGACCATCCGGGATACGAAGCATCCCCTTTTCATGTCCTACCTGTCTGTTAGTCCCTTAGCAGACATCTTGGTTGTCAGATGAACTGTTGTGATATCAGGTAACCCTTACATTAACTGACAATAGCTCCAATGTATAAGTCTGTATTATGATATTGTTATAATTGTCCAATTTCGTAGTTAGTTCTTTTATTTAATTCATGGTGCCTAATTAACATTTGACTTATTTATAAATTAAGCTTTACCATAGGAATGCATGTATGGGTGGGAAAACACAGTATATAAACTGTAGTTTTAAGCATCCATGCTATAAGTCTTGTAATATAACTCTGAGGATAAGGAGAAACTGTATAGAAAAGAATTCATACCATGAGAATTCTGGAAGGCGAACAAGACCATAAAAATTCTCACTGAATGGCTATTTCCTTGGTGAAAGATATAAGTCTATAGATCCAAGAACAGGGGTGACTCTCAAACAGGAGGCCAAAGAAATCCATTAGACACATCATAATTAAAATTCTCAAACCCAAACAACTTAAAAATATTTAAAGCAGCTGAAGAACGGGGCAATCACCTACAAAAGAACAATCAGATGCTGGCAGGATTCCCACCTAAAATCATGGGTAGGAGGAAGTGGTGCCCTTCAAGTTTCTGGAAGAACCAAGACCCCCAGACTGCATAGCAGGTCAATCTGCTGTTAGGGAACTAAAGGGGAAGAAGACACCCTGAGTAAAGGAAAATGAAGGAAATGTGCTGCAGGCATATTGGGGGCACTAAGGTCCTTGTGCCCAGAGTACTTGGCAACTAGAAATGTTAAACACAGGGGCCTCTCTTCAACAGAGGAGATCAAACACCTGTTTCCCACCCAGAGTGGATATTGTTAATGACCTGGTGACCTTTTGACTATCTGTGGAGACAGACCTCATCCAAATCCCCCACAACTGTCATCCCAGAGTCTCACTGCCTAGGTCATTATTTTAGCTCCCAGATAATAGAACCCATCCTTAGGGAAGATGCCACATGAACTTTATGGCTTGCTGATCTCTCTGCTCTCAGTAAGAGACCACATTAGACTCTAGGCCCTTCGCTCTAGAACCCATCTTCGTGGTCACATGTACTTTGTAAAGGAGTTTCTAAGTTGTCACATCTTGAACTTTATTGTGCACCTGGAGTTGGAATTGATTGTTGCCTGGAAACCTAGAACGGGGCTGATTGTTGCCTGGAGACTTTTCCCAAACTGTATGGTGTTTTAAAATATGCTGACAATGAACTGCCAAGCATTACACTCCCCGAAGTCTGATCCACAAATAAAGTCGAGCGGTGGTGGCACACACCTTTAATCACTTGGGAGGCAGAGGCAGATGAATCTTGGTGAGCTTGAGGCCAGCGTGGTCTACAAAGTGAGTTCCAGGACAGGCTCCAAAGCTACACAGAGAAAAAAAAAAAAAAACCCTGTCTTGAAAAACCAAAAAGAAAAAAAAAGACATACAAATAAAACTGTTACAGTTTGAATACATGTCCTCCACAGGTTCCTATAGTGGGGACTTGGTGGCTTTGGGGAAATAATTGGATCCTAAGGGCTCTTGTTTAAACAATGGGCTTATCTATCGTGGCTTCTCAATGTGACAACATTGTTGGGAGGTATTAAAATTAGGCAGTGGGGTCCAGTTAGAGGAAGTAGGTCACTAGAAAGATATATCTCGGTCCCTTACTCTCTTACTCTCTTCTCAGCCACCATTAGGTGGATGGAGTCCTCTTCTGCATGCTCATGGTCGGCCTCGTCCCAGGCCCAAAGTGATGGGACCTGTAGCCATGTACTGAAACCTTTGAAACCACGCGCCACTGTAAGTTACCTCAAGTATCTTCGTCATGGCAACAAAAGTCTGGCATAGTCAAGAAAGTAAACAGATGTAAAAAGATAAAGGAATCCCGAGCTGAGAAGGAGTACTTCACCAAATATAAAATCTGTTCCTCCAAATAGAAGAGGGAGTACTTCACTGATTTTTAGGGACCAGTTTGACTCTCATACAAATATAGCACAAGAAAGAAAACCACAATCTATATTGCTCCTAAGCTTATGTAAATACACGCATGAAAACATTGGCAGATCGACTCCAAAAACGTACAAAAGGAATGACATGCCCGGACTAACTGGGCTCCGTCCCAGTTACACAAGATGTTTCAGTATTTGAAAATCAACAAGGAAAGTATAACAACCTAAGCAGAAGAGGCATTTGGTTGAAGACGCCATGTATTTGTGATAAAGCATTCATGATAAGAACTCTGTGTTGGGGCTGGAGAGATGGCTCAGTGGTTGGGAGCACTGGCTGTTCTTCCAGAGAACCTGGGTTCAATTCTCAGCATCCACATGCTCACAACTGCTTGTAATTCCAGTTCGAAGGGATCCAACACCCTCATACAGGCAAACCAATGTACAGAAAATAAAAAGAAATAAATCTTTAAAAAAAAAAAAAGAGGCACTTTCTAAAACCTTGAGGGTACAATTCTCAATTTATTAAAAACAAAAACAAAACTCTGGTCTGTGAGTTGGGCATGTAGCTCAGTTGGTTAGGCGCATGCTTAGTGTATTAGTTAGGGCTCTGTAGAGGAACTGATAGAATAAATGAATAAGTATATTAAAGATTTATTTAATTTTATGTGAATGAGTGCTTTGAATGCATGTCTGTGTATTACATGTGTGCATGGTACCCAAGGAAGTCAGAAGAGGGGGTTGGATCCTCTGGCACTGGAGTTGTGGGCAGTTTTGAGTCCGTGTGGATACTGGGATCTAAACCTGGATCCTCTGCAAGAATAAGTACTCTTAACTGCTGAGCCATTTTTTCAGTCCCAAATCAATCTCTCTCTTTCTCTATTATTAGAGTGGCTAACAAACCATGGTTTAGCCAGTCCACCAATAGTTGTCTCCTGACAGAAGGACCTAGAATCTGGTAGTGGGTCAGTCTATAAGGCTGGATGTCTCAACCGGCCTTTCAGTCTTCACTGGAATCCTGAAGTAAAACCTACCAGCAAAGGAGTGCCTCAGCATCGGGTTAGATGGACTTGCCAGAGAAAATGAGGGCAAGGAGGCAAAAAACAAAACTTCCTTCTTCCATGCTCTTTATAAAAGCTGCCACAAGAAGATGTCACCAAGATTTAGGGTGAATCTTCCTACTTCAAATGATCCAGATTTAGGGTGAGCCCACTTCAAATAATCCAATCAAGAAAATCCATGACAGGCATGCCCAGCTTCTTGGGTTTTAGTTGGTTCCAGATGTGGTCAAGTTGACAATCAAGATTAGTCATCATGTTTAGCGTGCGTAAAGTTCTGAGCTTGAAACATGGAACCACATAAACCAGTGGTGCTGCATGCCTGTGCGCTGAGCACCCAGGAGGAGGAGTCAGGAGGATCAGGAGCTCAAGATCTCAGCTTGAGAGACTACTCAGTTGGTAAAGATACTTGTTGTCAAGCCTGATGATCTGAGTTCAATCCCTGGGTCCCAGATGGTGGAAGAAGAGAACCAACTCCCTCAGGTTGTCCTCTGACCTCCACACATGCCCCCCCCACAGCATAAATAAAAATGTGTGGTTAAAACTAATAACAAAACGGAAGAGGGCTAGAGGGATGGTTCTGTGGTTAAGACCACGTATTGCTCTTTTGGATGACTCAAGTTTGGTTCCCAATACCCACGTTAGGTACAACTTAACATCCACCTGTAACTCCAGCTCCTGGGGGAATCTGATGCCCCCTCCTGGACTCTGCAGGTACCTGAATTCATATATACAAACCTTCTTCTCTCATGAACATAATTTAAAATAAGATAAGCTAGGCGTGGTGGTGCATTCCTTTAACCCCAGCCTACATAGCCAGTTCTGGCCAGCCAAGGCTATATAATGAAAACCAGCCTAAAACAAGATAACAATAAAGATGTTCAAGATAATCTTTGGCTACACAGCAAGTCCACAGCTAGTCTTAGATACAGGAGACACCATCTTTAAAAAAAAAAAAGGCATGGGGGAATCTCAGTGTGTGAAGAACTTATTTCAAAAGCACAAGGATCTGAGTTTAAATCCCTAGAAGCCACATAAACACTCAATGCAGTAGTGTTCTTCTGTGATGCAAGTGTTCTTAATGCAAGATGGGAGAAGACAAGGGAATCCCCAAGGTGCTCATGGGCCAGCTCGTCCCGCAGACACAGTGGAGAATAACACAGATACTCTATCTCACACAAAGGAGAGAACCAATACTAGATGTGTTCTCCAACCTCAGTAACATGCTATGGCAATCTCACACCCACATTCACACACACTCAAACACATTCCTCACACCCCATTACAGGTACACATGCCAAAATTAAAAGAGTCTCTGGTAATAATGATTCATGCATGCACCCAGGTTGTCTGGAAGAACAATAAATACTCTTAACCGCTGGGCTATCTCTCCAGGCCCCAGTTGCACACCAAATTAGTGTAATCAGTAATAAGTAATTTGGTGAGCCTAATGCCTGCTGTTTCTCAGCAGTAAATGAGTTAAAGCAGTATCTCAAGTCATCTCCAGCGTACTCTTCTATGGGATGGAAATGCTTTACAACTGGAGAGAGGAGGTGGGTTTACAATATCACAAGTACACTAAATACCACTAAATTATACATTCTAAAGGGGTTAATTTTTACACAGTAAGAATCTTACCTTAGTAAGGAAATTGATGAATTGAATTATTTGAGGAGAAAAATGAGCTTCTCCACAACTGGATAGAAAATGAAAATACCTGCTTTGACTTTCCAGTGGTGATAGAGGTGCTGCTCACCTTCCTGTGCTTGCTACCTGTTCTTAGTTTCTGTTGTTGCTAACACTTCAGCTCACGGTTCCAGGTGATAGCCCATCATTGCAGGGAATTCACAGCAGCAGGAGCTTCAGATAGCTGGTCACACTGCGCCCGCAGTAAGAAGCAGAGAGCAGTAGATGAATGCATACTGCTGCCTAGTCTACTTTCCCATCGACAGAGTCCAGGATCTATGTTAGGTGATGGTGCCACCCACAGAGGGCAGGCTTTCCCACTTCAGTTAACCTAGTCAGGATAATCTATGGGTCTGCCCAGATGCCCATATCTAGAGGGATTTTAAATTTGGTCACGCTGACAATGAACACCAACGTCACTCTGTTCTAATCTACTTTTCTTTTGCTAATATCATAAAACCACAGGCTGGTTAAGTTATAAAGGGGAAATGTTTATTTCAGGTCATGCTTTAGATCAATATGGAAGGTCCATGTCTGATAAAGGCCTTCTTGATGCCGGAGTCCGAAGACATCTTAGGTGTTACAGTTTGGAACTGGTACATTCACCAAAAGCTTATGTGTTAAAAGACTTGGCCACCAACGGGTGGTGCCGATGGGAGGTGGTGAAGACTTTAGGACAGTGGTCTCAATATGTGGATCATAACCCCTCTGAGAGTGCTGTGGGACAATGGTCTGTACCCTGTCACTTGTATTTTAAATACAAGTTGGCCAGTAGCCAGGCAGGAAGTATAGGCGAGGCAACCAGGCAGGAAATAGAGGCGGGGCGATGAGAACAGGAGAATTCTGGGAAGAGGAAAGTGTCAGTCTGTAGTTGTGACCAGCAGCGGAGAATGCAAGATGAGAATGCCTCGCTGAAAAGGGACCAAGCCATGTGGCTAACACAGACAAGAATTATGGGCTAATATAAATGAAAAGAGTTAATAAGAAGCCTGAGCTAATAGGGCAATCAGTTTATGATTAATGTAGACCTTTGTGTGTTTTTTGGGGACTGAACGATTGTGGGACCCGGCGGGATAGAAACCCCTGTCAACATGAGGGGTCGAGCAAACTTACAGGGGTCAAATATCAGATATCCTGCATATCAGGTACTTATATTACAATTCATATACAGTAGCAAAATTGCAGTTATGAAGTAGCAATGAGATAATTTTATGGTTGGGGATCACCACAAAATGAGGAACTGAATTTAAGAGTCACAGCATTAGGACTGTCCACTGCTTTAGGAGGTAGAGCCTAGTAGGAAGAAGTTAGGCTATTGGAGGCATGCCCTTCAGAAGGATATTGCAACCCCTGTGCCTTCCTGTCCTTCTTTCTATTTTCATCCACCATGAGCTAAGTAGCTCTAGGCACTGTATGCTCCCACCACCAAGTACCTTCTGCTTGCCTCTGGCACAAAGGCAACAAGGGGAAGCAACATGAGCTGATGCCTCTAATAAACCTTTTTATAATTTGGTTTGCATAATGAGTTCCAGGCCATCTAGGGCTGCATAGTGAGCCCCTGTGTCAAAACAAACAAACACACAGATAGAAGTAAAAATGAGTATTCCTCGTAGAGACCTGCCATTTAATTGATTCCAGATCCAGTCAAATTGACAGGCAAAGCTAATCATCACAGGATGTAGGATCAGTTCTGAGAAACTTAACAGGCTTGCTATCTGCCAGCAACAAAGTCCTCTCAGTGTTTAGGCCACTCTCTCTAGTAAATACACTTCGGACTCTCCAGTTCAGGCTCCTGTCATCACTCTACACCTCATGTCTCATAACAAGAATGTACCTGGAAGTGCTCCTCACCCAGGGGAGTATCGATGATGAACCGCTTGTAGGCGTTGGCATCTTACATTTGAGGTGGGAGGAATCGCCAGGCTTTTCCAGCATTGCCCAAACCAAACTCCAACCTCTGCCCTACACATCAGAGCTGACACCAAAGAACCTACCAGTTGCTGGGGCCAAAGCTCTGAAAGCCATACCTGACTACCCTCTGCCTCTCACCCCACACCTCAAACCTCAGACATTCCTGGGGGAAGTACATTAAATACTAGTCAGGGTGTATGTTGCACACATGAGGAGATCAGAAAGATGATGGACGTCTTTGAGCTTGCACAGGAAGTGCTCTTACCCGCTGAACCATCTCCCCACCCAGCCTCCTCTGATAGAAATTTACAGGTTCACTCACCTGAAATGGTATCTGGTACTGAAACAAATTGGGCATATTATTTGGAATGTGACTGACATACTTTTAAAACTTGTTTTAAGATATTCTCAGCACATATGTTAAACCTTAGGACATGAAACCTTTAGAAGGTAGGACACCTCAGTTTGACTTCTCATCTAAGTACATTTGTCTGGGGATAAGCTTGAGGTTTATCAACAATAATTAATCCAAATGCTCACCTTTTCAGGGTGTGGCTGGGGTGGGAACCAGGGCGAAATACACCTTCTTCTTCACGCTTCTCTGTTTTTTGTTTGTTTGGTTTTGTTTGTTTGGTTTTTAAAGACAGGGTTTCTCTTTGTTTTTTTTTTTTTTTTTTTTTTTTTTTTTTTTTTTTTTTTTTTTTTTTTAAGACGTGTTTCTCTAAGACAGTCCCAACTGTCCTAAAACTCACTTTGTAGACCAGGCTGGCCTCGAACTCACAGAGATCCACTTGCCTTTACCTCTCGAGTGCAGGGATTAAAGGCTTGCACCAACACAAACTGGCTCTTTTCTGTTTTTTAAGGGGTTTTCCCTCCCTCAAATTCACAATTAACAATTTTTATTATTTATTTCCAGTGAGGATCCAAGCCAGAGCCCTGTGCACAATGGGCAAGCGCCGCACCCCAGGGTGTCTTCCTAGTCCCTAATAATTTTTGTTTAGCAAAAATTTAATTCTTTGAAACTGTGACAGATATACAAAAAAGCAGAAACAAACCTGGTGCCTTGACCATTTCTGGCGGGTCCTCTAAGGTGAGTCCCCAGGGAGCACGTTGAGCTCAGAATGGAAGTTTATAAGGTTTCCAGGTACCTTCTCACAATTCCACCTACTAGGAGTGAAGCCAGGACAAACTGGGCGTGCTGAGAAGTAGCTAGCAGGGCTCTGTGTGCAGGAGACCTGACAAAGAATAAACCTTAGGTTGCTGTGTCTTTCTGCTTCTCTTTCTCTCTTTCCCAACAACATCACCTCCTCTCCATTCCCCCTCTGCCTATTCTCTCCATCTGTTCCTTATGTTCTTTTGTTGGGGGGGGGGGCGGGATATTTTTCAAGACAGGGTTTCTCTGTGTAACAGTCCCGGCTGTCCTGGCACTCTCCCTGTAGACCAGACTGGCCTCGAACTCACAGTGATCAGCCTGCCTCTGCCTCCCAAGTGCTGGGATTAAAGGTGTGCGCCACCACCACCTGGCTATGCTCCTTATTCTTTAGGAGAAGTTGAACCCTGCTCAATTACATGGAATGGGGTGGAATGTGACTTATTTCTGGCCAGGGCACACTATGTTCCCCCGAATCATGGTTTTTGGTTCAGGAATGGAAATGAAAGCTAGTTCAGGACAGACTCGTTTTCTTGCTGGTCTTATACCCTGTAGAAGATGGAAGCAAGTGGAGCTTAGCAAGTCATCAGTCCTCACATCAGGTAACACCTGAGTGGTATATTTTCCCTGACCTTTAAAACTATTTGAGCCAACTATCTTAGTTAGGGTTTTTATTTCTGTGAAGAGACACCATGACCATGGTAACTGATAAGGAAAACATTTAACCAGGTGGCTTACAGTTCAGAGGTTCAGTCCCTTATCATCCATGGTGGGACATGGCAGCATGCAGGTAGACATGGTGCTGGAGAAGGAGCTGAGAGTTCTATATCTTATGCAGGCATCAGGAAGTAGTCTGAGATACTGGGTGGTATCTTGAGCATATAAGAGACCTCAAAGTCCACCTCCACAACGACACACTTCCTCTAACAAGACCACACCCACTCCCACAAAGCCACACTTATAATAATGCCACTCCCTATGAGTTTATGGGGGCCAATTACATTCACACCACCACACCAACTACTTCTTTTCCTTTCTTTTTTTTCCCTAAAGCTGTTTGAACTTGATTTTGAATCAAATGAAGTCTAATACACTAGACCTAGAGACAATAAAGAACATGAAGAAGATCTATGGAGACCTGTAACTTTATAATACCAGATTCTAACTAAAGAAACTGTGACCCTGAGCCCAGAGAAATGGAGGAGGATGGCAAGGATATACAACACCCTTAGTACTACACAAGGAAAAAGAACTCAGGTTGTCAGTGACCTTCCTTAGATCCCAAGTCTCCAGCCCTACAGAGGACATGTCAGACTTTCAGAGTAGACTAGTTCACCAGGGTCCGTATTTCAGGATCACCAGTGTCTGGTGCAGCTTGGTTTTCCCTGAGCTTACCCACTAGAAGAACCATGAATCTTCTGTCACAAGCATTCTGGTTCCTTAGCTGTTCAGATTGTCAGGATTGGCTTCGATGGGCAGTCTTCATGGCAATTTTGTCACTGGAATCAGATTGAACAGTATCATGCATTTCTGGGGACCCCAGTATTTGCAGGGGGTGTGTGCCTCAAAGGCGCTGAATACGCCCACCACTCCCTCTGTGTGCACACAGATATTCCTTTGCTCCTGTCCTCTTTTAAACCCACCCTGGGCTTATGACTGCTTGGTGGATGAGACATACTTTAGGAGAGCTGAGCCCTTCTCTATTTCTTCCTCTTGGAGCCCTGAGTTGCCCTGTTAGTGACCCAGGATGACCTCAGCTGAGGAGAGCATCCACAAAGGAAGTACTGCCAACACCGAACAAGGAGCTTTATTAAGGAACATGGAGATGCCAGGGATCTAACATCCATCCACCTTTGCGAGGTATTGGCATGAAAGACCACAAGTGAGACCAGCAGAACTGTCTAGCTAAGCATCTGATTCATGAACTCTAATAGAATTATTGTTTAATGAAGCCAAGGCTTTTGTTACACAACCAGACTTCTTCTCCTCTGGGGGCATACAGTCACTCTCAAACAGGCAGTTCCCCTTGGGCAACTGAATTACAACAGGAACCATCTCTAGGCGGGAGCACAGGTTGCCAGGGCACAGCAGTGGAATGGGAATGGCCCAGCAGGATCAGTGGCCCCTCAGCCTCGTACCCTTTGTATACGACAGGCAGTGAACAACTTGAGTAGGTCAGGGCTGGGAGGTTATGGAGGAATACCTTCAGGTAGCTACTCTGCACCAGTCCTTACTAACTCCTCATGGGTGGGTGCCAGCATTGCGTTAACTTTGTCTAGTGTCCCACAGCACTAGAGGCCTAGGCTGGCACTGCTATCCTGACAAAGGGCAGGCAATGATCATCTCAAGGCAATGCAGGAGCCAAGCAAACACAAACTGTTTGTCTTGAACAGAACATCTGCTTCTGGGAAGGGCTTTTGTCCCTCAGTGCTTGGCCCTCCCAGCTCTCCTCAGCCTCAGGCGACAGCCACCCATTTCCCAGACTTCCTTGAGGGACGTGCGTTCATTTCTTCCTTGTTAGTTCCTGAAAACCGTTTCGCCTCACATCTTTTGGGCTGATTTGACACGAGGTAGAGACAGCTATTGTCCTTCACACTATACCGTACGTCAGCAGTGTATTTTGTTTGTCAAGATGTTACTCTTGCCCATATGCCATCACGCTGACTCAAGACAAGGTGGAGTCTGATTAATCCCTGTGCCCCAAATACCAGTCAACTATTATCCCCTGACGTAAACATCATTAATCAGCCCATTTCTTCCCCGGTTTACCTGCAACCACAGTTCGCCCAGGATAGACTGTGTTAGCCTTTGAATGTGGCTTTGGTTCCTAGCTTAAACTAGGATTCTATAAAAAAAAAACAAAACAAACAAAAACTGCCTGCTGATTAATTTTTTCTGCATAGTTAGGGCAGGAACAATTAGTCAACTATTCAAGATTGGACGTTTTTTTCTCTGGCCAGATCAAGATACTGGGTAGGTTAAAAGTCTGTGAGAGCTTATCTGTGTTTCCAAGTGACTGACAGGCCAAAGAAAAGAAAAGTGTATGAAGAGGAGGAAAAAAATCAAGGGAAAAGTGGAGATAAAGGTGAACGAGATAGAGTAGCTGAAAGGCGGAGGAAGAGGAGGAGACTGGAGGCATGGAGAAGGCTAGGCGCAAAGAGAGCGGGAAGAGAGGACGGGAGGGCGGGCAGGAGCGCGCTGGGCCGGCTCATTGCTCCGCGACGCGGGGGAGAACGGCGAAGAGCCACCCCCGCCCGACGCGAAATGGTCGCGCCCAGCAGTATCAGCCAATGGGAAGCCAGGATGTTGGCGAGGCGGCGGTGAGCGGGGCGCTCGCTGGCTGGGGTGGGAGGGGGACGGCGGCCGCCGCCATGATGCTTGTTTGCTTTCAATGAAAACGAGGGGGGCGCGGAAGAGGAGGCGTCGGCGTCGGTGGCGGCGGCGTCGACGGCGCGGAGGCGAAGGCGGCGGCGGGCGCGGCGAAGAGGGCGAGGCCGGGGGCCGAGAGGGCGGCAGAGCGTAGCGGCGGCTCGTGGGGTCCGGGCGACCGAGGCGGGCGGCTGAGGAGCGGCGCCTGAGGAGGGGGAAACAAAGAGCGGCGGCTGAGGCGGCTGAGGAGCGGCGGCGGCGGCGGCGGCGGCGCTGCAGCAGCGGGCGGGACTGGTATGGTGGTTTCACAGGGCAGACCCCGCTGCACTCACCGGGAGGAGGAGGCGGCGGCAGCGGCGGAGGAAGGCGGCGCGGCTCGAGAGGTGAGCGCGGCCGGCTTAGCCGAGTCCCGCCGAGGCTCTGTTGCCTGCGCTCTCTCCCATCCCCCGGGGGGTGGGGGGGCTCGTGCCCTGGGGACCCCGAGCGCGCACTCACACACAACTTAGTAGTGCTCGGAGTGACGTCTGTCGCTCCCCCTCCTTGACACCCAGCAGTCGCGATCCCGTCGGTACTCGGGCCGCGCCCCCGCGCGGAGTCCCGGGGGCTCGGTCGGGTGCGGGGGGGGGGGAGTGTTGATTGACGGCAGGGCGACGGCGTCCGGAGGGGCGGTGGTGTGAGCCCCAGCTTCTCGGACCCCGGTTCTGGTCCCGCGCGCCCGGAGACGAGCTGGTGTCCTGGGACTCGGGACGAAGATCGGTGGCAACTTTGGTGAAGTGGCCGTGTGGGGTGGCGCTCTGGGCGGCGTGGAACTTGGCACTCCGTGGACAAACTTAGCGCCTTAGCGCTCACCGTTCTCCCCCCCCCCCGAGTGTTGGAAAGTCAGTTTAAGGCTGATATTTCTTGTTAGTGTGGAGCGGATTACGTGCCCAAAGAAGTCATTCTCAGATGTCGAGATTATCAGGACTTGTCGTACTAATTCCTCGAAGAAAATGTCCATGGTTTAACCAAAGCTAACCTAGCCTTTTCTTATTTCAGCAACAATGGTTATTTTCTTTGGTAACCCCCCCCCCCTTTGACTCTTTCTATTGACATGATCTTTAGAGGCTGTTCCGAAGCAACTGTAATCTTTGCTTTTAACTGCAAGTGACCAAATTGCGAGCGTCGTCTTGTTACCGAGTTGAAATAGTCCGAATTTGAGTTCAGGCAGACCTTTTTTTTTTTTGGGTAGACTGCCTGTGTTTGGGATTTTTCCCTTGGGAGAAGAGCGGGACTATACATTAAGCGAAAACTAATTCGCTCTGTAATAGAACCACTTCCCACACTTGCCCAGCCTTCTCCACCGTTCCACAACAGTTCTGTAGGCTAGTCAAAAGATTGTGAAAGCATAGTTTGCTGTTTGTAATTGCTTTTGAATTTGATGCTTTCTAGAATAAATTTTAGAGTTAAAATTACATGGAGCTTGTGGTCTAGTTTAATTCTCTTAAGATGCCACAAGGAAACTGAACCCTAGAAAGAATACGGTGATTCAACCAAGATATTAGTTAGGAGGATAAACATCAGGCTTTGTGTGTTCGTGAAGACATGTTAAGTGTGACATAGTTGTTAGGTATTAGTTTTTAGAGAAGGAAGTGTTTTAACCAATAGTTATTATTTAAGGTAGATAGATCATTGTGGCTGTTTCTCACTAGGTGGAAGGTGCTTGCTAACCTGGACAAAAAGTATGTGACAAAAAGACATTTTCTTGTGTGACTGGTGATATCTCCTTGGAAGTCAGTACTTGTGTAACTTAAATGTGTCTGGTTGCTGGGAATTTCCAGGGTTTTTTTGTTTTGTTTTGTTTTTGATTGAACAGAGGTTGGAGTACAGAACTTGGTTCTGACTATAAATAAATACTATACATGCAGTTTTAACTAGTTTTTTGGTTAATGTTTCGACATCCCACTGTATCCATGTTAACTTAAAAAAAAAAAAAGTCAGGACTCTAAGTCCCTGCTGTCCTGACACTTAGAAATCCTCCTGTCTGTCTCTGGAGGGCTAGGATTAAAGGTGTGCAGCTCTTTGACTAAGTTTTTCTTATAGTGCAGTCCAGGAAGGTAATACTGGAATAAATGTTTGAGGTAGCTTATAGTTGTGTTCTTTGGTCCTTGTGGTGAGAGCGCAGTATCTTCAATACATTTGCAGCCCTCTGCTATGTGCAAGATCACTGGTTAGGAAGCTCTGGCTTAAATCTTCTGTCACTTTGAGAATGCCCATATATATTCACTTATCTGGTTTGAATTTTTTGAAACCTTCTAGCTTCTGCAAAATTTTTTTTTGATTTACATTTCTCCTTAATTGTACCCATTATCAGGCTATGGATGTAGCCATGTTACATTGAAATATGATTAATAAACACTACTTGTAAGTTAAGTGCTGACTAAACCCAAGTATAATCTGACTATATATGCATAGCATATGTGCATTTGAGCAGTGGAATACAATGGAGTTTGGTGTTTGAATAAGTAATTAAATAAGAAAAGAATATTACTTGAATCTAAGATGGAGGCTGGTTCAGGCTGCCTTCATTTTACCCTCTGGGCTTTACTTTTATTTTGTCCATTTATATTTTTCTGTTAAGCTGCACATGAAGGAGTAGCATATGATGGTCCTGAGGTAGATGATGAGAATTCAGAGGTGACCGAATTCAGTTTCTGCCTTCCTGTCCTGCGTAGGAGTAATGGGTGCACAAAGTGTTTCAAGGAACAGAAGAATGATTAAACTTACTGAGGGTGTGGTGCCAGTTTAAAAAAAGTAACACTGACTAGAAGCTTGCCAGGTTGGAGATGGGGATCATTCTAAACAAAGGGAACAGTGAGTGTACTCAGGTATCAGGTTTGAGGGTAAGGCCAGTGGTAAGGTGTTACTGAACAGTGGAGTGACTTGAGAGCAGCTTTACAAAGTGCTTGCTAAGCTAAAAGTTTGTTCCTTTCTCCTGTAGCCAAGGAGGGTCTAATTTTTTTTAAGCTAGGGACAGAGTGATTTAAAGGTCACTGGGCATCAGTGTGGGGAATAGAGGCTGCAAGTAAAATTCAAATCATACTTGAAATAATACTGAATTAGTAACTAAGTGTGTTTTTTGACTTAGATGTGGTGTCTATGGCTTCTTTTGTAATGGGCTTGAAGACTGCTCAATTGCTCTACAATAAAAGGCCTTGTAAAACCAGAATGGCAGTGGTTTGGAAAACGTTAAAAAATAGTCAAAATTGTGAAAGCCCTAAAATGGTACATAGGAAACTTCAGGTTTGTCAACTTTGCTTCTTGGAGGCTCAGGCAGACTAGAGAACTTAAATGGAAACAGACAACCCTGTGCTCAACTGGAAAATCAAAACAATCAAGCTGTTGTTAGGATATAATAAGTATTTGTGAATTTTTTGGGGAAAGACAAGAGTTTTTCTTAAAATTCCTGAAAGTAGAATATTGAGACTGAAGCTTTAGAGTTTTTTTTTGGGGGGGGGGGTTTGGTTTGGTTATTCTAGAGAGTTTCCAGGCTGGCCTTGAACTCAGAGACCCACCTGCCTCTGCCTTCTGAGTGCTGGGCTTTAAGATATGTGCCACCATTGCCCAGTTATAGAACTCTTAATAAAGCTGTTGTTACAGGTTTTGTATGGAAATCACAGAACTTGGGAGGAAGTGGAATTGAGGTATAAAACCCAAAACATTAAAAAAACAGGAACATGGTAAGACTGGTATAGGAATGATAGGATAAAAGGGTAGATTATTGAATCTACTTTTAAACTAAAAGCAACTATTAATCTCATATTTTACATTGGTATGAATTTTTATATATTAATAGAAATTTAAGGTTATTTTTGTTATGCTATATATATGTTTCTACTCTTGTTTAAGGTATTGTACTCTACAGCTCATTTAAAAATATAATGTATAGTTCTAGTTCTTAAAAGCTTTATTACAAACTATTTAGGATAATTAAGAAATGCAGGTTAGCAGTTAGTCATCAAATTTGTAGTCATGTTAGATATGTTTTTAAGGTCAAACATATTTTAGATAGGCAGGTGGTCTTTAAATTCTTGAGAGACCTACAGAATATGACATTTAAGATTTTTTTTAATAACAAGGCTTTTTATAACAGTGAGACATGTCTGTTTCTGATAGCACCAGTCCACTTTAAAAAAGAAACCTCTATATGGAGTTTGCTTTCATTTGTGGCAAAGTTAGCCACCGGGCAAAGAAACTGCACTTGCCTAGACTACTGACAGTATGCTGTCCAAATTTGGACAAACAGGCAACTGCCATACTTTGCTATGACAAGGTGAGACAGTTCTTCAAAATTCCTGCATCATAGAAGAGTCTGTCAGATATTTTAGGCTTGCAGGCTGAAGATGGGTACCCCAGCGTTGCAGAGGAACCCTGGGGTGACTGTTCAGGTAGCCAAATGTCTCTTTTGATTCTTAGTTTTAGAAGTTGCTTGCTCTGCACTTCCTCTTTACCCAGGTAATATTTATTCTTCTTAGATCTTTGATGGGGTTGAAGACTGGATAGTTATAGTTACAGGTTTCCTTAGTCATAATAGAAAGTAATAAATTAGGTACAAATTTTGGACTCATCAAGAGAGGATAGCCTAATGGAATAGTTTCTCTGAATTTGCAAAATACAAATGGACTGGACATTATGAATGTAATTCTTACATGATGATTGTTACTGTATATAGTTTTACTGTGTTAGAATTAAAACCCTTTCCATTTTATTTAGACAAAAGGGAAATATTGCAGAATATTTGTTTACACTCTGTGAAGATTGTGTCATTGTGATTAGTTTAATAAAGAGCTAAATGACCAATAGCTAGACAGGAGAAAATAGGCAGAGAGAGGAACTCAGGATGAATCTAGACTCAGGGAGAGACACCAGCAAGACCCTGAAGAAGTTGGACATACAGTACAGAGTAGAAGTAACCAAGCCATAAAGCACAACATAGATTAATAAAAGCAGGTTAACTTAAGTTATAAGAGCTAGTTGGGGAAAAGCCTAAGCTAAACTGAGCTTTCATAATAAGTCTCCGTGTTGTTGCTGGTGGCCCAAAGGAAAGTCGGACTACAATGGTAGCTTTTTTTTCATGTTAAATGATTAAGAACTAGATAAATATTATAATAACTGGTATTTAAAAGCCACCTGGTTTGTTTGAGTGGCTGTACATCCACAGAATTGCTGCTTGTAAGTTACTCTGAATTGCTAGGAGAGTTACCTAAAGCCTGAAAAGCTGTGACACCAGAAAGAATAGGTGTGGTATAAACACAGGGAGGAGCCGACTTGCTAGTTAGTCTTGCATATTTTTTACAGCTCAGTTTTACCTGGGGCAGTTTTCAGTCTTTGTCTAGTGGGGTTTTTTTTTTTTTGTTTTTATTCAACAGATAAAATAGCACATAAACAAGCGAGAAATTTGCAGTATGCTCAGATTGTTCAGTATTAAGTCAGTCATGTTGGAATAAATTCACATTTCTCCAAATAAGTGTTAAATATTTGAAAGTAGTATTATTCATTTCAAAGTGGGTTTTTACTAGTGCAGAGAGAAAGAAAAATGAAAATAAATGTATGAGGTTATATGATAATTAAAACAGTTTGTGTGTCCTTAGGAAGACACATATCTAATTTTGCCTGGGAACTTGGAAGGAGTTACTTCAGAGATCTTTGGGCTGCAGTTAGAAGATGAGTAAGGGTGATCAGGTTGAATAGGGTATTTCAGAGAAAGCATCAGCGTGTCCACAACTTGGACTATGCAGCATAGGTTGCCAGAATAAGAGCTAGGAGTAGAAGCCAGTAACAGCCTAGGCTGCTTTTCTTAGTGTTAGAACATCTTCCTGTATATGGTGGGAACCCACTAATTTGGGGTGGAGATATGTTGCGTGTGACATACTTAGGTAGTAGGTAGTAAAAATAGGGAGATTGGATGAAAGGGGTCAGGATATTGGGATTAGAGAGTTCATTTAGGTCTTAATGAGAGGATATTAGCATCAGCATAGAGGATAGAAGAAAAGCTAGCATACTCTATAATAATTTTGAAAGTACTAGACTTAGTGATAGATAAGCAGTGAGCTGTGGTTCAGAAATTAACTTTACTGGAAAGATTTTGTCTCAGGTTCAGTGAGAGTCAAATAAAATGTTGTTTGGGGGCAGTCACCAAAGATGATACCTAGAATGGATGAAGGTAGGAGGAGAGTAGACCAAAGAAATAAATCTGAGGCTGTACAAATGACTCAGATAAGAGCTGAAGGGCTTAAGGCAGAATTGATGAGAAATTTGTTAGAATTGGAGTCTGAAATACTTTTGTCTTAGAAAACTTTTAGTGTTCCACTGAGTACAACTCCTGCATGAGGTTTCTTTTCTGTTAAGTATGTGATGGAAATTTGCCCAGAAAGAACAAATGTGATACTTTTTTTTTCTCCCAAGGCTGTCTCAGCTTCCTGGTTCTTTTGCCTATACCTCTCTAGTGCTGGGGATATAGGCTTTCAGCACTACATGGGGCAGTATGATGACTTTGAGAATCTAGGTGATTTAGGTTTAAAGTGAGAGTAAAAGTGCATAACTAAGTTGAGGTTATAAAGTAAGTCAGGACTGTCTTCTAAGACATCATCTTAATTTATAGAATACAACTAATATATATTAAAACAAGGTAAATGTTTTTTTCTTTTTTTACTCTCATACAACTGCAGCCTTTCCTCCCTCCACTGCTCTCAGTTGTCTCCCCCATCCCTCACCTCCCTTCTCCCCTGGGGTCCACTGCTTCTCAGAAAAGAGCAGGCCATCTAGAGACATTAACTGAGCATGGCATAACAAGATGCAATAAGACTAGGCATACCCTCGTATCAAGGTTGGATGAGGCAGCCCAGGAGGAGGAAATGGGTTCTAAGAGTAGGCAAAAGAGTCAGATAACTCCACTTGCAGGAGTTCCACAAAAAGCCCAAGCTAAACAAACACAGCATGTATGCAGAGGACCTAGTGCAGACCCATGCAGTCTCCGTGGTTGCTGCTTCAGTCTCTGTTAGCCCCCTATGAGCCCTGCTTAATTGATTTGTGAGCCATGTTCTCTTGGTGTCCTAAACCCCACTGGCTCCTACAATCCTTCCTCACCCTCTTCTCCTGAGTTCCCTGAGTTCCACCTATTATTTGGGTATGGGTCTCAACATCTGCTAGAGGAATCCTTCTCTCTGACGATTGGGTTAGGTACCAATCTGGTCTAGCAGGCATGGCCTGTGGACAAGATAAATAGTTTAAGGCATGTGGTAGGCCTGGTGTCATGCCATAATTTTAATGCAGAATTCCATGTTATTTCCATCTTAAAAAATAGTATTTGCCAAATTCTTGCATTTTTGTGACATTTTAAAATTGTATATGTGTCTTAGGAGGAACAGTACAACAAATTAGTCTTCATTTTTACCTAAAAATTCTTATATGTACCTATGAATGAATTATCTCTTTGTATTATATTCCAAAAGAAATTAATTTGGGTTGTAGGGTTTATAGCTTCAGAGTAGTGTCTTGGTGACTTTTTGTAATAATGAAAAGTGGGAAGTTTTCTTTTGATAAACAGTAATTTATTTCTATTTTGCACTATCAGTGTTTTGGGTTGGTTATATAGTTCAGTGGTAGAGTGCTTGCATAGCATGCACAAGACTTAGGTTCCGTTCCGCAGCACTGTTACTGTCTCCCATAAAAATTACTATTTCCCTACTTCTCCCATTGAAAGTATAGTTTAGGACTCAATTCTGTTCATCTATATTGAAATTTGTAAACTACTATTGCGTTCTCTTCCTACTGTTAGATAAAAGGCTATATGTAGTACATTTAGTATAGGATTATTGAAAACATGAGTTATTGTATTCTATTGTCTTATAACACTATTAATTTCCGGATGGTCTTTGGAAGATGAATAAATATTGAGACTGTTCATTGTGGTGGACTTCTTTAATCTCAGCATTTGGGAGGCAGAGTCAAATGGATTTCTGAGAGCTCAAGGCAATCTGGTCTGCATATTGAAGGTCCAGGCCAGCTAGGGCTATATAGTGAGAATCTGCCTACAAACATATAGGGCTGGAGAGCACTTGCTGTTCTTAGAGAGGACTAGGGTTTGGTTCCTAGCATCCATATAGTAGCTCACAACTACCTATAGCTCCAGTTTGAGGGGATCCAGCACCTCCTTTTCTCTGTAGGCACTTTTGTATACACATAAAATGAAAACGAATCTTTAGGAATGTTTTTTGAAGGACATTCAACAGAACTTTATTATTGTTTTGTCTAATCTTGTTTGGTGAGTGTATTCATGCTTATATGTTGTGGGAAAACAGTTTGTGGTCCACCAGTTAGCCTTAAAGATAATAGCCTAGAGTTTCAGTGTGCAGATGACAGAACTAATATTTTGGAGGTAAAAGTAGAGCATATCTGAAGCATGTTATTTTGTTTGCTGGCTCTGTCAAAAAGTTTAAAAAAAAGTATTGGGACAGAAGTGGGAAAGATAGGGTAGCATACATCTTTAATCCCAGCACTTAAGAGGCAAAGACAGGCCGATCTCTGAGTTGGAGGACAGCCAGGGCTACACAGAGAAATCTAGTCTCAAAAAACCACCACCACCACCACAAACGGGGGGTGGGTGGGGATTCTGAATGATAACTTGTGGAATTTGAGTTTATTTTTTATAAGATAAAGAAATTTAGTTTTTTTTTCAGTGCACAAGGTAGAATCCATAGCTTTGCGTATGCTAAGTAGGTACTCTACCATAGAGCTACATTTCCATTCCAACAGATCAGAAAAAGGAGTAGAGGAGGTGCCATAGATTCTTAGTTTAAAGCTCACATAGGATCAGAAGTTAACTCTAGTTAAGCTTTGCCATTTTAGAGTCAGAAGTATGTGTGATGAAGGATGGCTCTTTAATGTAGTATAATTAGATAGAACTCAGCTGTAGGAAGAATGATTGAGTGGTTTATAGGCCACTCATTCATATCATCTAGAAGAAATAAAGCAATAAAAATAAATGGCTAGAGTATGATTATATTGCTTTTCTTTTCTTCTTTTTTTTTGTGGGTTAAAGCTTTCTCATTTATTTTTCATTTCTAGTACCTGACTCTGCTTGACACTAAAAATTCTCAGCAGATATTTCATGAATGGATGGTTGTATATAGAACTTTCACTTAAGAAAGCGTAGTTTATCTGTATCAAATTGTTTTTGGACTTTTGTAAAAATTTATTTCTGTGCCACAGGGAAAAAATAAAACTTATTGCTCTTGAGGTATCATCTGGCCAAATCCTTTCTTTTCAATCAAGGTAAACATTCATAGTTTATCACATTACGTCACCTGAAGCCTAGTTCTCTGCTGTTATGATTGACAAGGAAGTGGGTAACAGTTTATTTCTCTGCTGAACATTTTTCTAGTTTATGCTCTAAAAGTAGCCCGTTGTGTTATTATCTTAGCATTCTTTTTAGTGCTAATGGTTTTAACCTAGCTTATATTCCTTGCCTAAATAGTGTTCATTAAGAGTTATAAAATTGCTATATCTTGTACATTATAGAATTGACTTTTAATTCTTTCATTTGATTTATTAGCTGTTTTGTCTATCCGAAGCAGGGTTTTCTATGTTACCTTGGCTATTTAATTTAATATGTATGGATGTTTTGCCTTAATATATGTCTGCACCACTTGTGTGTCTGGTGGCCTCAAGAGGCCAGAAGGGGCCGTTAAATTTGCTGCAACAGGAGTTACAGACAGTTGTGAGCCACCATCAGGGTACTGGGAATTGAGCCCTGGTCCTCTGAAAGAAGAGACGGGGATCTTAAACTTTGAACCATCTCTTTACTAGCCACAAAATCAGGCTCTGATAGTTGTCATTCTTTTGTAAAGTAGTGCTTTCCTTTAGCTGAGGTTTGATTACTCTGAATGCCTTCATTTCTGAAAGGATAGCTAGATAAGCTTTTCTTTCTCTCTCTTTTTAAATTACTGTTTTTATTGAGCTATATATTTTTCTCTGCTCTCCTCCTTTCTTCCCCATTCTCCTTCTACCGTCTTCCATGATCCCCGCCCTCCCAATTTACTCAGAAGATCTTGTTTTATCTACTTCCCGTGTAGATTAGATCCATGTCTCTCTTAGGGTCCTCTTTGTTGTCTAGGTTCTCTGGGATTGTGAATTGTAGGCTGGTTTTTCTTTGCTTTATGTGTAAAAGCCACTTATGAGTGCATACATATTATATTTGTCTTTCTGGGTCTAGGTTACCTTACTCAATATAATGTTTTCTAGATCTACCCATTTGTCCACAGATTTCAAGGTGTTATTATTATTTTTTCCATCGTTTAGTACTCCATTGTGTAAAATGTACCACATTTTCTTTATCCATTCTTCTGTTGAGGGGCATTTAGGTTGTTTCTAGGTTCTGGCTATTGCAAATAATGCTGTTGTTACAAACATAGTTGGCCATTCTTACAGGTGTAAGATGGAATCTCAG
>NW_026067982.1:5608627-5616983 GCF_014885135.2 Alexandromys fortis | reverse complement strand
TTCCCTGCCCTGTGGGAAGTCCAAGGACCACCCACCTCCATCCAGGTCTAGTAAGGTGAGCATCCACGAAACTGCCTAGGCTCCCACGAAACCAATAGGTACAGTAGGATCAAAAACCCATTGCCATTGTTCTTGGGGTCTCAGTAGTCCTCATTGTCTGCTATGGTTAAACATTTTCTTAAGTGTCTTTTAGCCATTTCAGATTTGTCTGTTGAGAGTTCTTTGTTCAGGTCTGTGCCCCATTTTAAGAAAGCGTATTCAACAAATAGTGCAGGCATAACTGGATATCAACATGTAGAAAAATGAAAATAGATACATATCTTTTGCCATGCACAAAACTCAAGTCCAAATGAATCAAAGACCTCAACATAAATCTAACCACACTGAACCTCATAGAAGAGAAAGTGGGAAGTAAGTACACTTGAACGCATTGGCACAGGAGACCACTTCCTAAATATAACTCCAGTAGCACAGACACTGAGAGCAACAATTAATAAATGGGACCTCCTGAAACTGAGGCGCTTCAGTAAAGCAAAGGACAGGCATGGTCAACAGGACAAAACGACAGCCCCAGAATGGGAAAAGATCTTCACCAACCCCACATCGGACAAGGGGCTGATCTCCAAAATATACAAAGAACCCAAGAAACTGGTCATCAAAAGAACAAATAATCCAATAAGCCTTTCTCTTTAGGTTATCAGCTCCCTGGTTTTTCTACATCAAAGTGACTAGTTTGCATACTGGTCTCTGCCACTTGCTCTCTTCTGCGCTCTCCTTCTTCTTGATTTGATGGTTATTGTAGTAGTATCTCTGCTATTATTTCATCTTCTACATTACGCTTTTCTGTAGGACATGTATATTAATCCCTCTTATTTTAGCATTCTTTCTTTGAGGTACTCATTTTATTGATTGTGCTTTAGTCTATTATAATTGTGATTTTTTTTTTTTTAGTAAATTATCACTATGATCAGTGAAATAGTTCCTTTAGATTTTGCTTTTTGGCACTGAAAGATATACTAGATTTATGTTTATTTTTTGTATCATATTTACAACTATCTTTTGTTGTTGGTAGTTTCTTTTTTGAAGTTTCATTTTTCTCTGGTCATTATTACTTCAAAAATAATAAGTGGAAAATTACTGAAGTAAGCATAAACTCATAAGTTTTAGATCACAAGCCATTTCAATAGCATGCTTATACTTGTGCTTTCCCACACCCAAGAAATAATCATGCAGCCAGGCGGTGGTGGCGCACGCCTTTAATCCCAGCACTCAGGAGGCAGAGGCAGGTGGATCTCTGTGAGTTCGAGGCCAGCCTGGTCTACAAAAGCTAGTTCCAGGACAGGCTCCAAAGCTACAGAGAAACCCTGTCTCAAAAAAAACTTAAAGAAAGAAAGAGAAAGAAAAGAAAAAGAGAAATGAATCATGCATGCCTTTATCCCATAAATTCATATTGTACATATTACCAGCCCCTTAATCATTTGCTCTGGCATATTAGATTAACTATGATAGTACCACAATAACTAGTGTTTAAGTAATTCTTATTTTACTCGGTGTCCCCAAGACACTAGATACTAGCAGTTTGGTGGATACACTGAAGAGAAGTGTAAGCGGCTTATCTAGAGTATAGAAGTTTGCCCCATATGATAGTGGAGTTTATTCTAAGATTCTCAGTGGATGTCTAAGACTCTAATGATACCAAATCTTGTGTATATTGTATGATTACTCTTCATACACATTTATGTTTAATTTCTAAATCTTAAGCATGATGGATTAATAACAGATTAATGAACTTGCTTTTCTTAAGTTGAGAACTTTTATAAGTCAAAGAAAACAGTGTGGACATACTGTGTAAAAGCATGATTCCCTGGGTCCCACATGGTAGAAGGAGAGAGTGTTTTCTGCAGATTTCCCTTTGACCTCTACATGTATGGCACCTGCAGTTTATATTGATTCAGTTGTAGTTACTCATGTGATGTTTAGATTTTCTTATTTTGGGCCAATGGAACCCTTTTCAAGCTAACAGTATGTTTTCTTCAACTATCTCATCTTTATTATCTTTCTGGATTTAATCAGCTGTATCCTGGCTCTAAAAAAAATCGCTATTTCTAGCCTGGCGGTGGTAGTGCATGCCTTTAACCTCAGTACTTAGGAGGCAGAGGCAGGTGTATTTCTGTGAGTTCAAGGCCAGCCTGGTCTATAAGAGCTTGTTCTAGGATAGGCTCCAAAACTACAGAGAAACCGTGTCTCGAAAAACAAAAAAAAAAAACAAACAAAAAAATAGCCATTTCTACATGGAACTCCTTTTGGTAACAAATTGTATTTAATGAATGATACTAATATAGGTGTCTGCTTTTTAAAAAAATGATACTTTTATTTATTTGGTTCTTCAGTATGTACTGATCCATTTCTTTTCTTCACTTTTTTAACAGGCATGCCCAAAGAAAAATACGAGCCCCCTGACCCTCGGAGGATGTACACAATTATGTCCTCTGAGGAAGCAGCAAATGGAAAGAAATCACATTGGGCAGAGCTTGAAATAAGTGGTAAGACATGGAAACATGGATTTATGTATAGAAATTAAAAATTTGATGGAAAGTTAGGTTTTCTAATACTAATATTTAAAAACAACACATATTTGAATCAGAATTTAAATCTCATTGACTGCCCATTACTTACTTCTATTTGTGTATACTCTTCCTCTCACTTCCTTAAGATGTCATGAACTCTAAGGATAGGGACTGTAGATTTTAGGGTTTTTATTAATATGTTCACTTTGTTGTTTTGGTATGTAAGAGGTAAGCTTGTATTTGGAAGCAGTCTAGTTGAAGTCTTAATGTTGAGACTGTTTTCATAGAGATGATTTAGCTTAAGTTTTCTCTTTTTCTTTTCCAAGACAGGGTTTCTCTGTGTGGCTCTAACTGTCCTAGAACTTGTTTTGTAGGCCAGACTGATCTCTACTCACAAAGATCCGTCTGCGTTTGCCTTCCAAGTGCTGTGACTAAAGGCGTGCGCCACCACCACCTGGCTGGCATAAGTTTCTTAGAGACTGTATTTAAAAGTTCTGTAGGAAGTTGGAGAGATGGCCCCATGGTTTCTAGTACGTGCTGCTTTTCCAGAGGACTACAGTTTGTTTGCCAGCACTCATATCAGGATCATACCAGTCCATCCTTGTAGTTTTTAATTATGTTTATTTAATTATAGAATAGCTCCTCTACTCTCTTTATCTAACATCTTTCTTTATTACAGGTTCCTCCTTCAGATTTTATTTTTCTTGCAGTTTATGTGTTGACAATCAAGCATTTTGTTTTCCCAGCCTATATTTTTTAGGTTGCATAGTCAAAATGAAGCTCAGTATGTTCTTCGTTTTGAGTATTTTCTACAGATGGGCGCATGGGTCCAGAGTCTAGAACAGACCTGAGGTTTAAGCTTTTGGACAGGATTTAAGGTGCTTTTTCATAGGTGTCATCATGCAGATGGTGCAGTACCTTTGCTTTAGGAATAATGTTAAGACCCCAAAGCTTTCCTATTGCTGTTTCTTGGCCAAAGCTATTAATTCTTTTTAATTAATCCTAATTTTGAGGATTCTTTTCTATAATTTTTTTCATTAGCTAAAATATATTTATAAAAAGTGACATTCTTCTGTTTACCTTTTATTGCCTGATTGTCCTAGTTAGGGTTTTTATTGCTGTGAAGAGACACCATGACCACAACAGCTCTTATAAAGGAAAATATTTAGTCGAGGTTTAGTCTACACTCAGGTAGACATAGTGCTGGAGAGGTTCCTGAGAGTTCTATATCCAGACTGGCAAGCAGCAGGAAGAGAGAAAGGCGCTGGGCCTGGCTTGGGCATTTAAAACCCAAAGCTGACCCCTCCTCCTCCATCAAGGCCATACTTCCTAATGTCACTCCCTAAACATCCTATGTTTAGGGAGTCTATGGGATCTGTGGGGTCATTCTCATTCAAACCACCACACTGATAAACATTTTGTATAGGAAGGAAAGCTATCTGTCTTTTTATAGGTATGTATGCCAGAGGTTGGTGGTAGGTGTCTGCTCAGTTATTCTCCACCTTAGTTTTTGAGGCTTTGTCTTTTGCTGAAAAACTTCCTAGCAAAACTGAATCTAAGTCTGTAGTTCCTATATTCCTGCCTATAACAGCCTTCTCCCATAGCTGACATCTTTTATCAGTGATACATTTACTACAATTAGTAAACTGACACATCATCATTCAAAGTCTGTAGTTTACGTTAGGGTTTCCTGTGGTGTTCTGCATAATGGTACAGAGGTTATTGAGCAGAAGTTCTCAACCTGTGGGTTGGGGCCCCTTTGGGGTCATATTCCAGATATTTACATTATGATTTATAACAGTAGCAAAATTAGTTATAAAGTAATGAAATTTTTTTTTTTTGCTGTTTACTTTATTTACTTTGTTTTTTCTTTGCAAATGGGCAGTACTGTACTGTTGACAGAAACTTACATTGAGTGGGAAGGCAATCTCCAATTAGAAACTGGCAACACAAGACTCACCACAAACATCAGTAAAGGCATGTCAGGAGAATGCAAGGAAAAAGAATCCATGGGGATCACAGTATGCTCTTACAGAAAATGGTGGAAGTCAAGGCATAAGCAGAATTCATCATGATGTTTATGGTGATTAAGAGGTCCCCGTAAGACTGTGGGGATCAACTGTAGCTCCCTAAGTTTCCCCCTGATTTCTCTCATCTCTTCCATGAACATTTTCATATAATCTCCTTCTCTACCCAACACATCATTAATCTGCCTATTGGGTATGACTCATCAGAAGTTAGGGGCAGGTCTACCAGCCTGTCCTCTGGTTCTGGTTGTTTACAACAGGCCGGAGGCCATAACCTCCTCCCTAAGGATAGTCTTCCTGTCAATTCTGCAGGGGCTGCTCCATTTCTTCATTTTTCTGGATCTCTGCCTTGCCACATAGACCTCTCAATTCTCACTGCAAGATGCGTTGCTGCAGCTCTCAGCAGACCTGCTCTGCTCAGTCAGGGCCTGATGCTAGCCCGCCGTGCGCAGGGAAACATGGAGCTGGTGGCCAGAAGCAAGTGTCAATGAAATAATTGTATGGTTGGGGGTCACCACAACATGAGGAACTGTTTTAAAGGATTGCAGCATTTGGAAGGTTGAGAGCCACTGGTATAGAGTCATAGATCCACCATTATAGTATTACACAGAGTAGTTTTTCTTCTCAAGAAATTCTGTTTCAGAATATTTATTCTCCCATGCCTGGCAATCATATTTCTGTTCTCATAGTTGCGTCTTTTTTGTGAAGGTGGAATAATTGGAATCATACAGTATGTATTCTTTTCAGATCGGCTTTTTTCACTGAATCCTGTGCCTTTCGTGACTCAGTTTCATTCTACTTAGCCCTGCATAATGCCACACTATCTGGAAGTACCATCATCTCTTGCTTACTCATGTCCTAAAGAACATCTTGAGTTCTTGCATGTTTTGGCATTTTTACATTATTGCTACTCCAAACATCTGCCTGTGGATTTTGCTAAGGACAAAGAAGCTCATATGCTAAGAGTATGCTTGGTTTTTACGAGAAACTACTTAAGTGTTTTCTGAAGTGCAGCTGTGTACTGTGTTTCCACCAGAGTGAACAAAAATTCCTATTTTACAGTCTCGTTAGGATTTCTTGTCCTTGGTGCTTTGAGTTTGGCCATCGTGATGGTGTGTGTTGGTTATCTCCTTTTAAATTCAGTTTCTTAATGACATGTAGTATTATCTTTTCATATGCTTGTCATTGATGTTTTCTTTGATAAAGTATCTGTTCTGATCTTTTGACCATTTTAAATAAGTTTTTTCCTTTGTTGTTTAGCTTTTAATAGATCTCTATATAGCATAAATAACAGCTCTGTTGTGGCTTAAATGCGAAATGTCTGCCTTTAGGTTGCTGTGTTTAAATACTTGGTCTCTAGCTGATGGTGTGAGAGTTCTGTAGGCTTTAGGAGGTGGAGTCGTGGAGGAAGTGGGTCATTGGGGAAGGGCCTTGAGGCTGTATCTGTCTTGGTTCCATTTTCTGTTCATTCTGTTTTCCTGAAAGTTGATGCTGTATTGGCTTCTTGGTTTTGCCAACATGCCTTTTCTGCTTTCTACCTTCCTTGTCTTTCCTGTTGTGCTGAAATGGAGGCCCTAGAATAGTGATTCTCAAGTTGTGGGTTGTGACTCCTTTAACAAACCTCTATCTCCAAAAATATTTACATTATGATTCATAACAGTAGCAAAATTACAGTTACGAAGTAGCAACCAATCAATTTTTGTTGTAGAGAGGCCTCTTGCTTGTTCCCAGCCGCCCAGACTCCTGAAATAATCACACAGAAACTATATTATTTGCAATACTGTTTGGCCAATAGCTTAAGCATATTGTTAGCTAGCTCTTACATCTAGAATTAATCCATTTCCATTATTTTATATTTTACCACAAGGTTCGTGGCCTACTGGCAAGGTTCCAACATGTTTGTCTCCAGCGGCAGCTCCATGGCTTCTCCAACTCTACCTTCTTTCTTCTAGCATTCAGTTTAGGTCACCCCCCACCCCCGCCTCCCCAGATCTACTCGGCCCTATCAGGCCAAGCCAGTTTGTTTATTAACCAATAATATTCACAGCATGTAGAGGGGAATCCTACATCACCTCCCCTTTTCTGTTTAAATAAAAAAAGGAAAGTTTTAACTTTAATATAGTAAAATTACATATAACAAAACAGGCATCAATTAAGAATTACAGTTACAACATTTATTCTACTTTTTCTTTTATCATAACTAAGGAAAACTATAACTATATATTCTTAACTCTATCAAAGACTCCAGAAGGATATAATATTACCTAAGTAACAGAAAGTGCATTGAAAGCAACTTCCAAATCTCTAGAATTGACAAAGACATCTCGCTACCTGGACATTCATTCACCCAAAGTTTTTCTGTATTACTGGGGCATCCATCTTCAGCCCACAGGCCCATACTATCCAGCAGACTTTTCCATGAAGCATAAAATTTCAGACAGTTTTGCCTATCTTGGCAGTTTGTCAGTAGCCCCACCAGAAACAGACGCCGGATGGAACTTTACCACAGCCATCTGGCAATATACAGATTAGTAGAAATAGGTTAAATTAAGATGTTAGTCAATAAGAAACTAGAGCTAATGGTCCAAGCAGTGATTTAATTAATACAGTTTCTGTGTGGTTATTTTGGGATCTGGGCAGCCGGGAAATGAACAAGCGGCCTCCTACAACGAATTTTATGGCTGGGATCACCACAACATGAAGAACTGTATTAAAGGTTCATAGCATTAGGGAGGTTGAGAGCCATTGGGTAGAGCTAATGAGCCAGAACAAGCCCATTCTTCCCTTATAATGCTTTGTCAGCAACAATAACTAATACAATCTTTAATCAGATGTCTTTCCCACTCTTGTGTTTTCACTTTGGAGATGAAGTCCAGGGCCTCATGCACGTTAAGCGTGTTCTTCTCCAGAACTTCATCTCCCAGATGTGCCCTTTTATAAAGAGCTTCTTTCAGTCTATGGCGTATCTTCTCCATAGTCAAGGGCAGACTTTTTTTTATTTAAATGTTTTTCTTTTCTTTTCTTTCCTTTTTTTTTTTTTTTTGGTATTACATTGAGTCTGTATATTAAGTTGGGAAGAACTGACATTTTTGGCAATATTCAGTTTTCCTAGCCGTGAACATGGGCTGTCTTTTTACTTATTCATTCTTACTTGATATCTTTTTATGGAATTTCATACTTTTCCTCATTTTGTATCTCTCCTTTTTCATAGTGTAAATGTAAATGGTGGTGTTTTTACTTTGAATTCCATTTATTCATTGCTGGCATATCTAACAGACTGACTTTAAGTCTTCCTTTATGATTTTTAAATTTTATTCTTGTATTCTAGTTCTAAGCCTCATTATATGTTGGTAGTTTCATTCATGAGAAATAATAAGTTGTTTTTGCCCACCTAGGTATTTTAGTGTTCTTCAGTTTTATAAAGGCAAATTTCTGTTTCTTTTCTCCTTCTAACTGAAATACTTGTAATGAAAGTCTAGTGATAGGCTTTTTTTTTTCTTCTTCTTTCAGATTCTGGCTCATTTTGTTTTGCTCTTTTGAAAGGTTTTAGCTGGAGGAAGAATTCTTAGTTAATGGATTGTATTCTTCAATAAAGCTCACCTTTGCTTCTTGTTTGTGTCATTTTTCTTAAGTCTACAATCATTCCTATCATTGCTTCTGTTATGTATGTCCATTTTATGAAACAATTTTTAAGAGATTTTTGTCATTGGTTTTAAGTACCATGATTATGTTGTGGGTTTTTTTTTTTTTTTTTTTTTTTTT
>NW_026067982.1:5531959-5607214 GCF_014885135.2 Alexandromys fortis | reverse complement strand
TCATTTAGTATTCAAAGCTGTGTAAGTGCTCACTGTTAGCATTCCAGTGCTTGTTTGGAGCACTTAACATCATCCAGTTCCTGCTTGGACAGCTAAATGGTTTTCCTGGTTTTGGAAATGATTGTTAAAGCCACTATAAACTTCTGGGATTTCATTTCATGACCCATTTCTTTCCTTTTTTCCATATGGTGCTGGAGATTGAACTCAGAGGCTTGTGGACTTTACCCCCAACAGAATGTGATTTGTTTGTTTTGAAGGCAGGGTCTCACCATTGTGTGTGCTGGTCTTAGACTCATATTTGTTTCTGGCTAGAGGTATGTGTGTGTGTATTTTTTCACTTGTCAGAAACACCAGCTGTTGGTTCATTGGTTTAATCTGTTCTCTTACTATTTCAGGTTTGGATTAAAATTCTTCTTTTCTAGTTTATTAATACAGAAGCCAAATCCATTCCTTCATTGATATGAAACTTTGTTTCTTTTCTTTCTATATAGAATAGTTTCCAGTTAGTCTTTTAATTGTTCTGACCAGTGAGGTAATTTCTAGCATTTTCTAGGCATCTATACCGATTTCTAAATTTAATCCCAACATGATTTTGACAGAAAACATTTTTTATTGTAATCTCTTTATAGTAAACATTCCATCTACACTTGATGTAAGTTGTCTTTTGCTGCTGTTGTGTGGTCTTTTAAATCAGTGAAGTTAGGTTAGTTGAACTGTGGCATGGTCCGTATCATTTTTGTCTTTTTAATTGAGAGGAGGGTTCTGAAATCTCTTGATTGGATTTCTCTTTCTCTTCACAGTCTTACCTGGTTTTGCCAAAGTGTTTTCACAACTTTCTTACAAGTTTCACAAATAACCTAGGAGTCTGTATTCCTGATTAAGTTGACTTTATTATGGTAGGATTTAGTCATTTGGTTCCTTTGTCTGTTAGCAGCACAGCTACTCCAGCTTTCTTCTCACTGTATTAGATTATTTTTGTACTCTTGTCCCTATCTATTTAAAACTGGTAAATAGTACATGTTATTGGGGTCTATTTAGACATTTTCGGGTGTTAAATCTTGAACTCGTCATCTTACTAGTTTTTAATGACCCCATTCTGTTCTATATTTTGTTTTCTTACCTCTCTGAAATAAATGGATGTATGAATGTTTGACTTATTTTAGTGTACATTATCGTATGCCACTTTCTGTGTTGTGTTAGAACCTCACACTTCACTTTCTCATCTTTATATTTTTGTTATATGTTATATTTGTCTGCCCTAAATCTTGTAGTTTCTATTGGTTTTACTTTAAAATAGTCCATGTTTGTTTGTTTTGAGATAGTGTGGTGTGTAGCCAGACTGGCCTTGAACGTAATACACTAAGGATGATCTTGAATGCCTAAACACTTGTGCCTAATCCTTCTGCCTTCACTTCCCAAAGGACAGTATTGTAGGCATGTGCCATCACACCTGACATTAGTCAATTGGTTGGTTGGTTGGTTTTAGTTTTTTGAGACAGGGTTTCTCTGTGTAACAGCTCCGGCTGTCCTGAAACTTTTTTGTAGATCAGGCTGACCTTGAATTCAGAGATTCACCAGACTCTGACTCCAAAGTGTGCCACTCCTGCCTGATGAGTAAAAATTACAAGAAAAGGGCAACTCTGCCAGCACAAGAAATCCAATTAGGTCAAATCAAACCAAATCAAAATCCCTTTGTTTTATTAAGAATAATGCTCTCGGGTGGCCAAGTGCATGGTGGGGAGACAGGACAGCAGGGAGCCCATGCAGACCCAAAAACAACTTGTTTCTCCTCTGGGAGCTCTTTTAAATACCCTGTGGGAACTGTCCTGACCCCCCACCCCCCAGGGAGGGGTCAGGACCTGGTATGCTGGGATTTGGAGTCCAGAGCAGTGCAACTCCCAGGCCAGGGGTTGGGGTTCACACTCCCAACTTAACACTGCCCATCTAGTCAGTTGTTTTATAGAGAAATTTAAAATATTTTTAAAAGTTTGTATATTTACTACAGATATAAACATTCCTAATCTGAAGGACCTGAGATCTAATACTTAATATCCATGTTTTAAAATCTCAGATTTTAGAACATTTCAGATTATTAGATTAGGAATTTCACTGGTAATATCTATATGCCAATAATTCCAAATCTGAAAATCTCAGAAGTAGAGCTGTATAGCTTGTATTTCTAATAAATTTCCATCTGGTAATACTGTTTTTATACTACCTAAAGAATTTTCTACCTTATACAGCTACTGTCAATAAATTCTTTCAGCTTCCCTCTAACAAAAAACTTGCCTTCATTTGGAAATTTTTACTTACACTGCATTGGCAGGATCTTTCCCCCAGAACGTTAAAGACTGTGCTCCAGTCATTTTTTATAACTAGACATCTACTGACATTTTATCTTTCTTTTTGAAATGTAATTTTCCCCATATGACTGCCTTTTATTTATTTTAATCCCTATATAATAATATAAATAATAATATATAAAATAAATATTTTGTTTATTTTGGTTACTGTGTGTGTTCATATAGTTTTCTTTTTCTGCAATTTTTTGTTGTTAGAAATAATTTATCTGGCTAGAGATAATTAACTTTCATTTATTATCAGTGATATAGATTCACTTTCCATAGTGAAGGACTTCCATGAAGGCATTTTCATTCATATTCTCCCTTCTGTCTCTTTCCTTCTTCCCAACTTCCCCTTCTTGCTAGTCTCCATGTTTGAATTTGCTGAACTTTTGTGTCTGTTGGTGTATTAGTTACATGTCTCATTGCTAGTTCAAAATACTTGACAAATGCAACCTACGGGAAGGGAGGGTTTACTTTGGTTCTCAGTTTCAGGAAGTACAGTCTATGATTGGGAGCATATAGTGTCTGGAGCAGGAGACAGGCAAGAAGCAGAGGTGAATGCTGTGAATGCTGGTGCTCAACCCAATTTTTTTTTCCAGTCTGAAACCTTAAGCATAGAATCGTACCACCTACTCCCACCTCAGCTAACCTAATCTAGATAAATCCTTCAGAGACATGTCCAGAGATTTGTTTCCATGGTGATTCTGAGTTCCATCAGATTGACCGTCCAGATTAACTATCACACTGGCTTAATAGTCCTCTTTGCATAAGTAACATTTTTTTTGTCTCCCTTTCTCTTTTTCTTATAACAGCTTGAAATACAATTCATACATCATATAGTTCATCAACTTAAAGTGAAGCTTTGGTGAATTTTGTATAGTTATAGATTTATGCAGTGTTTATCTCAGTTTCAGAATGCCATTTTACTAGCATTCGTGGGTTTTTTGTTTGTTTGTTTTTGTTTTCCATTTCCCCTTAGCATCCTTTCCAAGAAGTGTTTCTCTTCCCTCTTGGTGGGTTTTTACTGTCTGGACATTTCGTGTAAGGGCATTCATATGATAGATGATATTTCATCACCAGCTCTTTCCCTTTAACAAGTATTTTAACAAGTTGGGCCTTGTTCTAGCACATATTTGTTTTTCAAATAATATTGTATGGCAATGAGCATACCATATTTTATTTAAATAATTATCAAGTCAGTTATCTGGATTGTTTGCAGTTTTGAGTCTTAAAACATTCTTCTGTAGTTATTTTTGTTGTTGTTGTTTGTTTTGTTTTTTGAGACAGGATTTCTTTGTGTAGCTTTGGAACCTGTACTGGAACTTGCTCTATAGACCAGGCTGACCTCGAACTCAGAGATCCCCTTGCCTCCATCTCCTGAGTTTTGGGATTAAAGGCATGTGCCACCACCGCCCAGCCTTCTCTAGTCATTTATGTGCACATATGAGAAAATACTGAAGTGTTACCTGCCTGCTCGTATATTAATTCCATATTGAACTTTTTAAGGAACTGCCATGCTGATAAGTACCTGGGCCATTTTCACTAGCAGCACATAAATAAGGTTTTGAGTTTTTTCTGCTTATTGCCTCTGAGTATATTGATCCAAGTGGGTTTGAAGTAGTTCGTTTTGATTTGGGTGGGCTACATTTCCATTTCCCTTATAGATAATGATATTAAATATCTTTTCATGTGGTTGTTGGCCCTTTGTGTATTTTTTTTGGAGAAATATGTATTACATTGAGTGTTTTTGAGATCTCACTGTGTATGTAGCCCAAGCTGGTGTCAGGCTTGTGAGCTTTTTGCCTCCACCTCCCAAGTGCTGGGATTAAAGGCAAACTACTACTCTAGTTGTACTCTTTTTTTTTTTTTTTTTTTAAGTTGTGTGTGCACGAGTGTGCGTTCATTTGTATGTAAATACAGATGCACAAGTGCTTCTGTGCTGTATGGAAGTCAGGACAGCCTTGGTGTGCCCACCATTCAACCTTGTTTAAGACAGGGTCCCTGTATTTTGTTTGTTTGTTTTCTGCATCTGCTGCCAGGACTACAAGTTTCTAAGTGCTTCTCTGGATTGTCTTTTCTCTGCCTCCCATCTTCCTGAGGACTCTGGGATTATAGATGCTCACACTGTCTGGTATTTAATGTAAATTCTGGGAATTGGAACTCAGGCCCTTATACTTGCCTAAGTGCTTTTACCCATTGAGCCAGCTCTCCAGCCTCTCTTGAGTTTTAAGAATATAAATGACTTAGCAGATTTATGATTTGCAAATATTCTTTTTTCCGTGTTTTACTTTTCTAATGTAAATAGAAAGCAGAATTCCTATTTTCTGATGTATAGAATGAACAGTTTTTCAGGCATTAGTACTTGATTGTCTTATATTTTATAGTATACAAATTCTAGATTTAGCATTTTAGCATTGCTGTGAATTATTGATGTTTTGTTTATCATATCTGAGGTTATTTAAAGGATAAATTTTTTGCAGTGTGCTCTTAAAATAAAGGTACTTTCAAGTATTGACACTTCACTTTAAAAGTTTAAATTTTTAGTTTTCTAATTAAATTGTTCAGTGCATGCAGTAAATTGTTCAAAAAATAGATTAAAATTTTTCTTGTTAAGCTTTCTCAAACTTTTTAAAAAAGTAAGTTAAGTACCTAATCAAAACGTCTGAATTTTATTTAATACATGGGCCAAACTTTGGAGATCGCTATTTAATCCTTTCCTCTTTTTTTCTGTCTTGCAGGAAAAGTAAGAAGCTTAAGCTCATCTTTGTGGTCACTAACTCACTTGACAGCTTTGCATCTGAGTGACAATTCCCTGTCCTGTATTCCTTCAGACATTGCCAAGCTTCACAATCTGCTATATCTGGACCTGTCCCATAACCAAATCCAGAGTTTACCGGCGGAACTCGGAAACATGGTATCACTCAGGTGTGCAGACTCAGTTTTGGACATTTAGGTCCCCCAAAACAAAGGCAGCCATATATCTTGTTAGGAAATAAAGCCATTTTATATTTAAATGAAGGGGGCATCATAACTGTATCTTTTGGTGAAATATTTTAGTAAGAATGGAATGTCTAATAATAAAAATTAAATAGGTCCCTTGCTTGGTTTTGATGATGTTGCTGTTAATTATTTTTTTTTGGAGACAGGGTTTGTCTGGTTGTTCTTGCTCTGTTGACCAGGCTAGCCTCAAACTCAGAGATCCACCTGCCTCTGCCTTCCCAGTGCTGGGATTAAAGGCGTCTGTCACCATCGCCTGGCATGTTGTGTTTTTGTAGTGTTCCCCACACATACACACTTCTTTGGTGATTAGATTTTGTTAAACTTCTTAGATCTGTGGGTTTACAATTTACATTGTCAGATAATTTTGTTCTGCTTTCCTCTCCTGTCCCTTTAGGAGTGTGTGGTTAGTTGCATTTTAGTTTACTTAAATTGTCTTTTAGTTAGGCTTAATTTACTGTTACCTTTACTTTATTATTATTTTTTTTAATTATGAACTAGTTTTCATTTCTATACCCTTAATTTCATTAATTTTATTTCAGTGTCATCTAATATTTTCATCACTAGAGGTTATGGGAATTTGTTTTCCTTGCCTTTACATTTCCCTCTTTCTCTTTTCAAAGCATATATCAAATATAACTTTATTATCTTTTGGAACTATTTCTGTTTGAGGTTGGTTAAAGTCATTTTGTTTCTTCTTGTTTGCATGCTTTTATAATTTTTGTTTGAATATACAAAGTACAGAGGTCTACTTCTTGAGTTCTGGATAATTTTATATTCTTAGAAATACTCTTGAGCTTTGTTCTGAAAGTTAAATATCTTGGAAACCGTTTGATTTCCTTGAAGCTTGATTTTAAGTAGTACTTTTCTAAGTATTCTCTGGTTAATAGGTTTTCTGTTCTGGCTGGTGGAAAATCAAATTGTTCTGATCATTGAGATCCCAAGCATTGCTTTCTCTGTTCTTATCAGTTTCTCTCTGCTCTCCTCTTCATGTTAGGGTTATTTCGTACATGAAAACTTTCTTCACATCTTATGTAGCTCTTTATTTAGCACTCCATTCTGTGAATGTTACCTGCCTTGACCTCTCCTGACTCCAGCTTCGTCTCAACTTAAATTTGACCATCAGACTCTGCCTGGGTTCTGATGTTGCATATTTTCAGGACACTGGGCAGAAGGCTGAAACAGTTATTTGAGCTGACTTTATTTTCCACCTTACTGCTGCCGTGCTGCCTAGGGCCCACCATCTGAAAATGTCTCCTTCCTTCTGAACCTCTTAGAGGTTTTGGTCTATTGTTTTTCTTTTCCTTGCAGTTTTCAGTTCTTTGATAGTTGCTGGAAATGGAAATTCTATGACCTTTTTTTCTTTAGGAGTAAATCTACTTGTTTATTTTTCAGCTAATTATGGAGGGGTGGGTGACCTTAATCTAATTAGGGACTGATCTGACTTGAACCAGATCTCACTGGTTGTGAGCACCTCTGCCAGTTGTTAGATCATCCCTCTTCCACTTATAGCTCCCAGCTGGAATTTTGGTTTAACATGCTCTTCTTCCTCAGGTTTCAGAGTTCCCCTTCTTCTTCTTTTTTTTTNTTTTTTTTGGTTTTTCAAGACAGGGTTTCTCTGTGGCTTTGGAGCCTGTCCTGGAACTAGCTCTGTAGACCAGGCTGGTCTCGAACTCCCAGAGATCCGCCTGCCTCTGCCTCCTGAGTGCTGGGATTAAAGGCGTGCGCCACCATCGCCCGGCCAGAGTTCCCCTTCTTGAATATATAAGATAGCTTAAATTCTGTTTGGCCTCGGCATCTGCTTTTCAGTTTACTTCTCAGCTGCTGTTGGTGATTCTGCAACTGGTACTCTTGGAGCGTATCCCCCTTCATACCTGTCTATGCTTCCCTGTCTCCAGGTTTCCTGTCATATCTTTGCTGCCTTTGTTTTCCCCAGTACAAGAGTTGGCCAACAGCAGTGTTGTTGAACAAACAGGTGCTTTAAACTTAGTTTTATTTATTTTTAAATTTCATGTAATACATTTTGATCCTACTCACTCTCCACCCCAACACCTACCAGATCTTTTCCTACCTCCCTGCCTGTCCAGCTTCATGTTTTCTTTCTTTCTCTTAGCAAACAAACAAATAAAAGACATGGAGTCCAGTTTGTATTGGCCAATTACTTCTGAATGTGAGGTATGTCCTGGAGTGTAGTTAAGTGTCAACTCCATTGAAGAAAACTGACCTTTCCCTTAGGTAGCAGCAATCAAATGCCAATAGCTTCTTGACTGGGGGGTGGTACTTTTTGCCCACTACAAACAAACTCTTGTCACAGGAATCTTAAATTGGATGTGTATAAAAAATTCTGCCTTAAAATGTCAACTTTCATATCTCTTTTGTACCCATTTTAATGGGGGGGGGTAGCTGTGATTATCTATTTTTGAGATGCACCTGTAGTTCAACAGCTGTGTTTGTTCCAGGCCTTTTTGAGATATATCAGTGTCGGGCAGAAGGAATTGTACTAAGCAGAACTATATGCAGTGAACTTTCAGGAGATACAGGCGTGGCTCTGAACTTAGTGGCACTTAAACTGAAAAGATTTTTGAAGCAGGTGCTTTGCCTTTAGGCCACACATTAGTTTTTATCTGTGACACTGTAACATTTGAGTTTATTGAGAAAGCTTTATTCAGATTTACTTTTCTGTGAAGAATAACATACTATGACTAAAATATTGAGTCAATAACTATGATTTTTTAAAACTATTATATGAAGCTCTTTTGATAAGTATTAAGTATAACTTTAGAATAAGTCAGACTAAAGTGGGAGAGGAAGAAACTCTTAAGTAGAGACAGCATATGCTGAGTGGTAGTTTTAAATCGTCACTCACTTGTTAGAAATTATTTATATGCCATTCATTCATTTCTTTCTGAACTGATGAGTAAATATAAAGATTTCCAGAACTTTACAAACTGTAGGAGTTCCTGACATGATAGTTATGAGACTGTGATACATAGAGAACACAAATGCTTGAAGTGTTGTCTTTGAGAAGGTTTTACTAGCTTGGCATGATTAAGGAAAGCTTCTGAGATGATGATATAAGCCAAATAGAACTGAGATAAGGGAACTTTAGGAAGGGAAACACAAAAATATTTTTTAAAAAGAGCACAGCGAGGCCAGATAGCCAGCCCTGCTCCTCACTGGCCTTGTGAGAACTGGCCTGTGTGGCAGGAGAGATGTGATCACAGGAGAGCTAGTTCCACCCCTCACTTTGGCAGGGGGCAGTCCTAGTAGAGGCCCATTGACCAACTCAGCTACACCCAGGCCCACATCCAGGGTTTTGAGTTGCCCTACCCCAACATCTATCCCATGTATGGCCTGCTAGAGTACATGAAGGGACTGGTCCTCTGGAACCATAGCTACAGGATCTCCATGATAGCAGGATATCTGAGAGGAGTTTGAGTGAGGTATTGATAGTGTTTAACCCAGAACCTTTGAAGAACAAGGCCAATAATTCACTGCAAGAACATTTGCAAGTAAACCTTTTTGGATAAAATGGTACTGTGTGACACATTGCAGCTCCCGATGCCACTACAGCAGATGAATATGTGATAGGATGGGAGGAAAGAAGGAGCAATGTTTTGTGGGTTTTGTTTTTGTTTTTGAGGGAGGGCGCTACAAGGGTAGAGGTAGACATGGAGGCATTGGGAAATAAGTGGGATTGGGGTACATGACACGAAATTCCCAAAGAATCAATAAAAAAAACTTTTGTTAAATTTTAAAAAGTACACAGCAGGGCTGGAAAGATGGCGCAGAGGTTAAGAGCATTGGCTCTTCTTCTAGAGGTCCTGAGTTCAATTCCCAACAACCACATGGTGGCTCACAACCATCTCTAATGAGATCTGGTGCCCTCATCTGGCCTGCAGGCATACATGCAGTCAGAACACTGTATACTTAATAAATAAATAAATCTTTACAACAAAAAAGCAAACAGCAAAAGTCTGTTTTCCATTATTTCTCTCTGCATGTTTCTTTGCGTCCCTCTAGAGTTGCTTTGTGCAAACACATAAACGAGTTATTCCATTCCTCTTTTTTAATTAAAATGATATATCTGTAGATCTGTATTTTGAGTGGGTTTTTCTTTCAAGTTTATTCAGCACATCACAGTCTCCAGCTTCACTGAGGTGGCTGGCCATGTTCACAATCAAAGCCGCCTCTAAACTGGAATTCAGCTGCTGAGCCAGTCCCAGCCTCAGCTTTCTTTGTCGGCCCCAGAGGACACACAGCATTCCTTTCTGTCAATATCTCTGCGGTTCAATCACCCTCCAGAACCCCTAGTCTGATGCCTGCCAGTTTTAAGATGGCTGCAGGGCAGGGCAAGGTGGCATTCATGGTCACCGGATGTAGGTGGAGGTAATTTCAGAGATATTGGATACCCTTGTTCATAAGGTAGCAGTAGAAACGTCTCCAGGCAAACTGCTCCTTCACCTGGCCTTTAGACTTGAGAGACTTAGTGGCCTTCATTACTTGAAGGTTGGGCACATTCTTGTCTAATAGCTCGGGGTGTTTGGGCATATGCACATCTTTTTTGGCAACCATCACTTCCTTAAAAAGGAGTTCATAGCTGGCAAACCAGTTCTTCTTAGGAATCAACATCTCAGAGGCTACAGGGTTTGAGGCAGAGTGTTTTTTGAGACTGGGTTTCTCTGCATAGCCCTGGCTGTCCTGGAAATCACTCTGTAGACCAGACTGGCCTGAAGCTCACAGATATCTGCCTGCATCTGCTTCCCGAATGATGGGATTAAAGGTGTGCGCCATTGCCACATGGCAACAATGGGCTATTTTATATTGTTCCTAATATCTATAGTCAAAGGTATATCCATTTGTAGTTTTGACATGTGATATTTTGAAGGTTTTTTTTTTAATTTACAAGGAACAGTATCATCCTGGAGATTTTTTTGTTATGATCATATATAAATTAAGATGGTTATGATGATTTTCTTATGTTTTCTCCATCAGTTTTACATACTTATTATATCTACTAGTTAGTTTACCTTTTTGTTTCCTTCCCTTCCCTTCCCTTCCCTTCCCTTCCCTTCCCTTCCCTTCCCTTCCCTTCCCTTCCCTTCCCTTCCCTTCCCTTCCCTTCCCTTCCCTTCCCTTCCCTTCCCTTCCCTTCCCTTCCCTTCCCTTCCCTTCCCTTCCCTTCCTTTCTAATGGAGTAGTATTCTGTTGCACAGTATGGCAGCATTTGTTTATCCATTAACCTGTTGGATTTAGAGGGGCTATTTATAGTGTTTCATCATTACAAATTAAGCCACTGCAAATGGTCCTGTTGGTGTGGGCATAGTTTTTATCTCTCTGGGTTAAATATCTGTAGTCAAATGGTAGTGTATTTTTAAACTTCTGAAACTCTTGAGACTGTTTAGAAGCAGGTTTGTTTCCTTTTTTCCTCCCTTTCCTTTTCATTTAGTTTCATTTTACTAGATGTCTGATCAGCATCATTAGCACAGTGGCATATAGTGTTTTAGACTAAGCTGTCCTTACATGTAATGCTATCTTTTTGTAGTAAGGAGGATGCTAATTTGTTCCCAGCCACTTAGACCCAGAATAATCACACAGAAACTGTATTAATTAAATACAGTTGGCCCATTAGCTCTAGCTTCTTACTAGCTTAACTCTTAAATATTAATTTAACCTATTTCTATTAATCTGTGTATCACAACGTGGCTATGGGTAGCTTACCAGCTAACGTTCCCAGTGTCTGACTCTGGCAGGTTACATGGCTTCTCTCTGACTCCATCTTCCTTCTACCTTGCTATAGGCCAAGCCAGTTTCTTTATTCATTAACCAATAAAAGCAACACAGAGACTGAAGGACCTCCCACACCATCTTATTGTGACTTTAATCTGTGTTTTTTAAATTATTGCTTGTTGAACATATTTCAGTATGACTTATCTGCCATCTCTTTGTCCTTTTTGCTGAAGTGTTTGTTTAAATTTTGCACTTCTTTTGAAAAGAGTATTTTTAAGTTCTTTATTGTCTTAGTCCTTTTAAAATATGCCACAGGCTAGGTAATTTATAAACAGTTCAAAGTTGTTTTATATTGTCAGAGTCTGGAGCAGTGGCTCTCAACTTTCCTATTCTTGTGACCCTTTAATACAGTTCCTCATGTTGTGGTGACCCCCCAACCATAAAATTATTTGTGTTGCTACATCATAACTATAATTTTGCTATTGTTACGAATCGTAATGTAAAAGCCTAGTTTTTTCAGTGGTCTCAGGCGACTCTGAAAGGGTCATTTGACCCCTAAGGGGGTCACAATTCACCACCGGTGGAGCACTATTGTTACAGAGACTGAGAAGGCTGAGATCAAAAGAGAATAGGTGAAAGAATGGCATGGCTGGAGAGTGTGAGAGAGGGAGGTTGAGAAGAGACCATAAACTTTCATAAATTTTTCTCATCATAACAACATCATGAGAACAGAATGTGGTGAACTGAACATACGTCATGTCCTGCTGGCATTGTATATCAGATATATATATATATATATTCATTTAGTATTCAAAGCTGTGTAAGTGCTCACTGTTAGCATTCCAGTGCTTGTTTGGAGCACTTAACATCATCCAGTTCCTGCTTGGACAGCTAAATGGTTTTCCTGGTTTTGGAAATGATTGTTAAAGCCACTATAAACTTCTGGGATTTCATTTCATGACCCATTTCTTTCCTTTTTTCCATATGGTGCTGGAGATTGAACTCAGAGGCTTGTGGACTTTACCCCCAACAGAATGTGATTTGTTTGTTTTGAAGGCAGGGTCTCACCATTGTGTGTGCTGGTCTTAGACTCATATTTGTTTCTGGCTAGAGGTATGTGTGTGTGTATTTTTTCACTTGTCAGAAACACCAGCTGTTGGTTCATTGGTTTAATCTGTTCTCTTACTATTTCAGGTTTGGATTAAAATTCTTCTTTTCTAGTTTATTAATACAGAAGCCAAATCCATTCCTTCATTGATATGAAACTTTGTTTCTTTTCTTTCTATATAGAATAGTTTCCAGTTAGTCTTTTAATTGTTCTGACCAGTGAGGTAATTTCTAGCATTTTCTAGGCATCTATACCGATTTCTAAATTTAATCCCAACATGATTTTGACAGAAAACATTTTTTATTGTAATCTCTTTATAGTAAACATTCCATCTACACTTGATGTAAGTTGTCTTTTGCTGCTGTTGTGTGGTCTTTTAAATCAGTGAAGTTAGGTTAGTTGAACTGTGGCATGGTCCGTATCATTTTTGTCTTTTTAATTGAGAGGAGGGTTCTGAAATCTCTTGATTGGATTTCTCTTTCTCTTCACAGTCTTACCTGGTTTTGCCAAAGTGTTTTCACAACTTTCTTACAAGTTTCACAAATAACCTAGGAGTCTGTATTCCTGATTAAGTTGACTTTATTATGGTAGGATTTAGTCATTTGGTTCCTTTGTCTGTTAGCAGCACAGCTACTCCAGCTTTCTTCTCACTGTATTAGATTATTTTTGTACTCTTGTCCCTATCTATTTAAAACTGGTAAATAGTACATGTTATTGGGGTCTATTTAGACATTTTCGGGTGTTAAATCTTGAACTCGTCATCTTACTAGTTTTTAATGACCCCATTCTGTTCTATATTTTGTTTTCTTACCTCTCTGAAATAAATGGATGTATGAATGTTTGACTTATTTTAGTGTACATTATCGTATGCCACTTTCTGTGTTGTGTTAGAACCTCACACTTCACTTTCTCATCTTTATATTTTTGTTATATGTTATATTTGTCTGCCCTAAATCTTGTAGTTTCTATTGGTTTTACTTTAAAATAGTCCATGTTTGTTTGTTTTGAGATAGTGTGGTGTGTAGCCAGACTGGCCTTGAACTTAATACACTAAGGATGATCTTGAATGCCTAAACACTTGTGCCTAATCCTTCTGCCTTCACTTCCCAAAGGACAGTATTGTAGGCATGTGCCATCACACCTGACATTAGTCAATTGGTTGGTTGGTTGGTTTTAGTTTTTTGAGACAGGGTTTCTCTGTGTAACAGCTCCGGCTGTCCTGAAACTTTTTTGTAGATCAGGCTGACCTTGAATTCAGAGATTCACCTGACTCTGACTCCAAAGTGTGCCACTCCTGCCTGATGAGTAAAAATTACAAGAAAAGGGCAACTCTGCCAGCACAAGAAATCCAATTAGGTCAAATCAAACCAAATCAAAATCCCTTTGTTTTATTAAGAATAATGCTCTCGGGTGGCCAAGTGCATGGTGGGGAGACAGGACAGCAGGGAGCCCATGCAGACCCAAAAACAACTTGTTTCTCCTCTGGGAGCTCTTTTAAATACCCTGTGGGAACTGTCCTGACCCCCCACCCCCCAGGGAGGGGTCAGGACCTGGTATGCTGGGATTTGGAGTCCAGAGCAGTGCAACTCCCAGGCCAGGGGTTGGGGTTCACACTCCCAACTTAACACTGCCCATCTAGTCAGTTGTTTTATAGAGAAATTTAAAATATTTTTAAAAGTTTGTATATTTACTACAGATATAAACATTCCTAATCTGAAGGACCTGAGATCTAATACTTAATATCCATGTTTTAAAATCTCAGATTTTAGAACATTTCAGATTATTAGATTAGGAATTTCACTGGTAATATCTATATGCCAATAATTCCAAATCTGAAAATCTCAGAAGTAGAGCTGTATAGCTTGTATTTCTAATAAATTTCCATCTGGTAATACTGTTTTTATACTACCTAAAGAATTTTCTACCTTATACAGCTACTGTCAATAAATTCTTTCAGCTTCCCTCTAACAAAAAACTTGCCTTCATTTGGAAATTTTTACTTACACTGCATTGGCAGGATCTTTCCCCCAGAACGTTAAAGACTGTGCTCCAGTCATTTTTTATAACTAGACATCTACTGACATTTTATCTTTCTTTTTGAAATGTAATTTTCCCCATATGACTGCCTTTTATTTATTTTAATCCCTATATAATAATATAAATAATAATATATAAAATAAATATTTTGTTTATTTTGGTTACTGTGTGTGTTCATATAGTTTTCTTTTTCTGCAATTTTTTGTTGTTAGAAATAATTTATCTGGCTAGAGATAATTAACTTTCATTTATTATCAGTGATATAGATTCACTTTCCATAGTGAAGGACTTCCATGAAGGCATTTTCATTCATATTCTCCCTTCTGTCTCTTTCCTTCTTCCCAACTTCCCCTTCTTGCTAGTCTCCATGTTTGAATTTGCTGAACTTTTGTGTCTGTTGGTGTATTAGTTACATGTCTCATTGCTAGTTCAAAATACTTGACAAATGCAACCTACGGGAAGGGAGGGTTTACTTTGGTTCTCAGTTTCAGGAAGTACAGTCTATGATTGGGAGCATATAGTGTCTGGAGCAGGAGACAGGCAAGAAGCAGAGGTGAATGCTGTGAATGCTGGTGCTCAACCCAATTTTTTTTTCCAGTCTGAAACCTTAAGCATAGAATCGTACCACCTACTCCCACCTCAGCTAACCTAATCTAGATAAATCCTTCAGAGACATGTCCAGAGATTTGTTTCCATGGTGATTCTGAGTTCCATCAGATTGACCGTCCAGATTAACTATCACACTGGCTTAATAGTCCTCTTTGCATAAGTAACATTTTTTTTGTCTCCCTTTCTCTTTTTCTTATAACAGCTTGAAATACAATTCATACATCATATAGTTCATCAACTTAAAGTGAAGCTTTGGTGAATTTTGTATAGTTATAGATTTATGCAGTGTTTATCTCAGTTTCAGAATGCCATTTTACTAGCATTCGTGGGTTTTTTGTTTGTTTGTTTTTGTTTTCCATTTCCCCTTAGCATCCTTTCCAAGAAGTGTTTCTCTTCCCTCTTGGTGGGTTTTTACTGTCTGGACATTTCGTGTAAGGGCATTCATATGATAGATGATATTTCATCACCAGCTCTTTCCCTTTAACAAGTATTTTAACAAGTTGGGCCTTGTTCTAGCACATATTTGTTTTTCAAATAATATTGTATGGCAATGAGCATACCATATTTTATTTAAATAATTATCAAGTCAGTTATCTGGATTGTTTGCAGTTTTGAGTCTTAAAACATTCTTCTGTAGTTATTTTTGTTGTTGTTGTTTGTTTTGTTTTTTGAGACAGGATTTCTTTGTGTAGCTTTGGAACCTGTACTGGAACTTGCTCTATAGACCAGGCTGACCTCGAACTCAGAGATCCCCTTGCCTCCATCTCCTGAGTTTTGGGATTAAAGGCATGTGCCACCACCGCCCAGCCTTCTCTAGTCATTTATGTGCACATATGAGAAAATACTGAAGTGTTACCTGCCTGCTCGTATATTAATTCCATATTGAACTTTTTAAGGAACTGCCATGCTGATAAGTACCTGGGCCATTTTCACTAGCAGCACATAAATAAGGTTTTGAGTTTTTTCTGCTTATTGCCTCTGAGTATATTGATCCAAGTGGGTTTGAAGTAGTTCGTTTTGATTTGGGTGGGCTACATTTCCATTTCCCTTATAGATAATGATATTAAATATCTTTTCATGTGGTTGTTGGCCCTTTGTGTATTTTTTTTGGAGAAATATGTATTACATTGAGTGTTTTTGAGATCTCACTGTGTATGTAGCCCAAGCTGGTGTCAGGCTTGTGAGCTTTTTGCCTCCACCTCCCAAGTGCTGGGATTAAAGGCAAACTACTACTCTAGTTGTACTCTTTTTTTTTTTTTTTTTTTAAGTTGTGTGTGCACGAGTGTGCGTTCATTTGTATGTAAATACAGATGCACAAGTGCTTCTGTGCTGTATGGAAGTCAGGACAGCCTTGGTGTGCCCACCATTCAACCTTGTTTAAGACAGGGTCCCTGTATTTTGTTTGTTTGTTTTCTGCATCTGCTGCCAGGACTACAAGTTTCTAAGTGCTTCTCTGGATTGTCTTTTCTCTGCCTCCCATCTTCCTGAGGACTCTGGGATTATAGATGCTCACACTGTCTGGTATTTAATGTAAATTCTGGGAATTGGAACTCAGGCCCTTATACTTGCCTAAGTGCTTTTACCCATTGAGCCAGCTCTCCAGCCTCTCTTGAGTTTTAAGAATATAAATGACTTAGCAGATTTATGATTTGCAAATATTCTTTTTTCCGTGTTTTACTTTTCTAATGTAAATAGAAAGCAGAATTCCTATTTTCTGATGTATAGAATGAACAGTTTTTCAGGCATTAGTACTTGATTGTCTTATATTTTATAGTATACAAATTCTAGATTTAGCATTTTAGCATTGCTGTGAATTATTGATGTTTTGTTTATCATATCTGAGGTTATTTAAAGGATAAATTTTTTGCAGTGTGCTCTTAAAATAAAGGTACTTTCAAGTATTGACACTTCACTTTAAAAGTTTAAATTTTTAGTTTTCTAATTAAATTGTTCAGTGCATGCAGTAAATTGTTCAAAAAATAGATTAAAATTTTTCTTGTTAAGCTTTCTCAAACTTTTTAAAAAAGTAAGTTAAGTACCTAATCAAAACGTCTGAATTTTATTTAATACATGGGCCAAACTTTGGAGATCGCTATTTAATCCTTTCCTCTTTTTTTCTGTCTTGCAGGAAAAGTAAGAAGCTTAAGCTCATCTTTGTGGTCACTAACTCACTTGACAGCTTTGCATCTGAGTGACAATTCCCTGTCCTGTATTCCTTCAGACATTGCCAAGCTTCACAATCTGCTATATCTGGACCTGTCCCATAACCAAATCCAGAGTTTACCGGCGGAACTCGGAAACATGGTATCACTCAGGTGTGCAGACTCAGTTTTGGACATTTAGGTCCCCCAAAACAAAGGCAGCCATATATCTTGTTAGGAAATAAAGCCATTTTATATTTAAATGAAGGGGGCATCATAACTGTATCTTTTGGTGAAATATTTTAGTAAGAATGGAATGTCTAATAATAAAAATTAAATAGGTCCCTTGCTTGGTTTTGATGATGTTGCTGTTAATTATTTTTTTTTGGAGACAGGGTTTGTCTGGTTGTTCTTGCTCTGTTGACCAGGCTAGCCTCAAACTCAGAGATCCACCTGCCTCTGCCTTCCCAGTGCTGGGATTAAAGGAATGCACCACTACTTCCTGACATTGCTTAGTTTTTAATTGCTGTTTTGTTATGTATTTTCTTTTTGAACGCCCCCCCCCCCCAAAAAAAACCCTCTTAAACATAAATCTTTTTTGATTCTTTGGGAATTTGACATCATACATTCCAGTCCTTCTCACCCCCAGTCTCTCCTTATCCACCCCTCACCCTGTAGCATCCCTCCCTCCCCATCTCCCTCCTCTGTCTTTCCAGCACCTCTTTATTCCTCCCAGGGCATCAGGATCTGTGGTGTGTCATGCAGTATTCCCTTTTGTTCAGTCAGCCTCACCCACAAAGTGTTCATTACAGTGAATCATTGGTCTGAACCAAAAAATTTTAAACATTGTAAAGCACTGTGCCGTATTTGGCTTATGGCCAGCAGTTGATGCCACGCAAACATCCTTAATAACACTGGTCCTCAGAACCTCTGTTGCCTTTAGTAGGAAAGCCCTGGCATGAACCAAGCTAGAGTCAGTTGCTGCGCTCATGGTAGAATTTGTAGTGATGCTGTCCTTAGGCATTTAAAAATTATGTGGTCTTGAACAGGCTTCTTAGGCAGAAGTTAGGGATGTTGTCAGTGATGAGTAAACATAACTAACTCCGTCCAGTTTTAATGTTTCAGCAAATGATAATTGCTGAGTGTGCATTTGTTTGTTTGTTTTTTTTTAAACCTTTGAAGGTAGATAAGATCAACATAAATACAAAGCCAAACCCAGTGTACCTACTCTTGCACAGTGGTTTTTATGGCTTCTAGTGTGAAGAATGGAGATTTTTATGGATTTTTTTTTGTCTTTATTGCTCTTACACTAGCCTTTTATCAATTTTCTTGGCTTGGTTATTGAGTATTTACTAGACTTTTTTTTTTTTTTTTTTTTTTTTGTTTTTCAAGACAGGGTTTCTCTGTGGTTTTGGAGCCTGTCCTGGAACTAGCTCTTGTAGACCAGGCTGGTCTCAAACTCACAGAGATCCACCTGCCACTGCCTCCCGAGTGCTGGGATTAAAGGCGTGCGCCACCACCGCCCGGCCACTAGACTATTTTTAATCCTTGGAAACAAAACAGATTTTATTTTTCTTGTTCAGTTTTCTCAGAAGCAACCAAGATTTGTAAAGAAACAAGAATAGTTTGTAAAGAAACATAAATCATTCTTCTAAAATCTGGTTAGTAAAACTTCATGCAGGAACTAGTCTTTTGTTTATATAAATTTTACTTTTAAACTGAAAATTTTGTAAATCTGGAGAACTATTAAACATAAACTTAACTTGGAGTCATCATTAAGCTCGTTTAAACAGTCCTCATGGTAGCTGCGTATGAACTACTTTTCTTGTTGTGACCAAATACCCAAAAAATAGCTTCAAGGAGAAGCTTTTTCACTTGACTCCTGGTTTGAGGAGATAGAGTCCATCATGGTAGAAAGGACAAGGTAGCAGAAATGCCCAGCAGCTGATCACATTGCTTCCACCATCAGGAGGTGACGTTGGGACAGTCCTAGCCCGCTTTGGTTGTACTACCCATATTGAGGCTGGGTCCCCCTCAGTTCAACCTGTCTGGAAGTATCCTCACATGTACCTTTGAGATCTGCCTCTTGGGCTGTTTCATCCTTTCTGCTTTCTTAAGCACATGTAATGGAGCATACATGTGCCAAACTAGCACTGCTTTGCTACCTGCAAACCATGTGCCTATCATTAACTATACTTCAGTTGAGAGTAATCTGATATATCCATGAATTTAACAACTTTTAAAAATTGAAGCTTGTATCATACTTTTTGTATTTCTTTTTCCCCCATATATTACCAAAGGTTTGATCTGTGGCAGCTTTGTTGCTGCTGTTGTTGTTGTTGTTGTTTAACTACATAGGAAGGCCAAGGCTAGATAATGGAATATAATGTATAAAACTTTGTCACTCTTAGGTAATACTTTCCTAGAAATAACATAGTTGATTTTAGCTGTCAAGGTTAAAATTAACATGTCTTCTGACTTCCTGGAAATTTTTGATCAACAGGGAGCTCCATTTAAATTACAACCAGTTACGAGTTCTACCTTTTGAGCTGGGAAAACTGTTTCAGTTACAGACTTTAAGCCTGAAAGGTAGGATTTTATTTTTTCTTACTTTTTTTTTTCTTCAAAAAGCTTTACGAGTTCTTATTGGAATCTTTGGCAGGCAGTGTTGTTACTCTGCTCTATTGCTTTAACTATGCTGCAGTTCTCTGTTCCTGTGACTTGTGACTTTGTGATCTCTTCTGCTCTTGGCCTCTCTGCTTTCTTGTCTTGATACATGACTTACACCATGCTTTCTCATCATGTCATAGATAGCTTTTTCTCTTGTTCAAATCAGAGTGCAGCTTTCCATAAAGTAAGAAAAACTTTCCTCAGTAAATAGAAATTTTTGATTTAGTCCTGGTATTAAAAATTAGGTTTTGAGGGTTTCTTTTTTAAAAAGAAGTTGATTTATGGGTACTTAATTAGTGTTGGAAATGGGAAAGAGGTCACAAATAATGCAGGAACCATTGTAAAGTTCCATAGCCAGGAGTCAAAGTCACATTTTTACAGTGTGAAGACAAATGGGCATGTTTTATGATGTAATTGGTTCTTTACCAGTCTGGGTAGGTGTGGACAGACGGCTGTCTCCTAAAGGAAGGCCTTTGGATAAAGAGTTAAATTCATATTTCTAAAAGATAGGTACAGAATCAGGTTATATTCTTATAAGTCCCTGTGGTATATCATAAGAACTATTTAAGAAGTAAATATAAAATAAAAATATACACTTACATATGTAATTTTTAGCAGCCATTAGTTTTGCAAGTGGTTCAAATCCATTTCTTGCCAGAGAAAGCTGCTGTTTTATGCCCTTCCAGTTTAGAGCTGATACAGAGTACTTCAAAATTAACATTAACCCATTAATCATCTTTTTGAGTATTCCTGTAAAACTGCAAATTTTGAGGCTGGAGAGATGACTCAGTGGTTTAGAGTCTTCCAGAGGACCCTGTTTCAATTTCCAACACCCACATGGTTCACAGCCATATGTAACTCCAGTTTCAGATGATCCAGTTCCCCTCTTCTGGCCTCAAAAGTCATAGGCATGCCAGTGATGCACAGACATAAATGCAGGCAAAACACCCATATGCATAAAACAAATCTTTAAAAAAAAGAAACTTAAAAAACAGTGAAATTTTTTATAAGAAAATTTTAAAAGTGATATTTTTATTTATTAAGTTTTTAGCAACTATAATGTAACAGTGTTATAATATTATAATTTTTGTGGCATTAGGTGATTATTTTGCTAAATTTTTCTAAGTTTGAAACATTGTATTATCTTAATTTACCTACTTAAAATTGCCCCAGGAAATCCACTTACCCAAGATATATTGAACCTTTGTCTGGAGCCAGATGGAACAAGAAGGCTACTGAACTACTTGCTCGATAATTTGTCAGGTACTGCAAAAAGAAGTAAGTGACCGTTTGTTTAGACTTTTTATTAGGAAGACATGTAAGAATATCACTTAATTATTATTATTATTTTTATATATATACATATATATACCCAGTTTCAACAGAACAACCACCTCCAAGATCGTGGATCATGTTACAAGAACCAGACAGAACAAGACCAACAGGTTGGTAGCTCTATTTTCTTTTTAACTATTAATGTCACCAGGTCTTGATAAATCTGCAAGTATTGTTGGAATACTTCAGATTTTAACAGCATTGAAGGCAGTGTGGTTATAGGTTGATTTAGTTTGGGAAATAATGGTAAGGATTTAATTCTGTAATACATTGCTTCTCAGCCAAGAACAGTTTTTTATGGGGGTGGGGTGTTGAGACAGGATTTTTCTGTGTAGCTTTGGAACCTGTCCTAGAACTCTTTCTGTAGATCAGGCTAGTCTCGAACTCACAAAGATCCATCTGTCTCTGCCTCCCAAGTGCTGGGATTGGATTAAAGGCGCGTGCCACCATTGCCAGGTTAGCTGGGAGCAGTTTTATCTCTGGGGAACATGTATCAATTTTGACAATTCTGATTGTTTAAAGTGGGAGAAATATTGCTGGAACCTAGAGATTGAAGTCAGGGACACAGCTAAATACCCTGCATCATCTGATCTAGTCAGTCCCTCCTAGCCACACAGAATGTCAGTACTGACACTGTTGAGCACTTGACCTCTATTACATCAGGTTTGCTGAACTCTTTCCACACGGGAGGGTTCCATGTGTTGATGTGTTCTAAAGGTACTTGATATTATTAAAGTCTAAGATAGTTTTCTTACTTGAGAGGAAAAACATTGAATTAATGGCCTCTGGTATATTTCAACATAAGTTTTATAAAAATAGTTTAATTCTCAAGGTATTTTTTTTAACAGGATTTGCTTCTGCATGGATAAACACAGGCTATCTTGTTTAATGTTGCTTTGCATTATTTTGCTTCATAGATAATTAAAATGTGTTGTGGGTTTTTGTTGCAACCCCATGTCAATAATCTACCATTGCCTTTTTTTCTGTAGCTCAGACAATTTTTTTTTTTTTCGGCAAAAAATATATATCTTAGTCTGTGTTTAAAACCGTGCTGTTCTATAGATTATAATGAAAAACTTTTTTGTGCCCCAGGAACCCAAAAATAACTTCTGTGATTTGCTTTGTTGAGTAGTTACTATTTTAGTGTTCTGGAGCCAAACTCACACACAGTCCATCTTCAAGTTAGTCTGTAGTTGCTCTGTCAGAAAAAGAAAGTTGGCAGCCTGTTATGGAAACTGCTTGTCCAGTCTCCACACCCTACGTTAACAGTGGCATAGAGGAAATAAGGAGTTTTGGTATATCGAATTAAGACTCAAGAGCCTGTCTTAGCTTCTGTAGATACAAGCACATTGTATCCTAATTGGTTTGTTTATTTGTACTTCCATTACTTATTTTTCTTTCTTTCGCCTCAGCTGGCATAGAATAATAGCTTTTTGGTAACTATAGGTTGAGTGGTTGAAATCAGACTAAATATAGTGAAGACTATTGCTGAAGTAATTTTGGTTATTGGTCTTTTTCTGCCGTGTGTGAATCAGTTATCTTTCCTACAGCCTTGTTTTCTGTCATGTGCTATAATGTTCTTTGTGATAAATATGCGACCCGGCAGTTATACGGCTACTGTCCATCCTGGGCGTTAAACTGGGACTACAGGAAAAAGGCCATTATTCAAGAAATCTTGAGCTGCAATGCTGATATTATCAGTCTTCAGGTAAGTCATGCAAAAGACTCTTTAAGTTGTGTGACCCTTCAAACCAGGACAAAACAAGAAACAATTATACTAGAATATATTATGCTAATATATTTGAAATCTTAGCTTCAGTAGCTCTTAAAATTCTAGGCTTTTCTGGTTTAGGAGAATTCTGAGAACAGTAACTCTTGCTTTGCAACCCTGTGCTGTCAGATAAAGCAAAACAGGTTTAACTAGGTTTTAAAAATTGACAGTAACTTTCCTCTTTCCTCCAGTGTCCCTGTATACTGCATTTGAATTGGATGACTAAGTTACTAAAATTGTGGCTTTTCTGGATATATTCTTGTTTTACCAGCACTGTCACTAGAAATGTTAGGGTGAAGTGGAAAGATTGGACTGTCTGCATAGTAATGTGGGTTTTTTTTTTTAAACCCAACTCTCATAATAACTTACACAGTTTGAGTCAATTTGTTTTTCTTCAATGGGTCTAGAATTAAAATATGTGACAACTGTAATTCCTTCTTAATGGTTCTTGTTCCATCAGTTCTAAGACAAATCTATATGTCTTTGACTTTACTCCTAAACTACAACGAACTGGCATTGGCATCTGGTGCAATAAAGTCTTCTGATTGGTTTTAGACCAATTACATTTTGAAAATGTTCTGTTCTTTAGTATATTGTGATCTTTTGAAAAAATATTTCAGACTGTACACATGGGTTAATGTATAGGACATATTTTTGTTCTTGAAGTAACTTTGCTGGTTATGATTTTTCAGGAGGTCGAAACAGAACAGTATTACAGTTTTTTTCTGGTAGAACTGAAAGAACGTGGCTATAATGGATTCTTCAGTCCTAAGTCTAGAGCTAGGACGATGTCGGAACAAGAAAGAAAGCATGTTGATGGCTGTGCAATATTCTTCAAGACAGAAAAGTAAGTCTATCTAACTTTTTGTTTTTTTTAAAGGTAGTGTCTTCAATATTTGCAGGGTAGGACCAAGGATATCTCAGTTACTTAGCAAATAAGAGAATGAAGTGCTATATTATTTAAGAAAACACAAATATTTAAAGTTTAAATGGTCTTTTTGTTTGAAATAACTTGTTTTGGAGGGGATACTGAAAGTACTGTTATTTTTTAGGGTTGTTTACTAGGGCTTTAATTCCAACTGCTAATTGAAATATATGTAAGTAAAATTCCCTCTTGGAAACCTATGCTTTGGAAGATAATTGTTTAAAAATTATGAAATGAAATATTCCAGCACTAATGGTAAGGATGATTGACTATATACTATATTATGTTGTAAAGGTATTTCCAGGTTTTCTTTTTATCAGGAACAGATTAAAAACAACTTTAAGGCCTGGCGATATACATCAGTGTTTAGGGTCAGTGGATATACATTAATGGTAGAGAATTTGCCTAACATGTACAAGACCCTGGGCTTGATGCTCAGTACCATAAAAGAAACAAGCCAAGTTAGACTAGAAACAACTTTAAATGAATTTAGGGAGCTTGGTATTATGGAGGACTTCCCACAGTATGACTGAAGTGTCTTTATTTGGTAATGAAGTTTGGAAGAAAGACATTTCCTTTGGAACTAATGTCTCGCATTCCCAATCACATAGTTGTGCTTCGTTTCAGATTTACTTTGGTTCAGAAACACACTGTTGAATTTAACCAACTAGCAATGGCGAATTCAGAAGGGTCTGAAGCTATGCTGAACAGGGTCATGACGAAAGATAACATTGGAGTTGCTGTACTGCTAGAACTTCGAAAGGAATTAATTGAGATGTCATGTGAGTGATTGTTTCACTTCCTGTCAAATTGACAACCCCATCCCTACCAGTTTAGTAATTCTGATAAGATATCTTCAAACCAAAATCTCACTATATATTTAATGGTCTGATCTAACATGTAAAGAAAGTCAGTGAGTATTTTTCTTTTCTAAAATATCATACATCTTTTTCTTTAGTTCAAAGGTAAAGATGAAAAGTTATTGCCAGAAAAATTATTGCCTTGAAAAGGCATAAAGGTAAAAAGATATTTGTGAGATTATGGAGGTAAATAGCAATTGAAATAACTGCTCAGGGATCAGAATTCCATATGCTTCATGGTTTATTGTCAGCAAGGGTGTTTGGTAAAGCTAACTTTTTAATGTCAGTCTCCCCGTGATTGATTTATACTAATTATGTTAAGGTCTTGAATTTGAGGAAGGCGACTACTTTTTAAAAATTATGAGTATGGGGGCTGGAGAGATGGCTCAGTGGTTAAGAGCATTGCCTNGAATGCCGCAGCACCTGCTCTGCCAACAAGAATCCCCTAGTGGGGCTGGAGAGATGGCTCAGTGGTTAAGAGCATTGCCTGCTCTTCCAAAGGTCCTGAGTTCAATTCCCAGCAACCACATGGTGGCTCACAACCATCTGTAAAGAGGTCTGGCGCCCTCTTCTGGCCTTCAGGCATACAGACAGAATATTGTATACATAATAAATAAATAAATAATAAATAAATATTAAAAAAACTCTTAAAAAAATTATGAGTATGTATATAGTGACTTGGATGCTGAGAACTGGAACTTCCATTACTTGTTGTGGAATGTGGGATATTATTGTAGAGATAAAAATAAAAGATAGAACCTAGTAACTGGGAATTGTGTGCCAGTGCTAGTACTTGCGCAAATCTAGACAAAACAAAAACCCCAAAAGCCAAAGAATTAGTAACTGCTAAAAAGTATGTATCTAAGAGAATTGAGGTTCAAATCTGAGAGATTTGTTTTAGGATATCTAGAAATACCTCATGGACTGTCTCTGTCCAAGTAGTCTTTACTGCTGGATATATCAAATAGATTTAGAGGTAGAATTCTTGGGATTCATTGATCGGATAGGAAATCAGTAGATACATTTTAGATTCTTTTGAGAAATTTCACTTGCTTTCAGATGCTGCAAGAAATTATAGACCAATGCAGATTTTTCTGTTTGTTTGTTTTTAAATTTACTGTAGCTGGAAAACCACATCTGGGAACAGAAAAACAACTTATTCTTGTGGCTAATGCTCATATGCATTGGGACCCTGAATACTCAGATGTGAAGTTGGTACAAACTATGATGTTCCTCTCAGAAGTGAAGAATATTATTGATAAAGCCTCTCGGAGCCTCAAATCCAGTGTATTGGGAGAATGTGGAACTATTCCGCTTGTGTTATGTGCAGATCTGAATTCTTTGCCAGACTCTGGTAAGAAAAGTAATATTTAATATGAAATCGGTACTTTTTTATTTATTTTTTTTTATTGAGAATAAGAAAAAAAAAGTTTCCGTCTCTTCCCAGCCTCCCATTTCCCTCCCCCTCCCCCCGAAATCGGTACTTTTTAACTGAAGTTTTTCTGTGTTTTATAAAACACTTAGTATAAGTGCATGTATACTGAACATGTCAAGGTTTGCATGTGGGTCAAAGAACAATTAAAGGGGAATTGATTCTCTCCTTACATGAGTTCAGAAGATAGAGCTCAGGTAATCAGGACAAGAATCTACACCAGCCCTGTAATGTGTTCTTTTGATAATTCAGAATTTAGTCTAAAGGAAAATTCATTTTGTAGTGGCATCAGTGAAAGAGTTTTACAATTTTTTTTAAAATAAGATGTGAAGGGGGAAGAGCACAGAAACCTAGGGGGCTAATGGTAGGCATTTTTTTTCTCTGTTTTGTTTTAAATTTACCCAAAGACATTTATAATCCAGATGCTAAAATGCTGTTAAGATAACTTCTTTGAGATTCCAGCCTATGGTAAAATAATATCACAGTTAAATTTGACCTAAAGTATGTTACAGAATCCCAAATTTTGTTTCTTATAACTTTCATAATAAGCACAAAGTACATCTGAGGTAGAAATTAGGGCCTTTTATCAAAAGCAATGCTCTTTATTTTTGTCATGAAGTAGACAAAAGTAGATCTGGAAAGCCTGATTGATCTTAAATGCTTTTCTATAGATAGTACAGAGAATAAACCAGAGCCCTGTCAATAGCAAACTACACATCCCATCTGTATTCCAGCTCTTTGATTGTATTCTTATCACACAATGCTTTTGGACTTGCCTTTCTGTATGACTGTACACCATCATGTTGATAGTTGAATTTGATACTATATTATTGCTATCTCAATAAATAGAGCCATGAAGAAGAAACTTAAAATTTGTTTTCAAGGGCAGCAAAAAGTCCCTGAGATTGCTAATTCTTTAGCCCCATGTCATCAAGCTGTCTGGGGATCACTGCTGCTGAACAGCTGAGGATTTTCTGACAACTTCTCCATATTCCATTCTACCCTCTAGCTGCAAAGTATTGGAGATGGGGGAAGATTTCTGATAGCATTGTGGGGAAATGTCCCATCTTGCTAAGTAATGTAATAATAATGTTTGTAGAGCCTGCTTTATGATTGAGAATTTATGAAAATAGTTAAGTTGCTTTCTCACTTGGTGGCATTCTGTTCCATAGTTTGGTAGTATGATAACACATAAAACCCAAAAGAGTTGCATAACCCTGTAGATAATTTAGGATATGAAGAATCCTGCACACTATTTTGATGGTGATGTTGTCTTTAACTCTTTTCTTCAAAGTGGAAATAACCTAGAGTTCAGCAGTCATATTCCAGGCAACCTTTATATAAAACCATTGAAGGATTTGGGAGGACACATTTATTTATCAGATAGTTTTTGTTTGTTTGTTTGTTTGGTTGGTTGGTTTTGTTTTTCAAGACAGGGTTTCTCTGTGGCTTTGGAGCCTGTCCTGAAACTAGCTCTTGTAGACTAGGCTGGTCTCGAACTCACAGAGATCTGCCTGCCTCTGCCTCCCGAGTGCTGGGATTAAAGGCTACCCGCCCGGCCAGATAGTTTTAAACAAACCAAAATTTAAGTTTTTGGGTACTGTAATTACATAAAAATGAACTTGAGCAAATTATGACTAATTAAGATAAACATCTTAGAGAATAGGAATTTGTGTGGCTTTTTGAACCATTAAATGCTCTTTTAAAATTATATTTTGTTTACTGTAGTATGCTTGACAAATACAAGTGCATTTCCGTTTGTTTAGGTGTTGTAGAGTATTTGAGCACTGGTGGGGTAGAGACCAATCATAAGGACTTTAAGGAACTGAGGTACAATGAAAGTCTCACAAACTTCAGCTGTAACGGGAAGAATGGTATGACCAATGGAAGGATCACTCATGGTTTCAAGTTAAAGAGTGCCTATGAGAATGGCCTGATGCCTTACACGAATTACACATTTGATTTCAAGGTATGTCTTGTTATTGATAAGCTTTCAAAACCTTATTTTTATCAGCAAGTCTTATAACTTCTAAAGTCATAAACACCAGTGTATGTTCTGACTGGAACTGAGCAACCTTAACTTACTAACAGAAGATGTCGTTGCTCTTCCATAGGCAACCATGTGATTGGTGTTAGTCAAATGGTTTCCATAGTGAGAAGTTGGGTGAAATATGACAGCTAAGCAGTCCTTGGTTATTCTTTATCCTGGTGTTTATTTCTTAAATACTGGCTACTAGAAGCTGGATACTATAGTGTCTAGTTTGCTATCTCTGTTAGACCTTAACTGAAACTTCTTTTTATGCCAAAATGAGGTTCATCCTAGACACTGTTAAACAGTACTTATTTTGTGTTTATGTGGGTGCTTATGTTGCCACAGTGCTTGTGTTAGTCTTAAGGGCAGCTTGGGGGAGTCAGTTCTCCCCTTCTATCATGTGGGTGGGCCCCTGGGGATTGAACATGGGTTGTCATGCTTGGTAACAAATGTCTTTACCCACTGAGCCATCTTGCCAGCCCTGTAGTTGTAGGGGTTTGTGTGTGTGTGTGTTTGTGTATGTGTATGTGTGTGTTGTGCTGGGAATTGAATCCAAGGTCTTGTGTTTACTAGGCAAGTGTTCTTCTAAGCTTGTTCCTAGCCCTGGTTTTCAAAGTATGTTATGTGCTGTCTTACACAGTTAACAGCTCGCAGCCACCTTTTCTCAGTGACTGTCATTTTTGTACTTATAATGATTTAGATTTTTAGGCAGATTGATTAATAGGAAGATAAGGGTAGTGACCAACGTAGAGAAGAAATTGTTTTCCCCCATTTCTGTTGCTGATGCAAAGATAGACACTTGCATATGCTTTCGTGTCTTAGGCAAGAACACATGAGAAAGGTGGGTGAAGTTAATGGAGGAGAGACTCCCAAATCAGCAGATCGATTCCTGTGTGCTAGATGTACCCTGCACTTCTGAAGACGTGCAGAACAGACAGCCCTGCATTTGTGCAGCTTTGATCAAATGGGAAAGACATCTTATTTTTTGTTTGAGACGGTCATGCCACATAACCCACGCTTGCTCAGATTCTTAGTCTTCTTAGCCTCCTAAGTGATGGCATTATAGGTATACATCACAACACTTAGCTTAAAAAAGCATACCTCATATCAAATAGCTTCACTAGTGTAACAGAATGCTTGTGGTGATTATCTTGATTATCTTGTTTGTTTGTTTGTTTTTGGCTCTCATTTTTAAAGGTTCTTGTATATGATCAAGTTGTGCTATAGCTGTGGGCCTCTGTACTAGGACAGAATATCATAGTGGGAGCATTTGACAGAGCAAATTGTTCACCTCACTTGCCAGCAAGGGAAAACTAATAAAGGAAGAGGAGAGCCTGGGCTTTCAAAATCTTTAGGAATGTGCTTCTGGTGACTTAAGGACTTCCCAGAAGGTTCTACCTCCTAAAGGTTCTTGGCATCTCCCAGTAGTACTACTTGGGGGACCAAACCTTTTAACACCTTTGTGAGGACGTTTAATAAGGTTATATATAGTCAGTCTCAACCATATAGGTGAGTATGTTCTTAACACCTTAGTGTGGGTGTTAGCAAGGAAAGAGAGCAGTAACTGCAGGACTTAGGAGGGTTTGATGATTGATAAGGAGTTAGCCAGGTGACAGGAAGAACATGAATATATGTGTAGGTTGTTAAGGAAAGAGCTTATTGACAGGACTGGTTGTTGTGGGATAGAATATTTAACTATGTAAAAATGTGTTATATTTGTTTATGTTGCAGAATATTTGTTTTAACACTGTAAAGATATGTTGCATTTGTTTATGTTACATTTGTTTAATTATGAAAAGATGTGTTGCTGTTTCATTTTGCCTGCCTAAGGCACCTGATTGATCTAATAAAAAGCAGAACAACAAATAACTAGACAGAGGAGGGATAGGCAGGGCTGGCATAGAGAATAAATAGGAGGGGGAATCTAGACTTGGGAGAGAAGGAGTGAGAGGGAGAAAAAGTAGGAGATGGCCAGGGGCCAGCCAGACATGGAGGAAGCAGGAAAATAGAACATACAGAATGAAAGAAGTAAAAAGTTCCAAGGCAAAATATAAAGAGAAAGGTTCATAAGTTAAGGCCAAGCACTCATAACTGTGTTGTGATTTGGGGGCTGACAGTCTGAGAAAGCCTGCTGCAGCTGGGTTGATTCTGCTGAGTTTGACTTTGACAGGTTTGTTTTCTGTTGATTATTTTTCGTTTTTCGAGGCGTGGTTTCTCCACAACTTTGGAGCTGTCCTGGCACTAGCTCGTATAGACCAGGTTGGCCTCAAACTCACAGAGATCCACCTGCCTTCTGAATGCTGGGATTAAAGGCATGTGCCACAAGTGCCTGGCTGTTTTCTGGTTTTTGTGTGGTGCTGGGGCTTGCACATACTGCTGTTTCTTCAAGCTAGCAAGTTGTTTTTGTTTACCAAATATGATTTCTAAGGATATGTCTTTGAAAAAACTTGTGATTTTCGTGTTTTCATGCTTAGGCCTTAACCATTTTTATTGTTGTTTTTCAGGGTATAATTGACTACATCTTCTATTCTAAACCTCAGCTGAATACTTTGGCCATCCTGGGACCTCTGGACCACCATTGGCTAGTTGAAAATAATATCAGCGGCTGCCCACATCCACTTATTCCCTCCGACCACTTCTCACTTTTTGCACAATTAGAGCTCTTACTGCCTTTCCTGCCCCAAGTTAATGGCATTCACCTTCCTGGCAGGAGGTAGTCAAGTACTTTCAGAGGACCTTAGATTTACTTGTAAACTCATGAAAATCTGAATATAGAGGAGTGAGGTATGGCCAATAGGGATTTTTCTCAATGATCATTTGAATTTTCAGTCTGATTATTTGATAAAGGATATAGTATGAAAGCCAGGTGCTAGCAACAGACAAATTCTGAGCCCAGTTTGCTTTTTATACTGCTAGACAGGTACTGTTGTTTTTACACCTATCTTTTATTTTGTTATCAGTAATTTTCCTGTTTTTTCTCTCCAATGTATATTGTCATGCCTTGAAATAGGAAGATTTGTGAGCAGTGTGCTATTTGCACAGAAATCACAGCACTGTTGTCTGAGGCCAGTAGTCACACCCGAGACCACTCTTCCAGACTGTACTCCTCTTTTTTTCAGACTTGTTTGTAAAATGATAGTTTGAATTTAGTCTTTATGATTGTATATGATCCACAGAAGACATGATTTATGAAATTTTGTACTTAAAAAAATGAAAACAATTGTGAGCTAAGGGTTTTTTTTGTTTTTTTGTTTTTTAACCTGTGTCCTATGTTCTGAAAGCCAGCTGGTAACAAAGTTGCAACAGACTTTCTCTGCAGTGATTTGCACTGTTGGGGTTTTGTTAGCCCTTTTGTACTACTTTATTTTTAAATTGAGAACATTACTCTTTAAATGTAAGTTTGCTTAGATCTTGGGATATTTTCTTGGACCAGAGGCAACTTATGTATGAATTCCTGAATTTCTATGGAAACTTTCTACCAGGACAGATAAGCTGATCTGTAGGCATTTATGGACTGAATAAGATAGTTGACATATGTACATTTTGGTATTTTTAAATCTTTAACTTTTTAAGTTAAAAATTTACAGCTGTTTAGGTACAGCTTCTAAGTTCTTCCTGAGACATGTTCTGTTCTGTCTCCACTGTGCCTGCCTAAATTTGTTCTCACCAAGCACTGCCTGTGCATGCAGAGAAAATCTGTGCATCTTTTATATTTTTTAAAAACTAACATTTGTGAGACTTTTATGAAAATGCTTTTGTATGAGCTGTGGCTTTTCCTCGTTGTGAAGCGTTGGATAGCACATTCTGGAACATGTTCTTGGGTCCTGGGTCTTTGCTCACAGACCTAAGCACTGCTTCTTGGTGCCATTGCACCCAGAGTACCACTATCATGTGTATTCCTTATTTTCTTATGTTTTTAAAAAATCATTCCTTTTTTTAAAAGAAGAATAATTTTCTGTTTATGAAGCAGTATAAATTAGATGCATTTTCAAAACAGGTTCCCTAAGACAATTGTTCGGATCATTTTTAAAGTGACTAAGGAATTATAATATGTCAACCAGGATGAAAGTTATACTGTACCCTATATTTTGCCCATAGTGCCATTAGTAGATTAGAAATTAAAGTCACCTTTAACTTTACAAAGTTAACTTGTATATGTTCTGTTATCAGTCATTGGTTCTCTCAAAATCAAATGAATTCAGAGGGAACTTGTCTGGCTGCTTTTGTTTCAACTGCAGGCAGTGGAGCAGAAGGACGCCGTGTGGCACTAAAATGAACTGTTGAGTAGTAACAGTTTTATACAGAGACTGAGCCATTTTGGATGACTCAAAATTTTATGAGAAAACATTTAATTGCTTATGCTGTTTTTAAGAGGAAATAAAATTACATACTGTTTAAATAAATGAATTTTTTCTTTTAAGAAATTCTGTAAAAGGTCTTGATCTTGAATCTGCCTTGGACCTTTCCTTTAAGGTTTTTTTGTTTAATCTTAATTATGATGGTGAGTTTGTTTGTTTGTTGTGGGTTTTCTCTTTGTTCAAGTTGTGCTGGCACCAAACACATCTAGTTTGTAATCAACACTGGTGTAGAACCAGTGCACTTCTAATGGCTTTTTATTCTCTCTCTCTCTCTCTCTCTCTCTCTCTCTCTCTCTCTCTCTCTCTCTCTCTCGTAAAGTGTGAACATAGGATGTGTTGACTTGATTTTCATAAACACTGTGTTGGTAGTGCACATCATGACAGTTTCCAGTGAGGATGAACTAGCGATGGCTGGACTGATGACACCGAGGAAGCCACTTTCCCTGTGACCTGCTTAGAGAATCACAGGTCCAGAGAGTGTGTGGTGGGAGGAGCCTAGAGGAGCACTTACTCATTTTTGTATTTGTTAGTGAAAGATGTATTCTTTCCATGGATGCTGGAACTAGAATGCACTTGTTAGATGCTAAAGGTTTGAGCTTTATACAAAAAGTTTCATCTGTATTCATTACTGTCTACAATATATTTGCATTTGGGGGGCAGCATAGTAAGATATAATTGCCTATTATGTCTTGAAGTGCTTGTTTTGCCTCTTGGGGGCATACTGCATTCTGTGGGTCAGTTTGGACATCTCCACCTTGTTTAGATAGTGATAAGTTGACCAAGAGTGTAGATTTACCAATATAACTTTCAAAAGAAAACTATTCTGAATCTATACAGAATAAATGTTCACACCAAAATATACTGATACTTTTGTTACGCAAGGTTTTATGTTTTAAATGCTTTGTGTCCAGAATAATTTCCAAGAACCTATATTCCTTAAAATGCATAAAACTAGTCTGTTTTCATAATGTAGATTATTTTTTAAAAATTCTGTAATAAATATATGTAATGTTTTGCTATAATGTAATTTCAGTGTTCTTGCTGATAAATACATCTTAGGAGTATTTTACACAATGTTTGGAATATGTTTCCTATTCTAAAGATGAAAAGATTGGAGGCACTCAAATTCTTGTAAATCTTTGAAGCACAGTTTACAGTATTGGTGGTAATTATTTATGCTTTGAGAATTTAAATAATGTTCATTGAAATTAATTTATGGCATAGTATAAATTGAAACTGTAGAAGTAAATTGCTGATTGCAACTTTAATAATCCCAGAACACAGACAGAAGAACATCTCTAAGAAATTTGTTTTTTTTTTTTTGTACTTGGATTTGGTGACAACTAGGGAAGCTTGTTTTGTATTAGCACTTTGAAACCTAAAGATATAATTAATTTGGGTAGAATGCACTTCTAAATCTTTAAATTATAGTTGAACCCTCTAAGATCCCATTTTCCAATAATAACATTCATGGTTTAGTTTCAGTTTTTCACTGTTTAAATTACAGAACTCATTCCCATCATGACTTTTTAAGTTTGGTGGTTATGTCATAGGACAAAATCAACCCAGGCGAGACAATTACAGGAGATGGTCAGTCACAGTATCCAGTACAGGTGTTGCAGAGAGTTCAGAGGACATAAGCAGGTGTCCTCTGACCGTAAGCAGTATTTTAGGATGTTCACTTTGTTCCTTTTGATTACATAAATCTTAAGAACTGGTGTGTTGATGTAGAGTCTAAAATAGAGTAGTCTTTATTCACAGTACCTGCTATTGTGTAATGCACTGGACTAACTCTTGTTTACCATTCGTGTCACAAAACCCAGCACACTGTCTGCACTAAGCTCAAGAATGTCACATCCGCCTAGGCAGCTCTTCGATAAGGGTGATGAAAAGCTGAATTTACACCATATAGACTGGTGGTAACAAGGGCTTTTACTGTTCTTTTCAGTGGAATCTTCTTGGTCAAATTGTAACTAGCTAGTATTATATTTATATACAGGGTCTCTTTTCCTTACCGATGTATTTTCCTACTCATAGCCAACCAATAAATTCAATATCTGTTTCAAATATTTTAAAAGTGTAATTTGTACAGCTGTAGCACTGAGACTTCAAAGCAGATGTTACCAGGAGACCACACATTACAGCTGAGAGTCCTCTGGGGCAGGGGAGGATTGAGTAGGGACAGGGCAGGGTGCCGCACAGCAGTGTGGACACCGTTCCTCGCTGGCTGTGTAGCGCTCATCTTCGCCAAAGTGCAGTTTCCCGCCTAGCTTGTGAACGGTCCTTCGGCATTCAGGGTTCTTGTTACCATGTACCTCATGGTATAAAAACGGGCTCGTCTTATGGAAGGGCCTTGACATAAATTTTAAATAAATGCTTTTTTTTTTTTGGTTTTTCAAGACAGGGTTTCTCTGGCTTTTAAATACAGTAGCAGACATTGTGTTGAGGTTATGATAATTATTAAAGGTCTTATGTTACATCTCTAAATTTCATATAGAAGATGTGTATAACCTTTAAAAAGTTTGATTTCCCACATTTTCATATGTGGGCTTATATTCTAAAACCAAAACATTGATTTCCTTTTCAGAATTTACACAGTTCTATTTCCATTCTTAGGAGGCTGAGGCAGGAGGATGATGGGTTCCAGTCTTCTTTCTTCAAAAAGAGGAAGGACATGTTTTATAAGCTTTATGTACATACTGGAAAAAATGTTTAAAATCAGAAGACTGCAGAGAAGACAATCTTAGGTTCTTAGAGTAAGCACATGCCAAATCTGATGTCTAATATTTGCTAAGTGCACTTACTGCTAAAAACAAATAAATGTCAAAGTTAAGTATACTTTATAAATTGTATCTAGTGATATAGGAAACAGTTATCTAAAATATGAGCTGGAAATACAACGTTTTCAGCTTTTAGGTAGCAGTGTTAATGTATATCCCAGATTCCGATTTAAATTGATTTTAAGATGAGCTGTTAGAAATACTGCAGAGGCTTTCTTTAGATATCCTCTGATCTACCTCTGACTTCCTCTGGAGCGATGGGGTAAAGTGTTCTCCAACACTCCGAGTTTAACCTAACACATATTAGAGAATATGTGTTGCAAAAGACAGTCCCTTCTAGAGGGTGGTGGGTTTTTTGTTTGTTTGTTTGAACATTTGTCCCAAATCAGGTTCTAAGAACTCCGAATGAGTATAACCTAGGAAGAGTCTGTACCTAGGAAGTGGGGAGACTGCTGGGTAATGATGATGTCAGAATGCCTCTCTAGGCTCTTCAGCACTTCTAATCACGTGAACGAGATGTCAGTGTTCTCGTTTGTTTTGAGCTGCACACTTAAATCATTCTGTAATCTATCCCATAGCTATTAAGTTTATTTTGGACCTGTCTGGACAAACTGCTTTTTCTGAAAACTGTGACTGGATGCAGACTTCAACAGCTCTTACTGCCACTGTTCTCCAGCCTGTGGGCAGAGTGAGTCTAAGCCTTTGGGCTCAGACTCAGTAAGAAGAGTGGGGAGGACTCCGTGTTACTGATACATCTTGATGAATGATGGGGGTTAAGCCATTTTTTGTTGCATCAATGAATGCTCATTTTGAACTGCAGGTGTTATACCTAGTGTGGAAATAGATTTACAGGTACAGTCTCTACTTTGTTGGTCCTTATAACCTGTTGCAGTAAATGCCACACATACACCAAGGAGCAACTGCCTATATGGGTCAAGAGGTGAACTTGTGGCTATATCTTAAAGGACTGAGAACTTATTTCCCAGAGAACAACAGAAGTTATATTAAAAACCTTTATGGACTGTCTATGGCCACAATGGGTGGAGTTGACATATGATGTGGCCCAAGCTCATGGAGTGCACTAGCAAGGTATCTAGGACGTGGTGGCATCTTTGGAAGTTTGAACATCCTATGAGTGGTGTAAGGAGCCACATGAAGGTTTGAGTGGGGAGTACTGTTGCCAGACTCAAATATTCTGGAAACATTGCTGTAAGCAGCTCTGTGGAGGAGAGATGAAAGCAATGAGACTAGTGACTTAACAGCTAGCTTCAGTATGGTTCATTGCGATGATGCTACGCATACACATACACAGAAAATCAAACCAACGAAGTAGAGCAGCCCTCTGAAGATGTACTTTCTTCTGCAAGGGATTAGCTCTTGGCCTTAGTCAACCACGTCTTTTAAGTTCCTGAATCTTTATTCTGCACCTGAAATCTGTCTCTGATAGGCACCATAAAGTATGTTTGATTACTTATGAAGCTTGGCTTTTTAAAAAGCTTTTTAATTAAAAAAATTATGCTGGGCAGTGGTGATGCATACCTTTAATCCCAGCATTTGGGAGGTAGAGGCTGGTGGATCTCTGTGAGGCCAGTTTGGTCTACAGAGCAAGTTCTAGGACAGCAAGGGCTGTTAGAGAAACCCTGTCTCGAAAGACTGAAATTAAAAATTTAAGGTGTGTGCGTGGTGTTTGCTGACAAAGCAGCAAGTGCTCCTGAACTGCTCGGCCATCTCTGGTCTGTTGGCTCATCTTTATGTGACTCCTTGCATTGTGCAAAGTAGGGAACTGCCATGTTGTTGGTCTGTATTACACACAAACATCCCATTAGTCGGTCTTAAATTGAATTCTAGGCATGTATCGCAATTAGCCAATGCACTGTAAAGTTGGTTTGAGTATTTTGTACAAGAGGCACTGGAAATAGCTAGTAAAGTATAAAGTGTAGTAGCACCTATGTGTATTTGTATTAAGAAGTCTTTTATAAGTGTGGGCAAGTTAGAATCAGTTCTAATATAGAACTTGGGTATGCAGGGCTAATAATTACAGCAGGAATAGTGAAAACTAGGTGTGTCACAAAAGCCTGCATGGATTACAATAGAGTAAAAGAAAAGGCTTTGTCGTATAACATGGTAGGATTACAGGCAGTAATATGAACAGTATTGTTCTTACCCAAAATGTGTATTATAATACTTTATTGATCAAGAAGATGACGCAGGGCAGTGGTGGCCTGTGCCTTTAATCCCACACCTTAATCCTAGGCAGAGGCAGGTGGATCTCTGAGTTTGAGGCCAACCTGGTCTGCATATTAAGTTCTAGGACAGCTAGGGCTGCATAGAGAAACTGTCTTAAAAAAAATCTGAAGATACGGGCTTTTGGTCGGCCAGCTTTATGAAAGAGCTCATATTGCACTGGAGGAAGATGGTGTGTTAGGTGGAAAACGATTTGTTAGGGAAATTTTTGTGACAAAATTATGAAAAGACGAAGTATCTTATGCAAGTGCAAGATTTGCAGTTAGCCCAGCAGTGTCCTGTAGAGCACAAGACTCCTTGTGCCACAGGTCCTTTGAGTGAAGGACTGGCGAGGTGGCTCAGCAATTAGGGGTCTTGGAGAGGACCTGGGTTTAACCTCCATTGCGCACATGGTTTACTTGCTGCCCAATTTACACTTTGTTCTGTCTTTAAAAAGATCTTCCTGGGCTGGAGAGATGGCTCAGAGGTTAAGAGCATTCCCTGCTCTTCCAAAGGTCCTGAGTTCAATTCCCAGCAACCACATGGTGGCTCACAACCATCTGTAATGGGGTCTGGTGCCCTCCAGACAGAATATTGTATACATGATAAATAAATAAATATTTTTAAAAAATAAAAAGATCTTCAGGTTAAAAATGAATTCATAACATAAAAAATCAAAACTTGGCTGGGGAGATGACTTGGCAAGTAAAGCCCTTGCTGTCCGAACCCGAGGACCTAAGTTCAGATTCTCAGCACCCGCATAATTATATGCTGTCTACAGGAGATGCTTTAGGTTCAAAGGTGCAAGTAGGTTGGCAATAAGATTAAACAACAACACGGGCTTAAATCATTATTAGAAAATAAGGGTTTGCTTGTAATGATGAGCACACCAGACCAGAGTTCCAAACTCATGACCTAAAGCCAACACGATGGAGACAACTTAGTTGACAACTCAAGTGCTGGGCCGGCGCACCACCAGTTACTGAACAGCATAGCAAGGCTCCATGTCAAAACAAAACTGGGCAGAATATAAAAGGTAGTGGGAAACTGAGCAGTGCTGTAACCCAACTAGATCTAATAAATGCATGAGACTAATAGAGCGCTTGCCCTTTCAACTGTACAGGGATGGTTTGAATTAATGCAAAATTTAAGCTCTAGTTAGTGACTTGAAATTAAGTTGGAAAGTTTAAGAATAAGTGGAACTTAACACTAAAATAGCCCTTGGATCGAAGAAAAGGGAAAGCAACATTCCCTGAGATGAATGAAAACAACATTGAAGCAAGGAGCAAGGGTAATGCCCAGAAGGACGTTACAGTGCAGACATTAAAGAAAGGGATCTAGTAACAGGACAAAGCAAAGCAGACAGCGGGAAAGAATGGGGAGTAGAGCAGAGAATTACGGAATAGGGAATAGGAAGTGGAAAATAAAGATGGGTCTTTGTAAAGATGAGTGAAATTCATGAATGCTCAAATCAGGAGAAGAGAAAAAGTTAATAAAATTAGGGACTACCAACCTCACAGAACAGAGAGACATCTAGTGTTATTTAGAAAAATAATTTTTTTTTAAAAAGCTACCCCATGATGTTGCTTTGCTTACATTTAATGAAAACAGTTCCCTCATCAAGTGATTTCCTGTGTCGGATTCAGAAAAGCAAGACACATTCTTGGTTATTTCTTTTATCCATTTTTTTAACATTTTTAAAAACAATCTATTTTACGTACCAATCCCAATTCCCTCTCTCCTCCCCGGTTTCCCCCACTTCTTCCCCCCACTCCCCATCCAGTCCTCAGAGAGGGTGAGGCCTCCCATGGGGAGTCAACAAAGTCTGTCCCATCACTTGAGGCAAGACCAAGGCCCTCCTCCCTGTATCTAGGTTGGTATCCCTCCATAGGGAATGGGCTCCAAATAGCCAGTTCATACACTAGAGATAAATACTGGTTCCACGGTCAGTGGCCCCACAAACTGCCCAAGCCACACAACTGTCATTACAATCAGAGGGTCTTCAGTCTTATGCAGGTTCTCCAGCTGTCAGTCCAGAGTCAGTGAGCTTTCACTAGCTCGGGTCAGCTGTCTGTGAGTTTCCCTATCATGGTCTTCCTTTTATCCATTTTCAAAATAACAAGTTTCCCTGCATCCTTTGGCAAAAGGTTATCTAATAAGCCATTATTTGCCCAAGGTATCAAGAATATGGATTTAAAGGCACTGGGTGGGGCATATTTGTTCCAGCTATTACTGTTAACATTCATGATCTCCGGACGTATTGTTGAGGTGGTAGTCGTTGGTAACTTCCTGTCTAATCCGAAAAGCTGATTTTTTTATGCTTCCTGCACCAGGCCTCTACTTAACTATTAATTCAAAGAGTTCTGATTCTTAAAGCAGGAGATTGCATATAAAGATCAAAAATACATAATGCAGGAAGGAGTGCTTTTAGTCACTGATGGATCATGTTCTGGCTATAGAAATAAGAATTTCCTCCAACAACAAAATATATCTGTGGTGTTTTAAAAGAGAAGTGTTCCCGCCGGGCGGTGGTGGTGCACGCCTTTAATCCCAGCACTTGAGGCTGGCAGATCTCTGTGAGTTCGAGACCAGCCTGGTCTATAAGAGCTAGTTCCAGGACAGGAACCAAAAGCTACAGAGAAACCCTGTCTCGAAAATTAAAAAAAAAAAAAAAGAGAGAGAGAGAGAGAGAGAAGTGTTCACTATAGTCTTGGATACTTGGTTGCCAGTTTGTGGTGCTGTTTGGGGCGGCTTAGGTGTGGCCTTGTTGGAGGTGTGTCACTGCCAATTGGCTTTTAAGTTTCAAAGACCCAGGCCATCCCAGTTTGCTCTCTCTCTCTGCTGGTGCTTGCTGCTCAAGCTGTGAGCTCTGAGCTTCTGCTCCTGTTGGTCTGCTGCCACACTGCCCCATCATGGTGGACTCTTAGGCCTATGTTGACCGTCCTACTTCGGTTTTCATTTGAGCCAGAAGGTTTTTACTTAAACTTGCTGATCTTAAGTCAGTGGCCAGAAAAAGACTTGGGTTTCAATTACACCAAAAAAAAATTTGATATTTTTTTTTAAAAAAAGTAAAGGTCTGGGGCTGGAGAGATGGCTCAGTGGTTAAGAGCATTGCCTGCTCTTCCAAAGGTCCTGAGTTCAATTCCCAGCAACCACATAGTGGCTCACAACCATCTGTAAGGAGGTCTGGCGCCCTCTTCTGGCCTTCACGCATACAGACAGAATATTGTATTCATAATAAATAAATAAATATTTTAAAAAAAGTAAAGATCCTTTCATCCCCAGTATTGGGACTGGGATCTAAAGCCTTGTGCATGCTAGGTCAGTACTCTATCACTGAGCTCATAATTACCCATGTAACTTAGGGTGTGCTACAGACAGCCTCAGGATAGCAATGCCTGGACCAGGAAAAATCTAATGTTATTTAGGCGATTCTTGTCCTTAGGGCCTGCCCACTTCCACACCAGATTGGAATTTAACTGCCATCTTTTTCCATTATATGGATTACCTCTATTGTTATCTTCAGAAACAAAATTAGATTTACTTTTTAATGCCTTGTTTTAGAGATTGTCTTTAAAAGTATTTGACTTCTGTAGTACTCTCATGGTTACAATGGCAAATTAGCAACGTAAGAATTATTTAAGGAAATGAAACTTTTTAATTCTTTCTCCCTGACAGATTTTAGTGGGTTCCTGTTTTAGCCTGTATAGTGATATTTTATTTATGTTGTATAAGTAAAGCTTGCCTAAAAACCAGAAGGTAAAACTAAGCCACTAGAGGCCAGGCAGTGGTGTTGCACACCTTTAATCCCAGGGTTTGGGAGACAGAGGCAGGCGGATCTCTGTGAGTTCAAGGCCACCCTGGGTTACACAAGATCAACGCAGAAACAGATCCAGGTGGTGGTGGCTCACACCTTTAATCCCAGCACTAGAGAGGAATATAAACTGGGATGAAACAGGAGCTCACTCTCTTTCAGTCTGAGGGTTTCTTAGAAGTAAGAACTCTCTAGTGGCTTGGCTGCTTTGCTTTTCTGATCTTTAGGTCAAACTCCAATATCTTTCTCTGGGTTTTTGCTATTCATGCGACAAGTCTGTCTTGTTTTGGTTTGTTTTAACAGAGATGTCTTTGTTAAGCAAATAGAACCTATCTCACGGTGAGTTCTCTGGGATACTGGTTTGTGTGCAGGAATTCAACAGGAGAAGATGGAGAGATGGTGCAACCTTTGAAAGATGAAAATTGGGAGCTGGAGAAATAGATAGTTAAGAGTGCTTGCTGCTCTTACAGAGAACCCGAGTTCAGTTCCCAGCGTCCGTATCAGACAGTTTATAATTGCTGGTAACTCTAGGACTAAGGAATCAGACACTTCCTTCTAACCTCGTTGCACACGTGCATGCATGTATATATACACACATTCACATAAACAAGCCATTTTTTAAGGAAAGATGAAATTCAGGCACCAGATTGCAGATGACACTTGTGTGACTGGGAAGCCAGCCTCCAGAACACCGCACACATTGTCAAGGTAATAACATTTCTGTGGTGAGGTAATGAATCACAAAGCCCTCAGATGATTCCATGCGAGTGTAGAGATCCTGGTCCTGTGAAGACCCTTCAGATTTGTGCCCTCTTGAAGCCAAGAGTCCAGGTTTTTATGACCTCTACCAGAGAGCTGGTGACATAGAAATAAATAGCTCCTGCGTCAGCCAGAATCCAGGCTTCTGGCTCAGAGTGACCTCGCAGTTCTTTGAGGGCAGTTCTCAGAAAGCAACCCAGCTGGGTGCTGTCAGTTGCCAACACTCTAAAGAGCTATGGAAAGGACCTCTGGAAGGGGAACCTGGGTGACATGTTCCAGCCAATTCAGCCCACCCTTTTGCACTCCCCACACTTCTCAAAGAACAGATTGGGGGACCAACCTCTTCAGGATTATGCTGGTTTAATTTCCCCAGGAATCTGCAGGAGCTGGGCTTGGGCTTCAGTCCTAAGGTCTCTTATAAGCATTTAGCTCTCATTGTCCTGGAGAATTCACAAGTTACATAGAGTAGCAGTTCCGGTTCGGAATGGGCTCTTTTTATCTGGTACAAGCCTGCTCACTCCCAGGTTTAGTGAGCTTCTGTAGCGTACAGTGTTCCCATGGCAACCTAGGGCATAGTTATCAGATAATCTTACAGAGTCTGGACGTGTTACTGTTATCCAGGGACATGTCAGGGAGTCCCCACCTGCTTCACCGAAGATGAAAAACAATTCCTCTTACTAGCATTGGTGACTCCTCAGACCAGTGTCTTCCACAGAGATCCGTACCCCTTGATGACCGTAGGGGCAACGTATTGAAAACGAGATTCAAACCTCATCTGAGTCCAGGTGGCCTTTCCCTTTACTCTAGTTTGTGAGCAAATCACCTCCCCAAATTGGAAACTTTAAATCCCTGATTTTTCTTACCATAAATAGGAATGGAAAACTTCAAACCCTATGTCTTAGTGTAAAAGATCCAAGTCAGAGAGGTGAGTGAAGCCCTTCCCAGGAAGCATAATGCAGTTGTTAATGGAGTTTGCTGGGACATGTCCCCTGATGTGGGTATCAGTGTTCGAGTTCTATGGGGCCTTTCCTTGAACATTAGGGTCAGACCATCATGGTCTCTTTGGTAGAACAGAGAACAGAGGAAATCAAAGGCATCCGGATATCTGAGCAAAGACGCCAGAAACCACAGAAAGCACCCCCCCCCCACACACACACACACAGGCACGGTGCTTTTGGTTTCCTATAGGGATTGGCTTTGAGGCAAGAAGACACCAACTGCAGAACTGCTCTAGTCATGTTTATTAAGGCAGAAGGAAGTCGTGAGTGGTAAGGTTTCTGTCTCTCATTGAAGAGCACATCTCGGTAGGCAGAGTCATTCCTGGTTCACCTCAACCGAACGCTGTCAGGGCCCCCTGGAAAAGAGAAGCCAAGCTTGAGAGTGCCCTTCACTGCTACCAGAGATTGCTGAGGAGAGGACCTGGGCACCCGAGATTATTCAGACAGAAACGCATAGCTGCTGGTTCTGAGGAAGGCTCCTGTGAACCCCATGGGGGGCGGTTTCTAGGACAAGTGTCATGGCCTGCTGGCAGCCACTTGTGAAAGGTATGAACTCCTTGGGCTCCTCACAGGTTGGTTAGGATATGGCTTGCAGAAGCAGAACAGGAAGCAGGGGTTCCCTGATGTAGGCTGGCCTGCCTCCTACATGATGGTGAAGGTGGCTGGGGACGGGTACCCACATAGGGAGGGAGAGCCATGCAAGAAAGATGTCCACATTACCAACAGTGTCTTCACAGCCCCTACAGTCTCGGGGCCCAGCTCGGTGACACACTTCCTGGAACCCTCTATGAGGGGATCCAACGGAATGCCCAGGCCGGCCAGGATGAACCTCAGGATGCTCAAGTAGCCTAATGGTAGGCTAGGCACAGCCCCAGCCACAGCCTCTGCAGCGGGGGCAACGGCAGCCACGGGTTCTGGCACAGATTTGGCCACTGAGTTCACGAAGAAAGCAATACCTGCCAACACAAACAGAGAACCTAGGTCCTTCTCAAGGATCCGGAAGACCCAGCTCCTCCAGAGAGGGCACCTAAGGGAGACTTCACAGCCATCCACCTACTTCCTGGTTGGTGACTGCCCAGGGTCAAACGAGACACCAACAGTGAGGGAAGGGTGACCTCACAGTGGGCTGAAGGAGGGGGAGATGGCTGCAGAGAGAGCGATAGGAGATGGGTAGAGGGTTTCAGAGTTGAGGCCAATCCTACTTTGCCTTAATGAATGGGAGACATCAGGTTTAGAACAGATGGGATGGCTGTTCTCAAGCCAGCGCTGGCCTTTGACTCAGTTGTCAAGCTGGTGGGTGAAGAGAAGAAACCAAAGGTGGGTGGGCATGCGAGAGGTAGCTGGAAGGCTCAGTGGGCCTGACAGAAGAAGGCTTTGAAGGCCACAGGAAAAGAGAGAGGAAAGCCTTGAAGGGGTAAGCAGAGGAGCTTACTCTGGAGGCTTCCTCTGGAGGCGTTTCTGCTAGAAAAGCTGCCATCAGCACCCGCTGCACCAGAGCGGGAGGCTATAGGGCCAAGTGCAACTGGAATAGAGGCCAGGAAAGAGCAGGTACTGATGGCAGGTCCCTCCACAGAAGATGCCAAGCCCCAAGGGAACTCACCAGAGTCACTGAGCAGAGCCACACAGAACACTAGGAAGGTGATGGTAAGCTTCATGGTGGAATGAGACTCAGAAGATGGACCTAGGACACTCTTCCTGGAGCCTGTTCCTGAGGGTCTCATATATCCAGGGGTAGAGCCCCACCCTCCTGAGAAATATGCTGTTTGCTCAGCTAATAGGCAGAACTTCAGCCAACTTCCTTCTGGGCCTTGGACCCTGGGAGGATTGCAAATCCCACCCCAGGCCTGGGGATTTCCTCTTGGCAGGGTCTCCTGATCTCAAGTGCTGGGCCTTTCTTCCTGAGAACGGGAACGGAGGATGTGCTTTGTCTCCGTAGGGCCCACCCCGGCCTACACCTAGATACTGTGGTCTGACCCCACTTCAGCGTCACCGCAGTCCAGGCCTGGGGCCCATCCTTGGTGGGAACAGGCTCCCCACGGGTGTGAAAGGGCTGAATGGTTATGGAGGTGCTAGAGCTGGAAGCCTGAAGAGCACAGTGTAAATCGTCAGGTCCCCAGGACCCCAGATCCCCCAGAGAACTATTGGTCCCTGGTCCCAGGCTACAGAAATGTCACAGTGAGTCTTCCCAGCTCCTGCTGGCGTGGGAGCCCCAGTGTATTGGAGCCAGAAAGGAAAGCCTAGTAGCCTGGCTGGGTGACCAGTCCTTACTCTTGACTACCTCCTTAATTGGGCCACAGGTAGCTGCTGATGCAAAAGGGTGTGGGTGGTGGGATGTTTCTCTGTCTTTAAAATCCCTCTCAAAGGCTGGGGATGAGGTTGGTGTATTTAGAGTTTCTCTAAAGCCCTTTCTTCTCTGCCGCCCGCAGAATTGTAGCAGAGAACTAAGTGTTGATACCCCTCCCATAGGCCCAGTAACGCTGAGACCTGACTTCAGGAATTTCAAATGCCTCTACAACAGCAGATGATGCATGGCTTGGTCTTCATAGCTGGTGTGAAGACCCATAGTGGGCAAAGCCCCCTGTTTTCAGCCCGTGACTCAACACTGACCATACTCACGGCGGCCCTGCTCATTCCTTACATCTTTCCCTTACTGTCCGATCCGGGAGGTTTTTATCAGTCACCATTGGAGTAGTAAATTCAGTGGGAAATGAGTTTGCAACTCGTGAGGCCGCTCCCCCTTTTGACAGTTTTCCTGGAAGGAATGCTTGCAAGACGGTGTCAAGACCATCTGTGTTACTGTGGATCTAGTGGGCTCCACTGCCACCCCCAGAATACCCCGAGCCTCTTCCTCAGGAGGGCACATTTGGGAAATGGATACTGTTCTGACCAGCCACCTTCCTGAGAAGCCACACCCAACTGACTTGCCAGCAGTGTCTACCTTAACCATTGCTTCGCTTGCCGTGATAAATATAGTCTGAAACATTAAACAGAGAATTTCACAACTAACAGTTCTCAACTCTTTTAAGGATTTTACCAGATGAACCCGCCTTCCTTTTCTTCTTTTTTAATCTTTGAATTTATAATTATAAATACAGGCTGTGATATTGGTGGGTTTCACTGTGACATTTCCATGTAGCATGCACATTGCGTTGACCACGACTCACTCGTCCGATGCTCTTTCTTGCCCTCCGTCTTCCGTCTTCCTCCTCTACCCCGTCCCCTTGCTCTACCCTAGTATCGCCTCTTCTGCTTTCAGCCGTGTGTGTTGCACTTCTGGATCCCGTGTACGAGAGAAAACATGGAATGTTCATGACGAAGCATGTTATCTAGTCTATGTGTCTGTATATATTTTTTGCTATGTCTCCTGCTGTTGGTTTCTGATTTTACTTCATTATGATCTGATCAGATGTAAAAGATTATTTAAATATTTTGTATTTGTTAGGACTTGCTTTAGAGTGTAAAATATCTATTTTGGAAAAAGTTTCAGAACTGAAAAAAAGTAAAATGTATGTTCTTGCTGCTGGACGGAGTGTTCTGTAGTGACTGCTAAATTCAGTTATTTAATGCAATGGTTTTCAACCTGTGGGTTGCGGCCCCTTTGGGGGTTGAATGAGCCTTCACAGGGTCGCATGCCAGATGTCCTGCATATGAGATATTCACATTACAATTCGTAACAGTAGCAAAATTACAGTTATGAAGTAACAACGAAAATAATTTTGTGGCTGGGGGTCACCACAGCACGAGGAACCGTGTTAAAGGGTCGCAGCACTAGGAAGACTGAGAACAATATCTCTCATATACTGTGTTGTCCTCCTTAATTCACTAATAATTTGTTGCTTATTTTTTTTTTAATCCGTGAGTCACTTAAAAATGTTCTGACTTCATTCTTTGTCCAGCATTTCATCCACTTTGGTATCTTTGGCTTCTCAGTTACTGAAAAGCTATGAATTTCTGGAGGAGTCATATGAGCCCCCACACCATGTTTCTTGTGTTTCTGTGCTGAGATTTCTGCATATGTTGGGGTGGATAGTGTCTTTGTGTGTGTGTGGGGGGGGGGGGGTTCAGTGATTAGCTCCTCTGGAGAACTCCATCCCCAGTCCTGTCCAAAGAGGAAGCAGTGGTAGCAACAGCATGTTAAAGACAAATCAGCTACAGCGGTACACTTTGAAAATGTAAACACTGCTTTCCACCGGGCGGTGGTGGCGCCTGCCTTTAATCCCAGCACTCGGGAGGCAGAGGCCGGCAGATCTCTGGGAGTCCAAGGCCAGCCTGGTCTTCAGAGAGAGTTCCAGAAAGAGAGAGAGACAGAGATAGAGGGAGAGGGAGAGAATAGTGTAAGTACAGGCAATAAAGCAGAGGGGAATATGACGGAGTAAAAAGAAAAACAGCTAGCTGGGAAGGGGTTGCAGTAGCAATGTGTAAAGACACATATGTATAAAGATGCCACAAGGAAAGTAATTACTCTGGAGCCTAACTAAAAATTAGCTTTAAAAACGACCACAGATCTAATCCATATCGCACAGACATCCGTGATGCCTTTACATGCTTCTTGAAGGTATGACTGACCATTGGCCCCGCCTATCTCTAGAACCCTTCATCTTACAGAGCTGAAACCCGTGCCTCCTCTTCCTCTCTTCTTCATGTCCTGGGAGATTGCCACCCTGTCCTTGCCCCTTAGGTAACTCTAGATCCTGCTATAATGTCATGGATCAAGACAAGGCAAGCAGGGACTGCTGCAGCTGGAAGTGGGGTTGTTGGATCATCGTAGTTCTTGTTTTTGAGTAATTGCCAATCTTTTCCATAGCAACTGTGCCATTTTGCATTTCCATAAATGGTGCGCGTATATGCTCTTTGGCAGTCCGTATTCTCTTCCGGCAGGATTCCAGCGGCCCAAGTTTAGGCAAAGCCCTGAGTGACCCAAGAGGCTGAGAGGAGGTGGAGGCCTGACATCCATGAGGCTTCAGTGTCTTGTGGACTTCTGGTGTCGGTGCAGTGGCCTGTGAGCACCCTTCCTGGCATTCTTTGTCTTTAAAACAACCTTCCAGCAGGATGTGTTGTTGCAGATTGGGCTTCATAACAGTGCTCCGTACTAAAAAACAAAAACAAACAAACAAAAAGCGGAATAAAACAAAATAAACTTTCCTGGGGCTGAACGGTAGCTTACTAGCGGAGTAGTTGCCTCATAAGAGGAAGGCCCTAGATCGGATCGTCAATGCTGTAAAATGACAAAGACAAAACACAGCAAAACCAGAAACCCCCTCAAAACCCAACCCCTTCCACCTTCGTGATTCAATAGGTTGAGTGATCCCTTCCTGACTTCCCATGAGCCTGCAGTGTAACCACAGGCCTTCGTCACATGACCGCCAAAAGACATCCTCACAGTATGTGTGTCTGTATTCCCCCTCCCTCACACTTTCCCCGGCTGCAATCATCCAAGCCAGGGCTTGTCCCCATCAGGCCCAATCCTTCCCCACACACTGACTTTTAGAACTGTCCTTGTGACCATGCTTGGGGCTAGTCCCGGGGGATAGTTGAGATTGGCCTGTATCATGGGGCAGATGAAGTGTCTCTGATTTATCTGGAGGCTACTGTCAACACCTCCCTGGTGGCTGGAAACAGTACACAGTTTCTTGCTCACTGCTGGAGACCACTGGGTTGAAATCCAAGGGTTGCCAGGGCTGCACTCCCCAGCGGCTCTGTGGGAAGGTTCACTATTGGCTTCTAGCTCCTGGCATTTCTTGGCTCTGACTGTATCCTTCCAATGCCTGTTTCTGCCATCAGATTGTCTGTGTGTGTGTGTGTGTGTGTGTGTGTGTGTGTGTGTGTGTGTGCGTGATCTCTTTGCCTTTCTATTATGACTACATTTGATTGCCTTTAGGACTGACCCAGAAAATCCAGAACTGCCTTGTCTCCAAATAATGAACCTAGTTGGATTGCCAACCCTCCACGAAAAGTGACCACGGAAAGTGACATTCAAAGGACTTGGCAATTAGCACCATTTACCTTTTCCTTCAATACCTGTGTTGCTTTCTCACAGGCCAGTGGAGCATCTCCAGTGGGTGTCAAAGCCTACCTGGCATGTGAAGAGAGAGGGGCAAGGGTGGTCAGCGTTCACTCTGGACCTCCTCCACCCAGTTCCTGTACGCCTGTCCCCTGGTGGCAGAGCGCTGGCTATGATACTGAGGAAATGCTTGGCACTTCTTCAGATAACAGGGTCAGCTTGTCCCAGGACATGTTTGTAGGACATCCCATGGGCCAAAACAAACATTCATGCCTTGCCTATCCTCTGGGAATTCAGGAAGTGCTAGACGTAAACAGTGGCTTTGAAGGCTCTGAGCAGGAGCCAGACATCCACTTTGGAACTGTGGAAGAACCATGAAGGCCTCAGAGCTGGGTGCTCAGCCAATGGGGTGCTCCAGCAGAGGGGGCCTCCACCATGGTTCCTGGCTTCAAGAAACCCCACGGGGGAGGTTGTCCAGGCAGGATGCTCAGGGCTATGCCCCAGGAAACAAAGACAGCCTGTTTCAGGGACTGAGCCTGTGGCAACAACGGAGGCCTGTCTGCTCCTTCAAGGTTCATCAACAGGCCCCCTGTTTGAAAAGCCCCCAGGCCTGACCATTCTTTTCCCATGCTTATATTCCTATCCTAGCCCCAACTCAATGCCCGGCCTGGCTCCAGGGTCTCCTTGGTCCATGTTTGGTGCCCCTCCACTCATGTGTACATACCTGGGCCCAAAGTATGGCTGTGGTGGGCATGCAGACCTGGAGCTTAGACTGCCAGCAAAGCAGCTCCCTTATTATTTTTCCTGCTTTCCTTTTGCCAGTCACTAAGATATGCCACCCAGAGCTCTCCCTGGTACCCAGGCTAGTACATTATTAACCAAATTGTGGACCCAATTCCATCTCTGAGTGAGGAGTACCTGCCCTCCCTGAGCAGGTAGACCAGCTTCTCCGCCCTTCAGACCAGGCATCTTGATCATTACTCATCATGGGAGTTGTCTGGGGAAGGCTGCGAGTCTTCCATGATAACCTTTTCAGTTTTTCCCACGACTCATTGCCTTGTTGCCTTGCTGTGGACTAGCTAGGTGGGAGCTCTGTCATGTGATCATTCTGTGATGCTGTAGGATTGGTTGTTCTGTGCTGCTGTAGAATTGGTTATTCTGTGCTGCTGTAGGATTGGTTGTTCTGTGATGCTGTAGGATTGATTTTACAGAAATTGCTCCCATCTCTGTGTAAGGCCCAGGAAGGCTGGAGCTTGCAAATGTACTGTGTTGAGTTTCTCTTCGTTCTTTCTGCGTTCTTTTCCCACCAGGAGGTGGGGATGGATGGACAGCCTCTGTGGTGAGCTAGTGTGCAGTCTCTTCCCAAGATCCTGGGCCCCTTCTTAAGTCTATGGACACATCTGATCTCAGGTTCCCTTCCTTCCCACCAATATGGTCATCTTTATCTGGATGTCATCACCCTGGGTCATGGCAGTTGGATGGCCAAGGAGTGGATCCTTCTAGCTCTCTCTTGCTTGAGTAGTCACCACAAGGCCAGGTGGGTACACTGAGGATCTACTGGCAGCTAAGATGAGGCCACCACAGCAGGGTCCTGGATTCTGTTTAACACCAGGTAAAGGCGGCTTGAGGAAGAAGCCAGGATCTATTAGGTACGGCTGGGGCCAATAGCAGGGTCAGAGCAGTGAGGGTTGCTGAGCTCTCCCGGAATCCCTGGCTCACCCACCAGGAACATAGAGGTGCTGTGCCCTCCTCTGGGGCCACTCATGAATCTCTGCCAGCATGTCCTCCTCAGTGGCCTTCTTCCTCCTTCCTCATAGCTCAGCCAACTGGGCCGTGGGGTTCTTCACAATGGTGTATCCAATGTGCCTTGCTGGCACTTGTATGGACACCTTCACTTTGGTCAATATTGATCTGGCTCTTTCAAGCACTTCATTTTTCTTCTTTCTTTCCCAAGGCCCCCTACAAAGGGCTCTGTAGTGGAGAGGGTGGGACAGAGCTGTCAGCATGGTTCTCGCTGGCAGGGCTCTGGGGATTTCACTTGGCCCCTGGGATTGCAAGGCAAGCCCTTTATTGATTAACCTATCTCTTCATCCCTTGGTGGGGTAGGCTCATATACATGAACACTTGGTCCTCAGTCAGCACAGCTGTTTGAGCTGTTTGGGAGGGATTAGGAGGCATGGCTTTGTTGGAGGAGGTGTATCACTGGGGGAAGTCTTGGAGGTTTGTAAGGCCCATGCAGTTTCTATTCCCCTGCCTCGGTCTCATTTGTAGGTCAGATGCTAGCGCTAAGCTGCTGCTCTTGTGTCAAGCTTGCCTCCCTGCTGCCATTCTCCTCACCATGACAACCATGGATTCTAACCCTCTGGATCTGTGAGATGCAGGCTAAACGCTTCTTTTAGGGTTGCTTTGGTCATGATGTCTTGCCACACCAAAAGGAACGAAAACACTTGGCTTCTTCTAACAAGGGAAAAGCCCCACTGCTGAGGGCTCCACCTTTTGGCCTGATTCCCTCCCGAAGGCTCTGCCCCTCTTACCATCCTCTTGTGATGGGGTCTGGAGAGGTCACAAGGGTTCAGCCCACGGCAGATGTCTACAGAGATGAGTGTGTATGTGATGGGGGAATCTTATCGACTTGATTGGACCGATGCCTACGACATCAGGAAAGCACACCTCTGTAGGTTCTAGGAAGGTTTTGTCAAGGGAGAGTTAACTAAAGGGAGCGATTTATGCTGGATGTGGTGGGTAGCATCCTCCAGAGACTAGGGTCAAGATGTAACCAAAGGGAAGGGGTGGGGGTGGGGAACTTGCCAGTGGACATGACTTGGTGGGATCGGAACATCCTCCAGGACCACGATTTTTACCACAGCTCTCAAGACGGCAAGTCATGGGGAGACACTGAGGAGCTGATGGGCTCTGGTGTACCCTGGCTTACCCAGCTTCAGGGAGCCACATCTGGTCACTTACCTTCCTCTCTCACTCAGCCTTGCACAACCCCACAGTCCAGTCTGGTCTTGCCTCTCTGGCTAGTGAGAGAGGAGATCCAGTCCTGGGGACAGGCTTCTGTCTCTGATTCTGTGGTCAAATGCAATTAATTATAGCACAACATTAAGTGTCAAAATATTTGCATTTCATGTGAATTTTTTTTCCCTTTTAAGATTTAGATTTAGTATAGAAGCCAGGACAAAACAAAGCACCCTGCCACTAGCAGTTACCGCTGTGGGGAGGGGCTCCTCCCACCGGAATGAAGAAAACCAGGGGACAGCAGGAATCACTGGGCAGGCCCAGAATGTGCAGCTGGCCCACCAAAGTATTGACTTGTCTCCAGCCTTTGCCGGGCTCTTTTCTGTTCTCTTGGGCGAGGGGCCCATCCGACTGTGCTGGCTGCCTGTTCTTGGGTGCTTAAGTCCACCACCAGCCTGGTACAGCTGACAGGCCTGCTGCCACCCAGTGGCCATCACTGGCTTTCGCTTCTGGGCCCCTGGGAAACAACCTGGAGACAAGCTCAGGGGCATGCTGGACCTGCTTCCTTGGAAGAGGGCGTAGGAGCTGGTGTAGAGGACTTGCCTGGAGCTGAGCCTTCTGTGTCTACCACTGCTGGTGCTCAAGGGGCAACCCGTGACTTTGGTAGGTGGCAAGAAAGCACTACTTTACATTATAGATGAAGTAAGGATTAGGAGAACGTGCGTGTAAGCAAGCTGGTGTAGACAGAGTAGGTGAAAGCTGAGCTGGCAATCTAATGTCTCGTCAGCGCCCTCTGCTGGCAGTTTCGGGGAATGTGAGCAAGGGGACCACGCCATGGTTCCTTTGAGCACAGAGGCCCTTTTGGACTATATATGGTGAAGACCAGAATTTGACAGACAGCTTATTTAGAATCCATTCATTATAACTCAAAGACTGGCATCAAATTTATTATTATCTTTCGTTAAATATCTTAGATCATTTTGGAGAACGCTGCCTGAAAGGGCAGAGTATGTTTTTCTTCCCCAGTACATTTTGTATGTTTGTAGTTACAAGGCAGGAGAGGTGACACAGACAGATGATACACACGTGGGGGAGGGGTGAGCAGGGCTCTGCGCCCCCATTGCAGCCTTTGGTCCTCTGAGAGAAACAGTCTCTCTGCTTCCACGAGGCAAACTTGAGACTCAATCCCACAGACAGGTTAGATGTGGAGGAGTGGGGGTGGGGGAGGGCCACGGGGGACAAAGAAGACTAGAGTCATACATGCATTCAACATATCATAGAGGAACAATACACTGAGTGGGGGAGGGTCTGCCGAGCAAGCCCCTGCTTGCTGTATGGTCGCCTGTCCTGCAAGCGCTCTTGCGGGGGTGGAGCTGGGATTGATGGGACTCTGCATCCCAAAAGGTTGGGCAGTTTGAGCCGGGCTGGAGGGGTTCTGGGCAGGAAGGCCCCAGCTTCCATGGAGCAGTCTCTCAGGACGAAGGTTTGATTTGTTCAGGTGTCAGGATCAGGTATAAGTATAGGTTTAGTAGAAGGCAGTGGCCTCCAAGTGGCCTGGGGACATGGAGCAATGGCTGAATGGCCCCGGGCCATGTGGTCCTCTGTGCCAGCACCCAAAGCCTTCCTTGACAGAATCCACAGATCCTGGCTCTAGCGGAAAGACCCAAGCAAGGGTTTCTCAGATTCTGGACCATGCATGTGGAGCCTGGGAGCCTTAGTAGGGAGACCGAGAGCTATAGTGACTGGTGTGCTAGGATGGCCCTTCAGGTCGTTGCTGGGGACTGAGATTCAGAAGGACTGTCCTCGGGCTCCTTTCCCACACGACTCTTTGATGAGTATATCCTTCACAGCAGCGCCTGATCTTCTGATAATAAAAAAAAGGATCTTCTCAACACTCGGGCAGAGGTGCTGCTTCGCTGTGGGGTCTCTCATTGCACACAGTTGCCACGGGCTAGTGAGTGTTTAGAGGACTTCTCCATTCATCTTTCCGGGCTTTGAGGTGGAAATGCGATCAGCTCTCTTCAGCCCTGGTGGGCCAGGAGAAAGAAACGGGAAGACAGATGGGAGTGGGGGACTTCAAGTCGGGGAGGGGGATCGTGTTTGGACCAGGACATGGAGGCTGTGGTCTAACTCGACCTGGATCCATTGTGTGTGTGACTCTCAGACACACGTGTTCTTTATCAGATTCCTGTTACCCACCAGCGTGATCAAAGCAGGTGCCGGAGAAGGGTTCTTTGCCAGAGTGCCTATTCGAGGGCCAGCATCTGTGAACGCTGAACTATCAGGCAGCTGAACTGTGAGGGTGAGGATGAGGATGACTGTCTGATGAAGGGCGCAGGGGTGGTGCAGAGTTCAAGGGAGCCCTTGTGTCTGAGTGTGACTCTTCCTGGCTAGGAAGACTGTAGAGGGGGGATAGAAAACTCCTCCAGAGCTGGAGTTAGAGACGAATGCCCAGTCTGGGCCTCCAGCCTTGCTCTGCTAGGGATGTCCTCCAGACCAGTGGCCAGAGCCTGGTTTCAGCAGGGGGTAGGAGGCCTTGCCGAGTGTTTCCTTAATAGCTGCTGTCTGTGAAGAACGGGGAGCCGGCAGATGGTGAGCACTCGTCTTCTTTACGCGGCTGGGAGACCTCCCCATACTCGCTGTTGTAAAACACCTTGCCTCCTTGTGCCCCTTGGGTGGGCCGCCGATGCCTCCCCTGGGGGTCAGGGTGTCCTCTGGGGATATCCATGTGCTGGCCAGGACCTTTACAGCTGCCGAGACAGGGAGGGTGGTCTTAATAAGCAAAGTGAGGGCCCCGAGTCAGGGTCTGATTGGAATCACCAGACACAGGCAGAGTGTGATGCAGGCACAGATGCTCTGAGGTGCAGATTTGGCATCAGCCAGCACAGCAGCCAGATCTGATGTGACAGGGACAATTTTCCTGCCCCAAGCCCCGATACAGGGCCTCGGAAATGGCAGAAAGAGCTCTCTCCAGCCTCAGCTTTCCCTGTTTAATAAAGATCCTTCTGCGTTCCTGTTTTGGTTTTGCAGTAACTTCAGATGGAGAGAATGTGTGTTTTTCTCTTTGTGAACACTCCTGCTGGAATTTCCTACATCAGAAGTAACAGATTGACTCTCTACAAGTGTTATCACGGTTCCTAAGCGGGAAAGTCGATCCTCAGTGCCACTGTGTGGCACGATGGTTTGGTTTGGGCAATGGACTGATGTCAGAGAAACTGGGGTCCTCTCTCACACTGCTCTTACATTGCTGTGGGGTCACGCTACAAGAAGGACCCCACCAGACCCTGGCACCCTACCTTCAGATGTCTCAGCCTCGAAGGACATGAATCAACTCCACTTCTGCTCCCTCTAAGGCACCCAGGCTCAGGTTTGCCATAACAGCAGCAGAAGGTAAACCGAGACCGGTGGCTTCCTTGGTTCTCTCACCCAAAAGTGCCATTCCAGACCCACAGCTTTAGTTTCACCGCAGGTCCCCTTGATTGCATCCTTTCCAAAACCTCTACCGTCCTGCTCTATAGCAACGCCACAGCCAGCACTTTCTGTGCGGTCCTGCTGACTGATCCAAACCTACATCTCTCAAGCTCGCCTTCCACCCATGGAGGAACAGGGTTCTCCAGAGTGTGGGGTCTGCATCCTGAATGGCCATTTGAAAAAAAAAATGATATAATTGGAGTTGATGAAGAGTGTGGCCCAAGGGTTAAAAAAGTGGGAAGGACCTGGGCCAGTCAACTCCCTCTTCCTCCTAAGACTTCGCCCATCCACAGCCTGTCATTCCTCAGCACCTGCCCAGTGAAATGCTACTCCTTCTAAGAGTTCATCCTGGGGCTGGAGAAATGGCTCAGTGGTTAAGAGCACTGCCTGCTCTTCCAAAGGTCCTGAGTTCAATTCCCAGCAACCACATGGTGGCTCACAACCATCTGTAATGGGGTCTGGTGCCCTCTTCTGGCCAGCAGGCATACATGCAGACAGAATATTGTATACATAATAAATAAATAAATATTAAAAAAAAAAAGAGTTCATCCTGATGCATTTCCTGGGAAACCTGTGCAAACATGAGCGCCCTCTGCTGCTGTCCTGGTGAACTGCAGCTTCTGCAATAAATGCTTTCTCTTCCTCCTCTTCTAGCCTCTTCCCCTAGCCTCTCTTCCTCTGAATTAGGGACATCATCTTACTTCTGTAGGGTCATTATCTTATCTTTCAGAACTTTCTTCTTCCCTCGTCACCAGGCAGCAATCCCCTCCAGTTCACCAACCTCTCTGAAGCAATGTCTTCCCAAGACAGCTGCCTCTGGAGCTTCAGGCTTGGGCCAAGGTCTTTGCTCTTCTCTGTTAAGCTTAGCCTTCTCCATTGTTTACTGTCTGTGTGACACATGGCTTTCATGGGACTATCCCCAACTGGCCCTCCTGCTGTGGCTTGGGCCTGGTTCTGTTTAGCATGATATGTCAAGAACAGACACCCAAACACACATACACACACACAGACACAGGAACACACACACAGAGATAGAGACACACACACACACAGAGACACACATACATAGACATACATACACACATAGACACATATATAGACACAATAAAGACACAGACACACATGGACACAGATACACACACATAGATATGCATATATAGACACAGTCACATAGACACACATACACACCCACAGAGATACACTCACACAGAGACACATACACAGATACACACAGAGATACAGACACAAATACACACAGACAGAAACACAGACACACAGACACACAGACACACACACACACAGACACACACACACACACAGAATTCCTCAGGTACATCACAGGCATGAGCTGAGTGCCTTTATTCTAGCTCCTCAAGGAGCCGTCTGTTTAAGGAAGTGTGGAGATTTGGATTTCCGCCGTCATCATCCCCTTTGGTGGTGGGGAGTGGGGCAGGGCACTGGGTGGAGCAGTGATTTGGGTCTCAGAGATGCTCATTTTGAAAACATAGAGAAAATAGGAGGAGGCACAAAATCTTTCCAGCAAGAGTGCCGGAGCACTTCCCGGCCCCGGCTGCACTAGCAGATGCCTGCTCAGGGCCCTCCCGAGGATGGCATGCCCACTTCTGGAGGCCCTTACCTGAAGCTGCCTTCTTGTCTATGCCTGCTCTCTATCTGCTCAAACTCCTCCGAGGCCAGCACCATCCCGCTGTCTGTCTGGTTATCCTGTGGGGAGAGAACCAGCCAAACCTGTGGGCCACGTGTGAGGCTCTCTCACAGGGCAGCTGCGTCCCAGCCTGGCCAGGTGTCGAGGAACCTGAGCCGTGCTGGCCTTATACCTATATCTTTGGGGACTGAGTTAGGCCAGTCGTTTCCAGCCCAACAGAATGTTTTGAGAGGGCCACATCTCTGACACACAGTGAGAAGCTATGGCCTTGGTGGAGGTCTGGAGGGGAGGGGCTGTGTCTGGTCCGTGGGACACTCCAGACTGGAGGGCAACAGGCTGAGTGTGTACTCATTCTGAGTCCCCTAGGAGGCGAGAGCTGGAATGTCAGAGCTATTCCCAAAGGTCTTCACTGAGTGCAGAAGACGTAAGCCTAGGTATCTGTGGCCTTCTTAAGGGCCCCCTCCTGAAGACCCTATCACCCCCGCTTCTTGGGCCACAGCTCACTGTGTCCAGGATCCACGGCCCTGTTGGATGGAATTAGGTCTGAAGCTATAGTACTGACTCCAAGCCCTCGGCCACCTGAGTTCAGGCCTGGAGAGCCAGGCTTATCAGTCACAAACAGACACACTTGTCGAGTGTCACAGAGCCTCACCACATGCGACCTGATCTGAGGACATAAGGTGTCCACGACTGAGTGGACACCCTGCAAACTTCCTGTTCCCCACATCCTAACCTCTTTCAATGACACTTGTGCTCTCTGGGTTAGCGGTGCCAACCACCACCCACAGGGTCTTCTGTGGCCTAGGCAGTTGGAATGTGAGCTCTCTGCCCCCATTCACATATGTGTATATATATGAATATACATGAATGTCACAGTGTGTGTCTGAAGGTCAGAGAACAATTTGGAGTCGAATTAACTCTTTCCACCATTTGGAAGGGACTGAACTCAGGGTTGTAAGCTTGTCCATTGAGCTGTCTCACTGACTCCAAGTTCTCTCTCTCTCTCTCTCTCTCCCTCTCTCTCTCCATCTCTTTTCTTAAAAGCCATGGTTTCTACACAGCTGGGATAAAATGGGCAGGGAGGCCACGTGTGAGAATGACCAGCAGCTGAGAGAAGAGAGCTTGGAGTGACCACCAAGACGCAGAAGAGCTTAAGGTGTTCCCTGGGCTTGATATTTTCAAGGACTTTCCCAAGAAGACACCTTCATGCCTGTGTACCGTGACCTGACTCACGGTAGGTGAGCGACTACCAGCCAAGGTGCTGTCAACAGAGGATGGAACAGGAAAATGTGGTGTGTGCACACAATGGGGTTTTATTCAGCCACAGAGAAGAATAAAGCACTTTTCCTTGCAGGAAATGAATGGAATTGGAGGAGACCACGTTAAGTGAAATAAGCCGCACGGAAAGACGAGTACGGCACGCTCTCTCACGTGGAAGCTAAAAAACGGTTGACCTGGAAGTAGAACAGCCATTAGTAGAGGTTGGGGAGAGGGAGAGGAAGTAGATAAAGGGAGGCTGAATTTTTTTTGTTGTTGTTTTTTTGAGACAGGGTTTCTCTGTAGCTTTGGAGCCTGTCCTGGAACTAGCTCTTGTAGACCAGACTGGCCTCAAACTCACAAAGATCCGCCTGCCTCTGCCTCCCGAGTGCTGGGATTAAAGGCATTATGTCACCACCGCCGGGCAGGAAGCTGAATTTTATTAGTGCACTCTTGATGCATGTCTTGAAATATCATTGCATCTATTAATATGTGCAATTTACAAATTAATAAAAAATTAAAATACTTTAGAAGTCTTGCTTGCTTTTCTGTTATTTGTGTTGGGAAGACTTGATACTGCTCCCTGCCTCTTAGCTTCCCTTGGTCCCATCTGAGGTGCCCATCCCTCCTCCCTCCACCTGCTCTTACCACGGAGGCTTTGTAGGTTGTAGGGATCATGGGGAATTCTTCAAACGTCTTCATCCTGGAGGAACCTGGAGTCTGAGTCCCTCTGGTCAGGCACCCAGGGAAGGACACACAATTGTAATATCTGTGAGGAGGACACAGAAGGTTCTGATGAATTCATCCCGGCTTCTCCCATCTCTCAGGCTGCTTCTTTTCCCAGTGAGAAAGGCCTTCCAGCTGGAGGCAGAGTATGGGCAGGGCCTAGCTCCAAGGTTTGGACTGGTCCTCAGATTCCACGCTGGTGCCATGGCACAGCTCAGCTGACCTTGGCATGCCCCTCCTCACTCATTCCCTGCACTGCCTTTTCTCTCTTGCAGAAGAGAACTGAGTCCAGTGTTGGGGCCCTGCTGTGGGAGGGGAGGGAGCAGCTACCCCCAGGCTGAGCATGGTATGGAGCCCAATGGCAGGTATGATCTTCTCCTCAGGATGGGCGACTGGGACGAGGCAGGCCATTTTCCTGTTACTAACCACTGACTGCCCTGCCCACATATGCGCTGTGTGCACAGGGTGTTGGGGGGCTTGGTGAATGCAGTCTGGCAAGCACCAACTTGCTGTTCTGTCCCCAGGCATGTCGCTGCCCTGAGCATAGGGGACAGGAGCTGCACATGAGGCAGGAGTCCTGGAGTCCCAGCCTCTGTCATGCTGGCGAGCACATGAACGGTACAACCTAGTAGGGGTGTAAACAGCCAAGTGTAAGAGACCTTGGACCCAGAGTTCTAGAAAGAGGCTGTTTCACTCCTGGGATATGGTGAGTGTGTGGTCTTCACTGTTCTGAGGGCCTTGTCCATGGTCCTGGGGACATGTTCTGGAGAAGAAACAGCAATTGCACCCTAGGAGGGAGCTTGGCCCAAACACAGCCACTCTACTTTGTGTCCCTAAAGAAAAAAATGCTCAAGATGGATGCTCTCTTGAAAGTGGGATGAAGGAGAGAGAAACAGATTTGGAGGAGGTCAGTTCTGTGGTTTGGATATGGTTAGAGTGTGTCACCCAAGGTCTGTGTGCTAGAAGCTTCATCCCCTATGTTGGGACACCAAGGCGTGGCCAAGTGCATGGGAGCACCAGCCTCAGAACGTTGGCCCTCAAGATGCTGAGATGCTGTAAGAAGAGCAGTGAGGGCCTCTGGCTCCCGTTCTCACCACAAGCTTTCTTCTTCATGTGCTTCTGCTTTCATGATACCACCTGCCACGATGCTCTCTCCAGAGATAAGCAAATGTGGATGCCATGTTCTTCAGTCTCCATTGATGGGAACTGAATGGGCCTCTTTTTTTTTTTTTTGAGCTCCCAGCCTCAGGCATTTTGTTACAGCAATGGGCTAAGACACTCATGGGAGGAGACCTCTCAAGTCACTGTAAGTTGCTCTTCCTTGAGGACTCATAAAACATGACATCTCCAAACTGCTGTCACCACCAGACCCATGCCCAGCCCTGGGGAGAGAGACACCGACCTGGCTGCCAGGCTGTGGCAGTGCAGACTGGGTGGACTACTCTCGGCGTCGGCTTCGGTGATGTGCAGAGCTGTGGTGGACGCCTGCATGAATCCACCCTCCTCCGAGCTCTGAGAGCTGTGCAGGGCCATGCATTCCTCTTCCTCCTCCTGGCAGGAACGCGAGAAGTTTCCAGGGTCAGAGGCTACCCCATGCCCACCCTCAGTCTTAATGCTGCACTCAGGACTACTGTGGTCTCAACCTCGGCCACAGGGTCAGGATTGGGTTGCGCTTGTGATCGAGTACTCTGAGGATTAAGTGCGTCTATGGTGGGCCCTAGCACACTTTAATGTCCACAGCAGGCCAAGTGTGAAGGTTGCTAGATGCCTGCTGGGCTGGCCTTGTTCAGTTCTTCCAACCGCCCTTCCAGGTCCAGGAAAGTGGGACAGGACAGGCCTCAGCAGGGCATTCTCAAGTCAGGTTCTAGAGCATGAGGTACCAGTCCCAAGCTGCTGCTCTCAGGAAGTAACTTCTGGGAAGGGAGACATGAAGGATACACAAGTCAAGTGTTTTTGTGCTCAGGGGTGCCAGGAGGTAAATTTGCTATCATTGTGTTTGAGGATAGCATTGCCTTGCAGGCTTAGTGTGGGCTAGCCTGGGACTCTTTGTGGGGTAAAGATGACCTCTGAACATTGATCTGTGTGGTGGCTAGAGCAGCCCATGGTGATGTTTTTGCCCAGCTTCATGTTGAATGAGATGGAGCTGTGGGCAGTGGGAGGATAGGCCCGTGGACTTGAGGGCAGACATGTATGACCCTTGCTTGGTAACTCACAGGTGACCAGGGCTTAGAGGGACTTAGAAAGACAGATGGGGCAGGAACTCAGGATTGGGCCATGGGTTGCAGCAGGAAAGGACAAAGATGGGGCTCACCTGACAGCCTCCGCCCTGGAGCAGGTCTCCCAGGATCTCCACTAGCTCGGAGAAAGCCGGCCTCGCTTTAGGGTCCCCAGACCAGCAGCTCTGCATGATGTGGCGTCTGTGGGTTGCAGCTGGCTGTTGACCTGTGGTCTGAGTGCACTATGACCCTCCCACCAGCCGACCCCTTCACTCCTGGATTGCCTGGGTCATTACGGCAATTTGGATAGGCACTGTGTCCCCCTACGGTTCATGTAATGGGAACTTGGTCCCTAGAATAGTTGACCACTGTGGAGGTGATGGACCTTACAGAGATGGGACCTGCTGAGAGATCAAGGGGGCTCATGACTGGATTAATGCTTGTCTTGAGGGGTGGGGTCTCCTGAGAGCAGGCTATTGTATATAAATTCGCTTGTTTCCTGTCTCATTATGTGATCTGTCACTTTCATGTGCTCCCGGGATGATGCCATCTGCTATACTGGGATGCAGACAGCAGGCCCCCACCAGAGCTGAGTTAGACAAAAAGGTGTGTGTGTCTGCTTTTGAACTTCCAAAATTGAGCTACAGAACCCTCCCCTGCTCCTTATTAAGTGTCCTGTGTCCAGTATGCTATAGAAACACAAAATGTACTGAAGTCTGTCCATTTGTTCTGCTGTTTCTACTTCAGATTTAGTACCGACCGTCTCTCCTGCCTGTCCCCATCCTTCTCTAGACATTTTCAGTCCCTAAAGCCTTTCTAGTGCTTCCCACGTGCTCCCAGAGTGTCTGTGTCCCATCTCATTATGTGACTATCATCAGCGTGTGTCCTCAGGGGCGGGGACCTGGCCTGCTTTATGGGCTCCGGGTTTCCTGAGGATGGCACAGCGGTGGGTCCAGGACTGGGGGCATGTTAGTGGATGGATCAGTGCTGGAGTGAGACGTGTCTACCACAGATGTCATGTCCCTGTGCCACCCTCTGCCTGCCTGCTCTCCTTTCTGGGCTTGACTGCCATCTCCTGCCCCACAACTCCATGCCCTCCTTCCCTTGCGTGTCCCCATGCCTTCCCTGAGACCGTACTCCATTCATGGAGACTTCTCTTTCTGCCTTCCATCTCGAGATCTGCACCAGTTCTCCCCATTCCCCATGACTGCGCACTTTTCCCTCGATGCCTGTCCCCCAACAATTGTGTGGCGGCCAGCCAGGAGACTCACATGGCAGGAGTGGCCAGTTCTGGGGCCCTCATTCGCGTGCCATCCTTCAGCCGCTGGCAGAACTCCTCGTTGATCTGCACCCCAGGGTACGGAGAGGCCCCTGATGGGAGAAAAGTGGTGGGGTGGGTGGGGTGGGGAGCAGTCTACCCTCTGTTCAGTCCGGCCTATCTTTTTCTTTTTTTCAAAACAGGGTTTCTCTGTAGCTTTGGAGTCTGTCCTGACTCACTCTCTAGACCAGGCTGGCCTTGAACTCATGAAGATCTGTCTGCCTCTGCCTCCCGAGTGTTGGGGTCAAAGGTGTGTGCCACCACCATCTGGCAAGCCCAGCCTATTTTGTCTTTTCCTCTCTTCTACATTGCTGCTGGTGTCAGTATGCTGTATCTACTCAGGGGCTGGGCTAGCTGCTAGGTGCCCCCCCCTTCTAGTTTTTCCTCCAGTTAAAAGAGGCTGAATGGGGCCCGAGAGATGTCTCAGCAGTTAGGAACACTGCTCAGTCATGAAGACAAGAATTCACATCCCAACACCTAGGTCACAAGCTGGGCATGGGGCACATGCCTGTAACCCCAGATCCAAACAAGGCAGAGACAGGAGCATCACTGGGGATTGCTGGCTTCTAGAATAGCCAAGAAAATGCCAGCCTAGTTCTTGAATTTACCCTGCCTCAGAGGAACAGACAGAACACCTGATGTCCTTTTCTGACCTCCAAGGGCACGTGCACAAGCACATGTACCCATGTAACCCACACACAGCTGTGCATATTCTCCCTCTCCCCCCACATAAATAAATAAATTAATCTTTAAAAATAGGATTGGTGAAATTGCTTGTTTGCTAGGGTACCACGAGCACCCACATAGTCAACGTGGGTTGTGAGACTAGTTCCTGGGATAGGGGTACAGCCTCATAGAACCTGTTCAACAAAGTCTGGAACTTCCCAGAATCTTCCCACTCCTGTTTTTAGTAACAATGTTTCGTGACTGCCATTCAGTGACATTGATGTTTTGCTCATCGTCCTTTTCCACCCTTCAGGAGGCCTTCACCCTGTTCCCATGTGGGATTTGTGTAAGCAGGTGTAACTGAATGCGGTGGTTTGTGGTTTGTGCGAGAACGGCCCCCAAAAGCTCATACATTTGAACGCTTGGCCACCAGGGAGCTGAACTGTTTGAAAGGATTACAATGACTTGGAGGTGTGGCTTCGTTGGAGGAAATGTGTCACTGGGGGTTGCCTTTGAGGTTCCAAAAGCCCATGCCAGGCCCCAGTCTTTCTCTGTCTGCAGTCTAAGGACCAGGATGTAGTTCCCAGCTAGTTCTCCAGCACCTTGCCTGTCTTCACGCCACATGCTCCCACCATGATGATAATGGACTACCAACTAAAACTGTAGGTAAACCCCCAACCAAATGCTTTCCTTTGTAAGAGCTGCCTTGGTCATTGTTTCTCTTCACAGCAATAGAACTGAATGAGTACTGAACCACTTGCCTCAGAAGGCCCCGAGCTAATAATAGATCCACACACAGCTGCAGTTGTATGACCAGCCTGCCCCCCCCCCCCGAGGCAGGTGATCCCCTTCCCTCTCCTGGGGTGGCACCTTGCCCTTTACTCACCCAGGGATAAAATCTCCCACAGCAGCACTCCGAAGGACCACACGTCACTCTGCGTGGTGTACACCTTATCGAAGATGCTCTCAGGGGCCATCCATTTCAGAGGCAGCCGGGCCTGAGCGGTAGAAATAGATAATACAGTGGGGAAGGGAGAGAGATGAGGCCAAACACCAGGACAGCCACAACTCCGAGTTCTTTCTGTTCCTCTCTTCGCCCTTTCTTTCTCTCTCTCTCCCTCACTTCTTCTCCCCCTCTCTCCCCTCCCTTCCCTTTTTATCTTTCTCCTCTCTCTCTTCCCAAGAGTTGTCCTTTGTTCCCAGATAGCTTCATCTTCTTTACCTCTCTCTCCATCTCCCTCCCCATCACCTTTTCTATTCTCTCTTGCTGTCCCCTTTCTTCTTCTGTCTCTCTCTCTCCTTTCTCTTCTTCCCTTCTCTCTCCTTTTGTCTTTCTTTTTCTCCTCTCCTCTCCCTTCCCTCTCTCTCCTCTTCTCTCTCTGCTCCCTCCTTCTTCCTCTCCCTGCTCTTTCTTGAACTTGTCATCCTCCTGCCTGCTCCTCTTTAGTTCAGGCATGCATCCCCACAGTCTTCTTCTGAGGGTGGATCTTGTATCTGCCCTTCTAGTTGGAGAGACTTAACTCAGCCTCCTGCGGGAAATGTATCACGCACTCCACCAATATTCCCTCTTGACAAACGATAATCAACTCCCTTTGTCTCCACACCAGAAGCAGATTTCTCATTCCCTCTTCCTCAGGCTCTTAATGATGCTTCCCCATTATGTCTCCTTCCATCTTATGGCTGCATCTGGGAACCCATCCAGACTGTTCTCTGCATCCAACTAGTGTTGCCAGTCCCTTCTCCTGACAGTTTATAGGTGTGTGGGGGGGGTGGTGGTGGGCAGAAATGCATACCTATTTCTGCCCTGTATTTGCTTCCCACACCTGTGAGTCAGCATGAAGAACAAAAGCCTTCTGTGGGGTTGCCACTCTGGATAGGGTGGCCATCACACCACACCCTGGACTCCCCCCATCTCCAACCACCTTTCTTCTTCTCCCTGGCATAACACCTCACTCAGCTATGGTCACTCATTCAAGCACCCTTCTCTGAGCTCTGCCAGTAACCCTGCCATTGTGTCTGGGGCCTGTCTGTGACGGATTCTCTAGCATTGGTTAATTGAGATGGGAAGACCCACCCTAAAGGTGGGCTGTACTATTCTGTGTGCATGGGTCCCAGGCTAAATACAAAAGAGAAAAAGAAGGGAGGAGCGAGGCCACCATTGAGAAGTGGAAGGAAGCCAAGCTTAGCTGGGCACAAGCGCTCATCACTCTCTCCTTCCTAACTGACACCGTATGAGCAGCAGCCCCCTGTTCTGGACATCACGCCATCTATATCACGATGTATCCCCTGGAGCTTTTTAGCCATAACAAACTCTTCCTCAAGTTGAATTTGTCCAGTGTTTCATCTAAGCAATAAGACAAGCAACCAGCATACTTGGCGAGCTCCTAGGAAGAGTGAGTCTCCCAGCTGCAGGGCATGAAGCCTGGCAGACCAAGTGGACAGTTGGCCTGTGGTTTCCCTCTCCCCACCCACTCCGAGTCCCCTGCCTCTCATGGCCTGCACTCACACTGCCTTTTCGGACGTAGTCAGGGTCTTTGTAGATGTCTCGGGCAAGACCGAAGTCGCAGATCTTCACTACGTCGCTTTCTGACAGGAGGATGTTCCGGGCAGCCAGGTCTCGGTGGATGCACTAGGGGCGAAGGGATGGAGGTGGCAGTGAGTTTGGCTTCGGCCCCCAGAGCAGCATCTCAGAGCTCTGAGGCACTCTAGGTACACCCTGCCATGCCTGCATCTTGCTCATTTGGAGAGAGATTAATGGGAGAAGACATATGGGATCGAGGTGAAGTGAGTTAGGGACACAGACATGCCGATTCCATGACCCATGCTTAGCCTCGAGACCTGGGGCAGGGGATTCCTTGTTTGGACTGAGTTTCCTCCAAAATGGGACAGATCTGAAGTGGTCCCAAGGCCACTGTGGAGTAAAATTACAACCGGGCATATCTGTACCAAGGGCCGTGTACCCTTCTCCTCTGAAAAGGACCTGGTGGGGTTCTGGGGACCTGCCTTGCGGGAAGCCAGGAACTCCATTCCACGGGCCACCTGGAAACTGTAGCAGACAAGATCTTCCATGGTCAGTGGGCTCAGCCATAGGTCCTCAGCTGCATGGAAGGAGGAGAGCTCAGGAGGTGCTTCTACAGTAGTTCAACTTCCATCTCCACTCCAGAATTAACATTTGTGCACCCACCCCTGACCACGGCTCTCCTGGCCAGGCCCTGGAGACTCCAGACACTAGACACCCTGTTTATACCTGTTACCTTCATGATCTCTGGGGCATCAACTTTTGCACCCGCTATTTGGCTTTGTAGCCCTCTCTGACCCTGTCTGCAAGGCATTGCTGTTTATCCTGTGATACCAAGTTAAACTTCATTGCCTGCCTCTTGGGTGTCTGATGTGGGATTCCCCTCTGTATCCTGTGAATACCATTGGTTAATAAAGAAGGTGCTTTGGACTTATTGCAGCGCAGAATAGGGCAAGGTGGAATTTCCAAGCAGCTAGAGTAGGAAAGAGTAGGCAGAGTCAAAGAGAAGTCATGTAGCCGCTACAGGAGACAGACTCCAGACATTAGACGGAATCTTACACGTTGGCTACAACCATGTGGTTCTACACAGATTAATAGAAATGGGTTAATATAAGATAAAAGAGTTAGTCAATAAGAAGCGTGAGCTAAAAGGCCAAACAGTTGTAATAATATAGTTTCAGTGTGATTATTTCGGGTCTGAGCCTCTGGGAAAACGAACAAGCAGCCTCCGCCTACAGGTGTCTTCCTCTTATGAAGCAGAGGCTTACAGTTCTCCCATTGAAGATCCTGCACCCAGTGTCGCAGGCTAAGTTATCCCTGGGCGCCAATTGCGAGACTTTAACTGGGCCAGGCAGACACAGGCAAGAGGATGCCAGTTCTTACCTTCTTGGACAAGGGGGGCCCTCCGTGCTCCTCCCTTGCCCATTAGGAGCCGCGTGAGCAGGGCCCTGTCGCTGTTTCCAGGTCTCCTCCTATCAGCCTTGGCGCCTTCTACCATCGCGCGGAAGCGCCTGCGTTGTTCGGGAGACTTCTCCTGCCAAAGCGAAGTATAAAGCTAGTCTGCTTTTCATCTTGGACTTCCATCCGCAGCCCACCATGGTGTTAACTGCGCTCTGGCAACAGGCTGGTGTGCCTACTTACCGCGTAGGGGCTAAACGCATCCCGTTTGGCACGCAAGAAGTTGGAGAGGTTGCCGTACTTGCAAAATTCCACAATCACCATTAGAGGGCCTATGACACGGCGGAGCAGAAGCCAGGCACTTGGTGATACCCGCAGAGCAGCGGCACTACCCCTCTGCGGACCATCCTTGCTGTACCCTGCCCGGCTCCAACGTGGGTCCACCCAAGGACCCACATGGCTTCTCCCACCTGTAGTGAAAGTACCAGCGCCCACTGCCCGGTCCTTTCCCCAGGGCATCTCATTTCCATACCATTCGGCTTGGTGCACGCCCCCAGGAGGTTGACCACATTGAGGTGGTTACCGATGTGAATTAGGATCTTGAGCTCTGACATCAGGGCACGGTGCTCGCTGGCAGTAGCGCCATCTGGGGGAGACAAAGAGGTGCGTGGCACAATGCCAAACCTGTCCTGGGACTTTTCCCAATTTGCTCAACCCTCCTGAGACACTGTCTTAGCAAAAGCGTGCTCAGTGCTGGTGCTGGGAGTGCGGGCTGCGCTGTGGCCCTGGTACGTGCTGCTGACCCTAGAGAGGCAGAGGCTTGGATTTGATTCCCTTTGCCTTTCTATGGAATCGTAGCTGGGACTGTAGCTCTGTTTTCCTTCTTGCCCTTGGATGGCCGTCCCACCCGGAGTCTCTGTCGTCCCACCTGGAGTGTCCCCCCCCCCCCCAGTCCTTTCTACCCGTGAGCCCCGCACCTTTCAGCATCTTCACGGCCACCGTGTCACAGCTGCTGCCTTTATTGATGCCGAAAGCTGAGGCTTCTACCACCTTCCCGAAAGCCCCTTGGCCTAGGACTCTCCCTGTGGAGGCAGGGGGCCAGCTCCAGGTGAGCTGTATAGGGGGTCGGGGAGGGGTGAGGATGGAGAAGGATGGACGGCAGGGGTGACCTGTCCCAAGAGCTTGGGACAGAAGGAAAATGGAAGCCTCTCTGCCAAACAGGAAGGGAGTAGGGAGTGGAGTCTTAGAGAGGGAAAGCTGGAGGACAGAGGAGAGACAGACAGGAAGGCCCCAGCATCCTCTCCAGGCAGGTGGGACAGGTCCACCCTACTCAGAGCAGCAGGAAATGACCTCGAGGGCCTGGGAACTGGGAGCCCTGGCTGTGGTTCTGGGGAGTCAGGCTCAGCTGGAACTGGTCAGGCCAGGTGGGAACCAGGCAGACCATCCTGGCACAAGTTCTAAGAATGGAAGGATTTCTGTCACTTCAGCCTGCTTGACCTTGTGGCAGCTGAAGCTGTCTCTGCCAGGCGGTGCATGCTGGGTAGGGCAAGCTGGGTGCTGGCCTCACCGAGGTGTAACCTTTCCCTGGGGAACTCCCACTGGCTGGCGTCATAGGACAGGTATTCACACTGCTCCTCCAAAGGCACCTCCCCGGGGTCCATGATGATAGACAGGTAGCCCGTCTTGATGTCTGCATGGGCAGGCTGGGGGTGGGGGTGGAGACAGCTCATTGATTTGGACATACCACTGTGGCTTGGATATATTTTGCCTAGGGCAAATGACCCTTGCTTCTGAGTTCTCAATCAAGGAGGGGGCAGGTCAACAGGCAAGCTCTGCCGGGTTTGGAACCCAGTATGGAAGGGTGGGGAAGATTCCCAGGGCAGGACATTGACAGGTGAACCAGAATGGGACTCTTAAGGTCTTGCTGGGATGAGAATGGAATGGGGAAACGGTATGCCCCGTTAGGTGATGGAGAACCTTGGTGGAGGGAGACCCTCACCCTTTTCATATTACAGAAGATGAGGAGGAGGAGGACCCAGAAGAAGACAGCGATGACGCCAGTGCCAATGAGTATCACAATCTCCATGCTGCCTTTATCTTCGGAGCCTGGGTGGATAGATAGTGGCTGGGTGAGAGGGAGTATGTACCCAGCAGGCAGTGGCCCTCGTGCTTGGGTACCACTTCATTAAGTAGCCACGGGAGAGCGCCTGCTGGGTGTGTGAAGTGAGCTGAACAGAGCCAGGCAGAGACGCACCTTCCACTGCCACACTGGCAGAGGAGTTTACACAGCCCTTAGCATTGCACACACTGCACAGATAACGACCCGCATCCTCCTCGCGCACGCGCTGGATGCTCAGCCTCTGATTCGAGTCTGCCAGGTCGATTCCTGCAAGCGATAGGATGAAGGTTTCAGTTCAGGTGGGGACATCGGCAAACCTCCGGACGCTGTCCGTCATCCAGGGCCACTTTCCCTACCAGACTCTTTCTCCAGGAGCCTCTCATCTTTGTACCACACAATACTGGGCACATGCGCTCCTGCCACCGGGCATCGCATCTCCAGCGAGTCGCTCACGTTCACCAGGAGGTCGGTCAAGTTCTGCGTGAGCCGAGGAGCTTCGAGGGCTGGGACAGAGTGGAGAGGGAACTAAATGAAGGCGCAGAAACCAAGAAGGTAGCTCGTTTGTAATGCGGGGCTGGACGTGACACTGAAAGGCTGGGCATGCGAAGGACTGAGTACTCCTACGGCTAGGTTGGGCTGCAGGGGTGCTCCTGAAGACCCAGGCTTGTGATTCGAGCACCCAGGGTTGTGCTAGATGAGGTCGCATAGATAGAATCTGCAAAGGCTGCGAAACGTGGCCCCTCCCTCTCTTGCTTGCCACGCCCATCTCACCCTGCACGGACAGGTACTTCTTGTGGCAGTGCTTGTCTTGGCTGCGCCTATCCTGCACCTCACACACGTAGTCACCCTCGTGCTCGGGCGCCACTCGGGGGATATTCAAGCTGAGGGTGGCGTGGCGGGCCCCGGGCTCCGCCTCCTCTAGGTTGGCCGCTAGGGGCGTGGCATACAGGTGCACGTTTTTGCAGTCGAGCAGTAGGGGGTTCCCTTGAGCGTCGTGTAGCGTGGAGAGGTTGAGCCGGTACCAGCGCAGATGCTCGTAAGTGTAGTTGTCCGCCCGGCAGCTGAGGCGCACCGACTGGCCTTCTAAGGGGTCCTCGGAAGGCTCTGATTCGATACTGAAGCCGTCCGGGATGGCTGGGGAGGAGAGAGGAACCCGAAAGACAATGTCTCCGTGTTTGCTCACTTTACCAGCTGTAGGGTAGGTCTCCCTCTTCACCGTTGACCTTGCGACACAATCAGTTCTCAATCACGGGTGTACATGATGTGTATCCAGGCTTTCATACTGTCTAGAACCCACTTCCTCTCCTTTTTCTTCCCCTCCCAGAACAAAGGACCTACCAACTTTTGAAAGTCAGCCCCACCCCTTGGGGTTAGGCTCCTCCTGCACTCCTACCTTTTGGACTCTTAGCTATGCGCCAAGCAGGGAGCTGTCCACACACTCCCAGGAGGCCAGGTCCTTAAACTCTTATCACTAGACCCAGCGGACCCCCTTCCTCTTTTGCAACTGACCACCCTCTGACCCTGGCTTGTCCTTAGAATGATTTCATTAGCGTTTGTCAGCGCCATTCTCTTGATCACCACTTGCCCTTTCAGGTGACTTCATCTATACCCCTGAACCCAGCAAGTGTCACTGCCTGTGACCCCTTTCTTTCTAGAGGTCACTAACTCATTTGAAAATCTGAATAAATGATGGGAATTTCTTTCCAGGCCTAAATGCACACAGGACTCTAAAATGAGAAAGGGTGGGACTTCTCTGCTGGGGGGTACCATCCCATTCCACTGGACCAGCACCCAGTCTATAGCGGAGCATCCTTAAATTTATCTCCCACTCTGTGTCATGGTGGTAATCCCACGCTGGGTGCTCCCATGGTCACTAGAAACTCAGTAAGCTCATTCCCTGTACCCAGGACTGCTTAGATGAAGTGGTACTGCTTGGGGACAGTCTGGTTACTCACTGGTCACATAGAAGTAGATGAGACGCTCGTCCTGGCCCACTTTGTTGAAGACCACACACTTGTACATGGCTGATACATTGGCGTCCTGGATCACCAGCTTGCTCACCGTCTACCCAGAACAGAGGCAGAATGCTCCATTGCCTACCTAGACCCTCCTCCTCATCAAAGAGGCTACGGTGCTCACTAGAAATGGGGGAATAGGTTTGGCCAAAGTCTAGAGACAACCCAGACAATAAGACAACGTCCTTTGTCAGTAGGGAGGTGTCACCTCAAAAAACCAAGAGAGAGTGTGTGGACAGCTGGCCGGACCAGAGGGATTTATCTGTGCCATGTCTCAGACGTGGCTATGTTGAGGGGGTCAAAAGTCATTTCGGCAACTGGGCCTCTCCAGACAGTAATGAATCACATCAGGGCCAGTCTCTTTAAATTATGGCTTAAGGTCAGGAGCTGGTCACTGTGCAAGGTCTTTGTGATCTGCCCACGTTAGTCCAAAGGCATAGAACACTTCTTCAAGGTCCAGGGTAGTAGAGGAGGTGTGTATACGTACGTGTAGGGAGGTATCCCAGGAGTCTAGAAAAATTCTGCCCTTAGGGACTAGGGAGTTTGAAAAGTAGGGGAGGAGAGAGGGCCAAAGGCCCTGCCTACCATCCAAAGACCCCCACCCCCACCCCAAGCCGGGCACTTCCTGGCCAGGCCTGGAACAGGAAGAGGCTCTGGAGGTGTGTAGGAAAACAGGAAGTGACTGTAGGAAGTGGGTGCCTTTGTTCAGTCCCCCTCCCCCTCCTGGTCAAGCAGCTCACCAGCCTGCTATGGAGACCTAGTCAGCCCCCAGCCCCATCCCCTTCCAGACTTGGGACTTGTGGGCAGCTGGGTTCTCCTCCTAGATCTCAGTTTCCTTCTCTGGGAAGGCCTGGCTCACAGGCAGGCAGGGAAGCTGGGGCCCAGAGAGCACAGAAAAGTCACCTGGTTGGCAGCTGCAGCTCCCGGAGCTCTGCAGGCCAGGTGGACATTGAGCTCAGGCAGGAGGGAGCTCGCCCAGCCTCCCCGCTCTTTGTCTACTCTCACTGACCTAACTTGCCTGCACCTGGGACTTTTCTCTCCCTTTGATCCGTACCTTATTTTTCCCCTCCACAAACTCGGTCCAGGTGTCCAGGCTTTCGATGGGGTTCACGGCATCCTGAGTGGTCACCTCCCTCCAGTCTCGGCACTGTGGCATGCGATCCCGCTGCTGCCGTCTCCGACTGCCGTGGACCAAGAGGGACAAGGGCAGATCAGGGCTAAGGACAGGGAAGACCGAAGCTGGGGGGTTGGGTGGGCCACACCTTTGTCATCCTCAGACACTGGCTCGCAGCACATTGGGTAAGAGACAGCCCTAAGGCTGGGAACAAGGGCAATGAGGGATTGGAACATGGCTGCCCTCCTGCAATCCTTCCTCCACACGGACACGGCTCTGCCCTACTTCTGCTCTGTGCCGTCCTTCAGAGTCCAGCTTGCATGTGCTCACCCGGCTTCCAGAAGGAGCACAAGTCACCACTCAGTTTCCCAAACTCCACCCCAGCTGACTCCCCTTCTCTCTCCCCCTAGGCATGCCCAGGGCTTCATCCTGAGATGAAGCAAGTGGGGCAATAGGACATCTTGTCTGTCTTTATCTGTAGAGTGGGAAGGGAGCATCCCAGGACTCTGTCTGCCATTTGACACAGGGCCTGATAGTGGATCACCAGAAGGAGCAAGGATGGAGGCACCAGGTAAGCTGTAGGCTCCGTGGTTCACAAGAGTCCCTCAGGAGCCTTGCATCTGTCACTTCTGAGCTTCCCCACTGACTGCTCAGGAGCCACAGCCTCTGGGCCAGCAGGTGGGGCTAGACTCCTTTCCTGGCTTCTGTTCAGTCCCTAGCATGTGACCACAGAATCTTTCACTAAATGGCAAACCTGACTCGTCATTCTCCTGCTGAAAGCCCTTCACTGGCTCCCCCACAACTTCGAAGTTCCTGCTCACGTGGCACCAGCCTCCTCTCCTCTTCCTTATATGTCTAATTTGTCCCTGCCCAGAATGTCCTTCTAGGTTCCCCTGCCCATTTTGTTTTCTGTTATTCTGACTTTGAGCTCACTATGTGGCCAAGGATGACCTTCAATTCCTGATCCTCTTGCCTCCACCTCCCAAGTGTTGGGGTAACTGGCACGTGCCACCACACCCACCCAGCTCCTCCTGTCCTTCTGACGTGGAGCTGGGTGTAGGGAGCATGGCTCAGTATTTGGGCAGGCTCTGTGGTTCACAGCTTTGACCTTGGGAATTTTGCCTCCCTTCTCTGGTCCTGTTTCCTTACCTATAAAGGATGAGCTAAAATTTTGTGTGTAGTAGAAGAGATTAGGGAGAATAGGGTACGGTGGGGGGCATACTCACAGACTGCGCTGGGCAAACGTCTTGCAAGGTGTCCAGGGCCTCCAGTGCCACTGGACACTGAGAGGTTGGGGTACCCCATAGGCGGTGCAGGTGAGGGTCTGGCGGCTGTGGCGGGAGTAGATGCTAGGTGAGGAGGCTTCCTTTTCATGGATGTGGGGAGGCACTGGGGACATAGGCAAATAGACAGTCAACTGGCTCCCATCGCCACCCCACACACCCCGGGACTCATCCCTCCTCCCATCCTTCCGGCCTATACCATTCACCACCAGCTCCAGGCTGATGTTTTGCCTCAGACCAGCTGCAGAGTTCCACAGGGCGAGAGTGTAGATGCCGGCACTGGCCTCGGTCACCTCTTTGAGCACTAGAGCATGCGGATTGTGGCGCCCGGTCACTGCCTTTCTGTCCTTGTACCTGGCAGAGGAAGGGAATTCAGAAGCTCTTTGGGCCCCATGCCAGCTCTGTACGGGCATTTGCAGGCCCTCTAATGAGAGTGATTCTCGGCTTCCTGTTGGTTACCAAAATCTTTAATGATCAATCTAAAATACCTGAGTACATCAACAAGAACAAATTTTGTGTGAGGATGCCATACTGAATTCTATAGTTTGCATGCTAATTAAAAATAAATAAACCAAGACGAAATAAAACAAAAAATACCTAAAGCTCAAGTCTCTTCTGTAAAGTAACTTAGAATGTGCACAAAAGTTATAGATAGCCCTCTGTATACCGTAAATCATCTTGAGATAACATCTGGTACTCAAGACACTCTGTTGCATAAAAGGTTGTGATATTCACATGCTCAAGGACTATGGAAAAAAAACAAAAGGTCCATATGCTTGGTACAGACACATCTAAAAAGATATTTTCCACCCAAGGTTCATTGGCTCTGTGGCTGCAGAATACACACATAGGAAAGGCCCACACCTTCTGCTAGAAGTGGGAAGAGAAGGTCACGTGGCTTGTCTTGATAGGTCAGGCTAGAGCAAGAGGCCTCTCCCGTACCAGACCAAGGATGGCAGCAGGAGTATGGGGTGAGCAGGAGTCCCTGGTCTCGGGAGAGGCAGACAATAGCTCCAAATAGGCTGAATCAACCCACTGTCATTACTTATGTGGCCATCTTGGCAATGCCACTGAGATCTGCAGTGGCACTTCCGGACTCACCCCTAAGTCCTGACATCCCCCCAGCCCCCAGCAACCGGTTTCTGCTTAAGGCAGCTATCCTCTCTTCGTCCCGTCTGTGAGCCTGACCTAGGGATGAAGAAGGCAGCGTGCCAGTTCCTCCACACCTGCTGACCTTCAGCATCAGAGACTGACTACAATGCCCTCGGTGGGCCCCTCTTCTTTCTCACAGTGCGTATTGATGAGCAAGGTACAGTGACAGCTGAGCACATGGAGTGGCAATTGCCTGGTTCTCTGACACCTGGCTCTGGGTGCTTCTGTGAGTTCTCCACACACGTAGCCTTCACAGGGCTTTTGACTTAGTGCTATACTAGCTTGGATGCTCTTTCTGTATAAGACAATTTGTATGACTCCTTCCTTCACTGGGGCCAGGGTACTGGCTCTTCAATGATGGTTGTCATCTGGTCCTGCCTACCCTGTTCCCTCCCTCCCTCCCTCCCTCCCTCCCTCCCTCCCTCCTTCCCTCCCTCCCTCCCTCCCTCCCTT
>NW_026067982.1:5517054-5531889 GCF_014885135.2 Alexandromys fortis | reverse complement strand
CCCTCTCCCCTCCCTCTCTCTCCCCCTCCCTTCTTTTTCTCCTCTAGATCAAACCCAGGACCTCCACATCCTACGCCAGTGTTCTACCACTTAGTTACACTCCCGCCAGACACACTGAGTTTTCTATAAGTATCCGTTGGTTGACTATCCTCTCCCTGAGCTGTGAGCTTCAGTGAGGACAGTGACAGCCCCTGGCTGTATCCTGTTTACACAATGCCCCACCAGGCATGTGTGGTCACTCTAGACCTCTGCTGCTCACGCAAACAAATGCCTCACAAGCTGGACTGTTCCTGAGGCCTGAGGCCTGGACTTGGAGCTAGTTCTCCCCGGCCCTTCCCCTTCGGATAGGCTAAGCCGTGACTCTGCAGCTCTGAAATGACACATCTCTCAGGTAAAGACCGAAGATAGGACAGATTTAGGGAACCTGCTCTCAACTGTCGACAGTAGCCAGGGCTTAGAGAGGCAGGCGACTTGCCTAGGATCACAGAGCAGGGCAGGCAGGACAGAGGCAGAATCGAGGCCATGCTCTCTGCCTGGCTGTGCTGCAGAAGGCTTCTGGAACTCCAAGCTTTTTAGTTTATGAGGAACGTGACCCTTGGAAGATCCCGTAACTGTCCCAAGCCTCGATGTCTTCTCTTAGAAACTGGAGCGTTATTCTTGCAATAATCTCAAAGGCTCAGCAAACTGGGCCAAAGACCCAGCCCGTCTGTCTGTCTACTAGACCAGCCACCATTCACTGACTTAGAGTACTTCTACCATCATGCCACTCGGGCAGTGGTCACCTGTGGGGCTGGGATGAGCGCAGGTGCCCTGGGACAGCTGCACACTTCTGAGAGGAAGATGTTGGCTAAGTGGGAATGGAAAGTCAGAGAAGGTAAGCTTGTTCTGGTGGAAGGCTATGCTGAGCGCAGGCTCAGTCCTGCTGGCCTTGGGGGTCAGGGACCTCTAGGACTCTAAAAGTTACATTTACGCAAGAGATGCTCCTAGCTTCATCTGTGCCTTCAGGACCTCCCCTCAAGGCTTCTGGTACTATGCTATGTGGAACTATATGACCCAAAGATATGATCTTAAATGGAGGATTCAGGGCCACAAGATTTGTGACTGGGACATCCTGAGCCTTCCCAGAAGCCAATTTCCAGCCTATGGCCAGTGGGTCCTGGCTGAGGACCTTTGGGGCCTCTGCTTGTCCTGGCGCCAGAACCTCGTACCAGGTGCGAGGTGTCTCACACTTAGAAGGGCAGGGCTGCTCTGGGTTGGCAAAAAGACAGAACAGGAACTCCTCCCAGAAGACCTGGGGCTCCAGTGGGAATGCTTGTCCCTCCTCTGGCCCATTTCCTTATCTACAATGTAGGTGGAGGCTGCAATAGGATCTATTATGATTGAATCAAGGCTCAGAGTGTACGGGAGGATCAGGAAGATGCTGCACTCTCCTGGAAGCATCTAGAAGGATGTAGCCATCACTGAGGGATCCCTCTGTGCCCTGGGCACACCCTGTAAGGAAAGCCTAACTCTCAGTTCTCCTGCAGGCCTCTGCCTGTCATGTGTCTCAGAGCCAGGCTCCACAACAGTTTATCAGTCTCGTGACATCTCAAATTTGTGGGTCAGAAGGTCCTCAGAGAGGAACTCTTATAGGAAGGGAGACCAGAGAACAAGCCACTATAGGGCAGACCCTGAGTTTGCTCAGCGTGGAAATCCAGCTGGCAGGGTCTTGGAGATTCTGGGGGAGGCAGGGAGCAGTAAAACCCTTTGCTGTCCATACCAGAACCTGGCATTTAGACATTCTGGGGTTTAGCAGCTTCAGGACTAACCTTCCTTCTAGCTGAATATGTGCACTCCCTTTTGGGGCTCTGTTTAGTAAGGGTTCCACCTGAGTTTCAGGGTATGCAGGCCCCGATGGGCAGGGACAGATCCCCTTCTGAGATCCAGGGCTAACGATCTGGTGGGGAAGGACACTGTCCTTCTCACTCTCTGGCCAGTCCTTGTGTTAATCCTGGCATTGGCAGTAAGGGGAGGGGGCCTGGATTGTTACCATTGGAACTCCGGTGGGGGATAAGCTGCCAGCTTCACAGGCAGTTTCACCAGCTCGTCACCAGCGGTGGCTTCCAAGACTGGTCCTTTGAGCCAATCGACACTGATGAAGGGCTTCTCTGCCAAACAGGAGGCAAGAGTGTAAACTCGAGGCTGAGCTACCATCCACCAGGCTTCCCAGCCTCCCCCTGCAGACTGGAGCTTGCCTTGCTGTCCAGCTGGTAGAAGCTGGGCAGGGCTTCCCCTCACAGCCTTTCCTTCCTTTAGGCCGGCCCCTGCTGCTCAGGTGCATCATGACCTCTGACCCACACTGCACAAGGACCCTTGTTCTCCGGGCTCAGTGATACTGGACCCATCCCATCCCATGCCGGGCACATGACCTCAGCCTCCCAGGTCATACCGTGCACAATGACCTCTGTGCTTTCCCGGAACCGCTGAATGCCATTGTTGGCCTCACACACGTAGGGACCCAGGTCGTGCTGGCTGACATTGTGGATGGTCAGGATGCTGGAGAGTTCTGTGTGAGTCTGCTGGGAACGTCGCTCAGGTACCCACTTACCCCGCTCTGCCTGCCACACCCAGGGGAAGCCCAGGATCAGCAGGCAGGCAGGGGCAGACCCAACCTAGCAAAGCCACACACCTCTGTCCAAACACAAGTAGCTCTGGATATCTAGCCCCTGAGTTGGCTTTGGGATGGGAAAACTTCCCCAACACATTTGGGTTCCTGAGTCTATATCTCCTCTACACAGGGACCCAGTATGTGCCAGGTACAGGTAGCCTGGGCATGGCGAGTCCTAGAGGTGGTGCTGAGGACAGGGCAGTGGGAAGAAGGTACCTGGCAGAGCTGCTGACCTTACCTGCTTCCCTGGATAATCCCAGTCGAAGGTGACACCCGAGTTGAACTCAGCCCACACCGTACAGTTCAAAACCAGCTTCTCTCCAACCAACAGCTCCAGTGACTTCTTGGGGAACAGCTGGATGTCATATAGCTCATTGCCTGGTGACACACACAGTGTCACCTCCCACACTTCTCATAGGACAACACACACAGCGTGGACAGCAGTGGGTGATAAGACCATCCGTGAGGCTAACAGCCCCGCGACTCGGAACTAGCGTCACAGGGATACAGTATGCCTGCCCTGCTCTTCTCGGGGGTGCACAAGTGTGGTAACTGGGGTGAGATGGAAGTGGAAGCCCCTACCTGTGATATGCACGATGAAGGGATTGGAGAGGAAGTCCCGGTCACCCCAGGTGGTCTCACATTGCAGGTACAGGGCGTCGCGCAGCAGCAGTGTGGGTACCTGCATGCCCCGGCGGTCGTCCCACAGCACCTTTTGCCCGTCGGGGTGTAGCACTGAGCTTTGCTGGGGGGACACAGGGACTGTCAGCTGCCTTTCCCAGGGATGGCACTGGAGGACGGGATCATGGGGTGAGGCCGGGGAAGGGAAGAGTACCGAGCGCAGCGTGATGTTGAGGCCGGGAATGGACACCAAGCAGGGCACCCACATCAAGTCCTTCCTGGTGACCAGGAGCGTGTCAGGTTTGTTGATGAAGGGCTGTTCAAAGTCTGTAGAGATGGCATAGAAGTTGGGTAAGGTAGCCGTCCAGGATGTCTCTGGCTAGGGCTGGGGGTGTGGGAAGTATAACAGAGCCCCATGGGTCAGGGTGGTGAAGTTCTAGCCTCCTGCTTCTGTGTGGAGCACAGGAAGGCCCCATAATCACTCCTGCCTGCCTGGTGTCAGCAGGCTGGAGGTGGTGCCTAGGCTACTAGGCTACTCCCTCCAGGACCCGGCCCCAGACAGGCCTCACCTCTTACGAACACGTAGGTGCTGGCAGCTGTGGTGCCCTCAATTCTGGCCTTGATGTACTTGTAGTAGCAGTGGTAGCTGCCCGTGTTGTTGGCGTGAGTCTGGGCCAGCAGCAGCACCTTGCAGTAGGGCCTAGCTTCTGTGCCTTCACAGTCTTGCACAACCTGGGTCTCCTCACCGTCCTTCCCACCTATGGTCAGTACCTCCTGGGCCCCTGGCCAGGTCCACTCAAGGGGGTGCTGCCCCCTAGCAGAGAATAGTAGAAATAAGCATCTCTCCTTCCCAGTTTTAGCTTAGAGCCACAGTCTCCAAGGAGCCTCCCTCAAGGGTCAAGCAAGAGCTTTGGCCATCATTCTCTCTTCCCAGAGAAGGGCAACCCAAGCTTGAGGTATATTCCACAGATCCACTCCCTGAGCCCTTGACTCTCTGCCTAGTTCTTGGAGCTGTGAATGGACAGGCTGGTAACACAGGCCTTCTTCAATAGCTGGTACTCTGAGGAGACTCGGGGATCTGAAGGGTAGGCCTGGGGCTAGTGAGAGGTATCTGGGAATGGATTAGGTAATCTGGAAGAGGTTTTAGGGGAGGCTGGGTGAGTGCAGGGTACCTCTGGGAGACCACATCCTAGGACTCCCACTCAGCCTACTCTGTGGAGTTCTTTGGTCATCTACCTCTTGTCTCAGTCTAGGGCAGCCTTCATGGACAGCCAGGTGGGGAGGAGCCAGTACCTGCAGGATATGGATAGGCTGTCCCCAGTATCAATGACATATGAGTCTTCTGTGATGTTCAGGGTTGGAGGGGTCATGGAGTAACCATTTGCCAGGCCTGAGGTGAAAGACAAGGTTACAGCGGTGTTACGTCATGGGGTCACTCGACAGCTCCTGCACTGTCCGGGCACAGTTGGGCACTCTGGGATGTTTCCCCAAGGCAGGGCTAGCCTAGTGGCTTTCAGTCAGCCTAGCCTTGTCTCCCCATGTGTAGCCTTGCTACAGCGTCGACCCAAAGGAGCCACAACAACTGCCAATCTCTACCACAAACTGTGCCTTGCTCTGGTCAAGGCCACCGGTCCCCACCACAGCCCTGTCTCCTTTCACAAATGGAGCCCAATTCCAGCTAACTTTGACTGCTGCCCTGACTTGACTTTAAATGAGCTGAGCCGCTAGCAGGAAGCAGGAAGAGGAGGAGACCCCAGGTCTCCTCCTATGGGATGGGAATAGCAGGAGACTGGAGAAGAGATTTGGAATGTGGAGACTCCCCAGTTTTGCCCGAGACCCCCCTCCATCCTGAATCCCACACCCATACCTACTGCTTATGAGGGGTTCATGTATCCTAGATCCATGCTCCGCCCATGACCTCGCCCTCTCCCAGGTTCCAGACAGTTCCTTTCTTCAGTTTCTGGGCTCTACCAGCTTCTCTCCGCTCTGCCTGTCTGAGCCTCCTCTGAGTTTTGCCTGTCCAGGTCTCTTCCACACCCTCAGGCCTTCCCATGGTGTTCCTCTCCAGATGCACAAGTGAACCCGCTTTGGCAGCACCCACCTTCTGCCTCCCATCGCTAGGCTGGTTAGGTGAGGCCTCTCTGCTCTCCAGGATCTCACCTCTGTTGTGCACATAGTTGTGCACCATCAACCATCTCCTAGTAGGATGTGCATGCGCACACGCACGTATGTGTGTCTGCACATGTGTAAAGTGGGGTCTTCTGTGTACACACATCTATTTGTATCTGCGGGCCCGGGTGAGCAGGCGTGCATATCTCTGAGAGATGCGTGTGGCTCTAGCTGTGTTCACAAGTGTGCACAGTTGTGCCATCTCCGACGGGGATGGATACGTGACGGGGTGGATTCCTGATGGGGGCAGAGGGGAGCATGGCCTGAGGGAGGTCTGGCCCTGGAACTTTGGCAGATGCATCCTGCCAGGACCGTCCTGAGACAACAGGAAGGGAGGACTGTGCGGCTGGAGGCCTAGGGCTGCGTCCTGTACCCCTCCCCATTCCCTGTCCTCCTGGGATGGTGGTCACAGACCACTCTCCTGCCCCTAGTCCCCTTTTAGTCCTAGAGGCCCTTGGGGTTTGGAGCAGCAACTCAGACCATTTTGTTCCTCAGCTGGTTCTGTGGTCCCAGATTTCTGCCTTATAGCTAGTGGGGAGCGGGGAGAGAGCCTGGAGTATCCCACTGTGGATGGTTCTACACACACTGACCACAAGTCACCTGACGGGGTGGATGGTGCCAGGGAAACACGCTCCACACAGGATGGATCAGCATCATGCAGACAGCCCAGCTACCAGTTAACGGTGGTCTCTCTCTTCTGGTTACATTTTGGAACCATTTTCCCTCTTCTATTCATGTCACCTCACAGCCAGACTTGCCTAGGACCTCATCAAGTATCTAGTCCTATGGTACAGTCAGGGAAACTGAGGCCTCAGCTGAACCGAGGTTCTGCCCTATGAAGGTAGCTGCTTGACAGCTTGTGAGCTGCTGTGACTGCTGCCAAGGACTCCCCCTCCGCCCCACTTTGTGTTCAGCTCTTGATACACAGACCAGTAGCCCTGGCCTTGGGACACAGCTTTCTCTGGGGTTCTGAGGCGAGAAGTGTCTGGACTCTGCAGACTGTTCTCCGAACAAAAGGGTACCTGACCTATGCATGGTAGGTAGGTCTGAGTCTGAGGAGACGTCTACCGTGTTGGGAAGAGAGCTCAATTTCAGGGCTTGAAGGAATCCCAAAAGTCTCTTTGCAGAGCTAGGCTTTAAAGCAGTTTTTTTGTCTGCTAAACACTGAAAAATTAATAAAACTACACTAGGTAAACAGCTGGGCAAACACGTAGGTGATTGAGTGGACAGTGGTCTATAATCTGAGCTACAGAAGGAGGTGGTGTGATTGGCAGGGGTCTTGACCTGTGGGAGTGAGAGAACTGTCCCCTCCTGATGGCCCTGATGGAGGTTAGGATGAAGGTGACATGTGGCATAGGAGAGCAGCTATGGTCAGTGCCCATCTACCTCAGTCCTAATTAGGATAGAGGACTTCCTCCTACCCCCAGTGAAGTTGGGAGCGTACACCCTTGCACACTCCTGGCCAGCTGCAGGACTGTGGCAACTGGAAACCCAGCTTTCTTTGGTGGGTTTTGCTTTTTCTTAGCTTTCTGAGACACAGCAGAGGAGCAGCCGACCTGCTGGCTGCTCCTTGTCCCTCTGGCCTCAGCTCCTAAGAGGCCCAGGGCATTGCAGCTAGTCTGTCCCGCAGTCTAGGACATTCCCATTTCCTTCCCTTCTGGGGATATCCCTCTTTAGTCTAGTTCAATATGCCCCTTCCCTAGGGAGCAGTCATCATCATTCAGGCTTCCGCCTTGTCCTTCTGGGGGATCCTGCTGTTAGAATGGCAATTAGCCTGCATGGTGGCTTTTATCTTCCTGAACTCTAAACTGGAGATGCACACCAAAGATTCAGAAGAAAGATGTGAGAGTGGCTGGTGGGTAATAGAAGGAAAGAGAATAAGACAAATGAATGATGGACCATCAGGTGAACAATTGGGATGGATGGGAGACTGGGCAGGTAGATGGATGAAGTACACAGACTGATGGATGAATGAATGGATGGAGGAATGGGAGAGGGCGGGTAGATAGATGGATGGTAAGAATAGAGCCCATCCATACTGCATCCCCCAGAGTAGGAATTAATCCTAATTAAGACTTTCCATCCTGTTTCCTCCTGCTTATGTGAAACCTGACTGAGGACACCATTTCCTCTGCTGAGTTCTCCCCCCCAGACCCCATATTCCAGATGGAGAATGCCTTTTGGCCATTTCCCCTCCCTGCAGCAAGCCTGGAGGCTCATGCTTTTGATGGCACCATACTCTCCCCCACTAAAGCTGTCATCGGCTTCTCTCCTGCTCACTTCCTTCCATTCTCTGCCGACTATAGCTCCTGGCTCACCATCCTCCTCCCCACCCCAGCTCATGCCCTTCCCCATGACTTCAACATCCACAGGATGACTCACCCGCTCCCTCCCTCAACTTTGAGATCCTCTCCTCCTCTCCTGTCAGCCACTGGCTTCCAGGGGGCACACCCTGGATGTGGTCACCACCAGAAACCGCGCCATCCCCGAATGCCAGCTACCCTAGGTTTCCTTTGTTCTCCTTCCTTTCTTGCTCAGGTGTTCTTATCCACCACTGATAAATTTTTCGTCTTCATCAAAAACATCTATTGCCCCATCTCCTCTCCTGGCTCTCTGTTCACAGCAAATCACTCTGATTGCCCTTTTGCCTATAATCCTCTCTTCCAAGCCAGGACGCCACATTCCAGAGAAACTCAACCCTGCTTAGTGAAGCCCCTCACACTGACCATGTCCCATTGATTTTACTTCTTGCAGACTGAGCAGGTTAATATGTCCAGAATGTTCCTTCTTTCCCAACTGTCAGCATTCACAAACAAGACGATATATCAGATGGACTGATTTGCTGTCCTTCATCTGAAACCCACACCCGCCTCAAGGAAGGACTTCTGGAATTCTGGCTATCAAACCACACTTGTGTGCCCCAACTCCCTACATCTGAGTCTCACAGATAACTCCATTCTCTTGTGATTGCTAGTCTTTCTCTATGGGAACACCTCCCATCTTCATACCAGAAACACAGCGAAGCAATTCTCCACTGCTCTGGCTACTGTTTTTTCATGTTCTTCTTTGTGACCAAAGTTCTCCTTCACACATGCTTGTACACTTCTGGGTGAAGTCCCACTACGTAGCGATTCCCATGCCTCAGATTTGGAGGTGGCTCAGGACACTCGCTGGTTCCCCTGACCTCGCTCTCTCCTTTTCTTCTTTAGTCTCCTCTGCCCACCACTGCCTTCTTTTACTCTCCCTTCCTTATGCTCTCTCTTCTCAAGGTCCAGATAACTAAAAGAACATTTATTTTCAGCTCAGACCACTTCTCTCAATTCAACTAAAGGCATCCTGATGCGCATTGGATTTGGTCCCACAGACACTCACTCCAACTTTCATTTTCCTCATCTAAAGGCCAGACTCAGACTCTGTTACCCTGTCAAAGGCTCCTTCTTCTAGAGTCTTGGTGTCTCCAAATGGGAATCACCATGGATGGCTGCCTTCTTTCCTCTACTTCACACACCACAATGCCTGGTAGGTTCCATGCATTACATATTCGTTCTGTGCTCACCTGCTGGGGGTCTACCAGCTACATTTGCCCCCAAAGTGGCCTCTTGTCTTTCTCATGATTTTCTCCATTTGTTATTGTAATAGCAAATGTTATTAATATGTTATTATTATTAACACACAGTGGGGGGGGTTGAAGAGATGGCTCAGTGATTAAGAGCACTGGCTATTCTTCTAGAAGACTGGATTTGATTCTTAGCACCCACATGTTAGCTCACAACCATCCAATTCCAGGGGATCTGATACCTTCTGGACTCTGTGGGCACCAGAGTCCAGTGGTGCAAAACACCCAAACACATAAAAAGTCACATATATTAAATGCAATATAAAATATATTTTATAATATATAATTACATATTATAGGTCTGATTGTGTGTGTGTTTGTGTGTGTGTGTATGTGTATCATAATGAAGCCATATCCTACATATCTTTGAATCTTTTATGTGACTTCACACTGCCTTTCTGGGAAAATCTGAGTTCCTGACAGGCCTAGTGCCTGCTCACCTCTGCGCATACTCATGGCCCATTCCTGCCTCACGTCCACATCCCCTCACCACCACACTGTGCAGCAGCATGCCATGCTCATTCTGCCTTAGGTCCACAAGCTTTCTCTTCATGCTCTGCTTAACTCCAGGCCACAGCTTAGATGTGATCTCCTCACTTTTACAAAACCCAAGTTCCTGCTTCAAGCTCTTCAGCCTTGTGCTTGCTTATGCAATCATTTGTACCCCCTGCTTCCCATTGCCCTCCGTTTGAAATAAGCGTCAATGGGTAAGGAACAAGATAATTCTCTCTTCTACCCCTCCCCACGTCTAGTTCAGCACCAGGCAAGATAAAGAGTCGCTGAATGACTAAGTGGATGGGTGGATGGAAGGATGGGGGAATAGCAGGACAGATGGATGAATAGACAGACAGGCAAAAGTGAGGATGGATGGACGATTGGACGGATGATACAGAGATGGAAGGACACCGTTTGTTGTGGTAATAGATGAGAGTGTGAACCGATGGATGGATAGATGGCTTGGTAGATGGATTGAAAGGCATAGTTGGCAGAGTGAATAGATGGGTCTGTTGATGGATGTATGGATGGGTGGGTGGGTGGCTTGTATGGAAGATGGGCTAAACAGAGCTCAGCGCTATTTCTTTGGGCTGGAACTATGTAGGCCCTCGGTACTTCCAATTTTGAACGGGCAGGAGAACATCAGATTGCTCGGTAGCTGGGCCCATTTGGGTCTGAAGGCTGCTGTGTCGAGAGGCCCTGTGACCGCCCAACCCCCACATGCAACCCTGAAAAGGGTGCATCCTTCCTGCTTGGCTGTTGACTGTCTCTGCTGTCCTTCCTTTCCCGCAGCAGGAAGTACTGTCATCCTGGTCTCTGCTGCGCTCCCCCTGCCTTCCTGTTCCTGACTCGGGAACTGACTTCTTCCTCCCAGGGCCAGCGGGTCCCTGGCCCCCAAGGCTGCATCAGGGCAGTAGAGGCAGCCGCCAAGCAGGGGTCAGGAAGGCCAGAGTGCACACCTCCACTTCCCCGTGCTGTCAGCAGTCTTGGGGGCACCATCCAGCCTCGGGTCACAGAGACCCTGGCGTCAGGCGCGAGAGACCGTGGTGCAGCCGCTCCCGAGGCAAAGCTGGCATCTAGCTGAGGGTTAGACAGGTGCTACTGAAATCTTCTGGCAGATAAGTGCTGGGCGCCGGCCAGGCAAATGGGCAGCTGGCCTGGCGATCGACATCTCAGTTAGTACTCACAGCAGCCTTAGAGGGAGAGGAGCATCCTGAATTCAGTCAGTCGCGAGGAATATGAGGTAGCAGGTAGCAGTTTTAGGGTAGTCCAGCTCTAGCTAAGCATAGGTCCATTCCTGCTTCGGAGCCTAAGGGCAAAGATCCTCTGGGCAGAAGCTAGAGCTTTCTCTTCCTCCAAATCCCTCACCGAAAGCCTTAGAGACCTCCTCATAGGAAAGCCCATGCAGGAAGCCATGTAGTCCTGGGCAGCCAGCTTTCCCCTCATTTGTTTCTGCTTCCTGTTCATCTATTTCTTTAGTTTCATGGTCCAGTTTATGGCCAGCAAATCCCTTTAAACTACCAACCATTTCCCCCTTCTTTTCTTTTCTGACAGGGTTTCATGTAGCCAAGGCTCATTTTAAACTCTCTATCCTCTTGCCTCAGCCTCCCAGATGCTGTGATTACAGCATCTACCTCCACCCCCAGTCAAGAAACATTTTCAAAAGCACCTTCCCAGAGGGTCAAGCAGAGCTCAACCAAACACAAGAACCACTGAGACCTAGTGAGGATTCTTCCTTTACTGTGGCTGTCCTTGGGCTGGGTGTGTCCCTGAGTCCTGCCCAGGTGGGTCCAGAGAGAGGATGCTGAGGAAATATAAAGGATGCTAAAGATGCATGTAGAAAGGGTTATGAGACAAAGAAGTCTGAAGCCAAGAGAGGGGACAGAATCTATTTGATGAATGTGCCCAGGAGATATTCTGGGACTTCAGAAGGTGAAAAGTGTTGGTTTTCTTTGCAGGGCAGGTTGGAGGGGTTTTGGGGGAGCTGCTGCACAGGTCCTGGGATGCAGCCAAGGAAAGTTGGCATGATGGAATGAGGTACCAATGGGCAGACCTTCGACACTCCTCCTCGCCCTCATCCTAACACCTCTCTGTCCTTTCTCTCTTGTCACTCTGAGCACTGGCCTGACTCCTCTGTGCCCAGCAGCCTCCTTGGCCTCTAGCCTATTTCTAAGCATAGAGGGACAATGTTGCTTCAGGGCCCTGTCCCTGGTTCCCATAGACCATCTGGAGCTATGGATGTCCTCAGGCTGGCCTTATTTCCTGAAAGGTTGCATGTCTCCATATTCTGGCTTAGCACATTGAGTTGGCCTGGCTTCGGGCAATGTCTTCTGACCTCCTTGTCTACACCTGGAGAATTACTGCAGCTTGGAGGCCTGTGCAACCTCTCTGTCTGGTAGTGAGCCTCAGAGTAACGCCTGCAGTCCAGCCCTGACCCGAATCTCCAGGAGGGTTTGCGTCAGGTGAGGGTGCCAAGAGGCAAAATGTTAGCAGTTCACATCCAGGTCGTTAAGTCCAGTATGATGGTCATGGAATGATACCGGGGTCTCTGCCCCTGAGCTGACTCAGAAAACAGGCTTGTCGTGTCAAGAGTGACATGCACTCTCTTACACGGCTACGCCCAGGAGGACAGAGACGGCCAGGCTGTTGCCTACAGACAAGCTATGGTGGGATGTAATGGGGCATAGTTGGCTGGGCGGAGCTCAGGTTCTAGGGCATTATTCTCAGGGCTGCCCCCGTGCTCCCCCTGGCTCGGCAGACACCTGTCAGGGAGATGGCAGGAGTGTTCTATTCTGGAGTCCTCCTGAGCTGGCTGACACCCCTTGCCTTCTGAGCTCAAGGCTCAAGTGGCCATCAGGATCTCGTTTCCCACCTATAGGGCCGGAGTTTCCAGGGCTATAGGGTGCTGCCCTGGGTATGCTTGGAGCTGGCTGGTTCGTCACCACAACGGCCTGGACCAGATTTCAGTTCCTCTCTCTAAGCTCCCATATTTTCCCCCTGTGAGATGTGAATTCCTCCTAAGATTACCGTGAGTGATAGACCACAAATACCGCAATACATACCCAGAAACCACTACAAGCTTAGAATAAATAGTGACTGACCCATTGCTACCATCTGCCTGCTGAGTGCTTGGCTTACAGCTTCTGTGTCTGCCAATCATTCTGTGTTGAGTCGGAACAGGCAGGGAGGCTTGGGGCAGCCTTGTCTGATGGGGGCCAGGGACGGTGTTTTTGAGAGCTCATCAAAAGATGCAAGAAGCTGATTCAGCTTACACACACACACACACACACAGAGAGAGAGAGAGAGAGAGAGAGAGAGAGAGAGAGAGAGAGAGAGAGAGAGAGAGAGAGAGAGAGGTGGGCGATGAGGCCATATGAAAAGGCCCAGGCTCCCGCCCTGCTTACTGGATACAGACTTGTTTACTTACTTATAGCCCTGCTTACAATGGCATACCTTGGGTACTTCAACCCTGTTTTGTGCTCCCAGACCCTCCTCCCAACAGCTCTCCTGCATTTCTGTCCTGGTGGGACCCTCGGCCTTCAGACCCAGGCCACGTCTAACATCAGCAGAACACACAGGAACCTGGGAACACATGAGCGCCCACTCATCTGATGAATAAGAACCGAAAGCACGCACTTCCTGGGGTTGGCAAGGATGTAGAGAAGCCGCGGCTCACGCAGCAGCAATAAAAAACGTTCACACGCGCTGACCCCCAAATTCTGCTTATACCAATACATCCTGTTACAACAATAAAAGCAAATGCGTATTTAGCACTTTTTGTGCACCAGCGTGGCAACACACTGCTCACACTCCCTATTCCCAGTTATACGCTCCCCGTGCCAGTTAGGTACGGTCAATACCATGGTACAGAGGGGAAACTGAGGCACTTGCCTGAAATTTCACAGCTAGTAATAGATCGCCTTTGGGGACAGGCTTATGCCACCTTTCACGGATGTCAGTATTACCTGCCCTCCTGCAGATTATGAAAGAACACCAGCTTTCTCCCGCTATTACTGCGCATCCTCTGCTTAGGCTGGCGGTCTGATGGCGGTCATTCCACCAGTTGTCGGCAACCACCCACCTCCCACAGCTAATGAGTCTCCATACCACGCCTGTTCTCAGAGCTGAAACAGGCTCTGTAGACTGAGTAGGAGCTTGCTCGCCCAGGAAGAGGACATCAAAGATAACGTGACAGGAACACCAGGTCCCGATCCTTCCTCTCCTTATCATGCTGACACTGAATTTTGCACTCAGAGTTCAGATGCCTCATGGGGCTGACCTCCTCCATCCATCCTCCTGTCTGGACTAGCACAGGGTATCAGTCCTGGACCAGCATATTCTCATCTGCCCAGTGGCCAGAGGATCTTTCTAGAACTCAACGCTCTTTCCTGATGAAACTGTCTTGTGCCTGCCTCCTGCTTGGGCGCAGTATGGATGCTCTTGACTTCCTGGTCATCCACACTGTCCCTCCCCAGCCCTGGAGATGCTGTCTTCCCTGTATCATCTTTGTGTGACAATCTCTTCCTCTACTCCTGTGTATTAGCCCAATGTCCCCTGATCCCGCCAGGCTCCCTTCAGAAGACCCCCGCACTTGTTTGAGGCTTCGTGGAAAAGTTGGTTTCTCATACTTGACAATTCCGTAGTTCAAGACTGGGGTTTTCACTGATCTTTACTGTGGCAGCCTCACCGTGTTCCTGTGTGACTAACCCATGGCTGGCTTGGGGGGGACATTATGTATTATGTGTGCACATGCAGAGGGGAGGGAGGTGGAACCTGGTAAAGGGGAGGTGCCATGTGCTGAGGTGTGCACCTCCGGCCAGAGCTAGACCTATGGGAAATAAAGTGCACAGCACTGTTTGGGGGCAGGGTGAGGACATCAATGTGACAATGTCTGAGGGGTCAGACCCTTAGGAGTCCACCTGCGCTCTCTTCAATGCTGTCCTACATGCCCTCTCTTGTGTCTCAATGTCGTCTGGGGCCAGACACATGTCACTTTCTTGTAACCAATTCACCCCTGGCATCTAGTGGCATTTAGTGAGCCATTTCACCCTCCTGGCTTTAATTTCCAGATTTCCAAAGTGGGAGCAATGATGCCTACATTACAAGGGTAAATTCTCCATACACTCTTATGTGAAGTGATTTGATGAATCATTTTATACTGAGGTGATATGTATAGCTTACTCCTAGACCCTGTGTGTGTGTGTGTGTGTGTGTGTGTGTGTGTGTGTGAGAGAGAGAGAGAGAGAGAGAGAGAGAGAGAGAGAGAGAGAGAGAGAGAGAGAGAGAG
>NW_026067982.1:5505814-5517032 GCF_014885135.2 Alexandromys fortis | reverse complement strand
GAGAGAGAGAGAGAGAGAGAGAGAGAGAGAGAGAGAGAGAGAGAGAGAGAGAGAGAATGTATGTGTGTGTTTGGGCACACTCATGTATACTTGGCATGTGGCTTAAAATACAGATGAACCACCACTTGGGAGAAGCTATGAAAGTTTTGAAGCTGGTACTCCAGCCTCTTTCTAAGCCCGAGCTGGAAGCTTGGAATCTTTATTCGTGGGCACACAGAGAATGGGAGTGAGCCCATTCCCCCTGGTGGACCCCTGCAGTGGAACTAACTTCCTCCAGGAGCCTGAGTGGAGCAGGAGAGGGTCATTATTGAGTTAGGGATGCAATGGGTGTAGTCTGGGTGCCTGAGGGCTTAGGTGGGTGCAAGCTGCGTGCCTGTGAGACTAAGTAGGCACAAGCTGGGACCTGTGGGACTAGGTGGGTGAAGGCTGGTTGCCTGTTAGGTCAGGGTGCCCTTGGAATCCAGAAGGAAAGATCTGGTCCACTAGCAGGAGCTGGTGCTTACGTTTGGGGGCTTCTGGGAGATTCAGATCTGTGTTTCAGAGATGTCCCTTGGGGAAGCACCATGGCAAACATCTGGAAGGTGCTGGAACTCAAGAGTCCGGGATGAGGTTGGGAGTACAGGCTGCCTCTATATTCTGTGGGGTGCAGAAGAAGACTGAGGGGACTCTAGCACCTGCTGAGCTCTGGGCACTGGGTGGCTATGGTGTTGCCAGCTGTGCCAGTCAGTTGCCCTGGACACCCTGGGGCCAGGTCTTTGCTTAGTGGCTGGCAAGACAAGTCACTTTATCACACAATCCAGCTGGCTCAGAGGTGGCCCCTCAGCACTGCTAAATCGGGGCCACCAGCTCCTGCCTCAGGAAGAGGGAAATGCAGGCAGGATGTCCTCTCTTGTGGCCGACAAGTCCTTTCCCATGAACCCCTGCTGACCTTGCCGGCCACGTGGCAGGGGGCTCCCCCACTTGCCACCAGGACCTGAGCCTGCCCAGGCCTGACCATTAGGGACAGGGTGGCAGCTGAGCTGAGGAGCAAGGGCAGAGGGTGTGATCGCTACTGGCACCACCCTGCAGGGCAGGGCAGGAGCCCTGAGCCTCTGAGCTGCCTCCAGCATAGTGCCTGCACCTTCCTGCTCCCAGACGTGTCCCCGCAGTGTGACCGGAAAACTGAGATCCCAGAGGAAGCCAGTGTCTGAAAAGGACCAAAACTCAGCAATCCCTGGCTCTGGCGGGGACATGCCGGCTGCTTCTCTATCAGAGATGTCCCGATGGAGTGCAGGGTTGTTTTTGGACACATCTCTCCAGAAGCTTCCCAGAAGCTGTGGGGGTGCAAGTCAGACGTGGTGGAGAGACACCTGACCGGTAGAGGAAAACACCCAACTGCTAGACACAGAGGACTTTCTTTCTTTCTTCCCTAGTGTTGCACTCCGGTTCTCCCAACTTTCCTTCCTTATCTGACCTGGCATCTTCCAGAAAGTCATCTGGATGCCTCCATCTGGAGACCATGTTTCTCCAGGCCTCTTCCTCCTCAGACGGATGACCTTACTATCCACCTGTTTGCTCAAGCCAGCATCCTGGAGCATCACCTCCCCTCTTCCCACTTACTAATGTCCCATTTACTGGTAGGCTCTGGCTCACCTGGACAGTCCCCTGTGGCTGCTGGCTCCTGCCATCTCTTCTGCCACTTCCTGTCTAGCCATCCCAAGCTCTGGCTAGCCTCAGCTTACGTTCGCTTGTCTTCAACTGGGCATTCCTATCTCTGGGCCTCATTTGAGAGGCTCCTCACTCTGCTCAGAATTCCCTTTCTGGGTATTCTGCAGATCCCTCCTAGAAGCCCCTAGATAAGTCATGCTCAACATGGGGGTCACGACCCCTTAGGGGTCCAATGACTCTTTCACAGGGTGGCCGAACCATCTGCATATCAGATATTTACATTACGATTCAAAACAGTAGCAACATTACCATTATGAAGTAGCAACGAAAATAATTTTATGGTTGGGGGGTCACTACAATATGAGGAACTGTATGAAAAGGCCATAGCATTAGGAAGGTTGAGCACCACTGCCCTAGATGGACGTGACCTTGCTTTCTTGTGCAGCCCACAAACGACAAATGGGTCTCTCTGAGCACTTTTAGCCCCACGCTGTGGATACCTAGTGCCACATAAGAGTTCCTACCAGTCTGGCACTTGGAAAGCCCCTGCAGGATGGGGTCATGCCCCTGTCCTTCCTGTCATGCTGAGCAGGTGATGTATGTCTGTGGCTGTATAGAGCTACAGTCTTCTTCCCTGAGACTCTGGGGAGTCTGTCAGACTGTCCACAATGCCATCCCAGACCTGGCTCTCATGAGGGATCAGGGTCCTTTTTGCTACACTGGTTTTGAGAGACACTTGTATCTCAGTCTGCAGAGCTCTGAGCTAGGCCCAGAAGGCCACCGACACTTGCAGACCTCACTGTCCTGGACCTGGGCCACACCTAAGATCAGGGATATCAGAGATGGGAGGCCATGTTTGATACAGGCCATGGAAACAAAGAGCATCCTTAGGTGAAGCCAGAACAGATGCCCAGAAGTCTCCTGGTTCCTAGCTAGCTTCAGTCTAGGCTTAGTCCTGAGATGATGTTTCTTGAAGCTGCCACTTGCTCTTTCTACAGGGACGCTGCTGGGATTCGACTTAAGGGACTGGATCAGGACACTGAGCATCCAAGTCCAGCCCAAGTCCAAGAAGCCCCTCTGTGTCTACCTGTTTGCCCACAAAGCATGAAGAAACATTAGTGCCCGGTGGGGAAAGGAGGTCTCAGGCTACAGCTTGAGGACTTTAAGGCACAGCCAAGACAAAAGCACAAGTCTCTTGCCTTCGAGAACTTCATTTTAGGGTTCTCAGGCTTCACAAGGGTCTCCCAGTCTGGCTTGCCTGTTCTTAGGGGATTTTTCTTTCTATTCTGACTTGTATACCCTGCTCTCTGCACTTGGGGGTTCATGTTCCTGCAGTAGCATCCTCCACCAGGCTGGGAGCTCCTGGATCCTCTCCGATCCAGCAGAGGGTGGAACTATGTACAGGGCTGAGGGAAGCTTGATCTCTGTTTCCACTGGCAGCCCCCTCCCTACACTCCCATCCATTCTAGGACATCCTATTGAACCATCTCCTTCCCTTCACAGCCCACGTGGTCAGTCCCACCTCCCCAGTTCCTACTGGCCTCAACTGGTCCTCACATCCTTACAAAGTACCTGTCTGTCAAGACACCCCTCTCCTTTCAGGCCTCTTACCCCAGGATTCCAGCAGCGGGAAGGGAAGAATTTGCACAGCTTACATTCCTGCCGACCTAACCTCCTAGAGCCTCAGATACCTTACTTGGCTAAATGTGGGAGGTTTCCCGGGCACAGGGAAGTCTCATTCCTCACCCATGTTGCCCAGCCAGAGCCCCATTTACCTCTCCCACACACTCAGTCACTTCACAAACACATCCCGAACAGAGGTGAAAAGCCTGGTTCAGGGTTGGGTGCAGGGGAGCAAGAAACAGCCAAAGGGCCAGCGGTCCTGCATCGTCTATATACTGGCTCACCCACATCCCCTTCGGCTTGCCTCTCCGACGGGATAGAGTGGGAGCTGAGAGCACCAAAACTGGCTTTGGTTAGTTCCCATCCTGCCCCATGCCTGAGAACCTTGGGAGGTTACACGTTTTCCCCACATATAAGAGATCTCACACTCTGTGGGTGTAACGATGAGATATGCAAAGTCAATTTCTATAGTATACAAACATACAGGTTTCTCTCTCCAAGGCCTCGCAGCACTCCTCTATCAAGCATCAGGAGCTCTGTGATGATCCAGCCACCCTGGATTTCCAGGGACAGAGAGAGGATCCTGGGCGGATGCCCCCTCATCTCATGCCTTATCCTCAGCGCTTCCTTCCTGGCCCCTCCTCGCAACCACTCTGCCACTCTTCAGCACCACAGAGCCAAGCTCTCAGCGCAAACTTGAACCTGTCCAAGTCTCCCACTTTGCAGCCTCTGCTTCTTGGTTCAAGTCTCCTTTCCTTTCTGACCCGGAGATCCCCTCAAAACCCAGGAGCCCAGGCCTTTCACGGCGACTTGGATCGGTCCAGAGTTGCGGACTCAAGAATTAGCCTTGCACCTCGGATCACCTGGGATAGCGCTAGTGTTGGGTGCTGGGAGTTGGGTGCGGGGGTAGGGTGTCCCGAGTCCTCAATCTCAGCCCGGAGAAGGTAGACGCCCGTCGGGAGCGCCCTCTGGGGGACCTCGGGGGACCAACCTCCAGAGCAGACGCAAGGCGTCGGGAAGTGCGCACCCAAGTGCGGGGTCGGGCGGGGATCGATGGGGAAATGATTCACGCTAGAGGATCGGGACCCAGAGGCGGTGCGCCCGGGACTCCCTGGGGAGCGAGTAAGGACCCGAAGGAGCCAGGCTAAGAATGCAGTTCACTCCGAACCGTAGATCTAAGACTGGGATTTGGTCACAGCCCCGCCACCCTGTCGGTGACCCGGCTGCAGTCCCGGCCCGTTCTTTCCTGCTCCCCGCGGTCCTGGATCCCTGCCCCAGGATTCCTCCTGGCTCTTCGGGCTCCAGCGAGCGTCCACACACCCAGGCTCCCAAGCTGTCCGTCCCTCCTCCCGCCCCGTCGGTGCGGTCTCACCACTGGCCCCAGGAGCGCGGCGGGCCCCGGGCGATTAAACGAGGCCGGGGCTTGGGTTGAGGCCGGGGAGCTCACCGTGGAGGAGTCCGAGGCAGAGCCACAGGCGCAGGCTCAGCGCGGCGCCCGGCTGCATCTCCGGCCCCTGGGCGCGGGTGGGACCTGCGCGGCCGCAGCTCTGGGCTGGGAGTGAGAGCGCGCGCCGAGGCGCCGACGGGGCGCGGACCGGGCAGCGATCCGGGGGCGGGGCTGAGGCGGCCCGGGGCGGGGCTCGGGGGGGAGGAGGGTCACGGTAGCCTCAGCCCGCCCCTCGCCCCTTTCTGTCCCTTCCAGTCCATCCCGGCAGAATCCAGGGCCCTGGTAAAGAGAGAGCCCGCTTTTGCGCAGCCTGAGCCAAGATAGTTCCAAAGTAGCCGCCACCAAGCTCCCCTTCGAGGGACCCTGCGGGCGGGCGAAGCGCGCAGGTGACTGTACTGTTCTCAGTGCGCGTTGTGGTGCCGGGCAGTGAACAAAACAGGGCAGTGGTGTTTTCCTGCATTTTCTTTCCATCAGTGGGCAAAGTGGCAACGAATATAAGGTGAAAACAGCTGTATGTTAAGTTTTAGCGAGAACCCCTGCAGAAGTCTCTCACTCTTTCTATAGCGTGAATGGAGCCCGGCACCTTAGGGTAACTGCCTCCCCACGCCCTCGGACCCTGGAGGACTGACTTTCGCTTTAGCTTCCCCACCAAATGCTTTTGCTCTGAGCTCATTCATAAGTCTTTTTTATCAGGTGACACCTCACTTTCTGTTTTGGCAAACGCTCTCGCACAGACTTCCTTTCTCTTTGTGGCTCTTTTGCTAGAATTTTCCTATTTCAAAATAAATCCGAATGACAATGACGATCCCAACTTCTCCTGTTTTTATTTAATCTGTTCACATTGTTCCCACGCTCCCCACCTCCCAGTCTCTGCCATCCTTGCCAAAAATCAAGGCCAGACTGATGATGATGACCGTTATAAAATCTCCCACTCTCAAGCACGAGCAATTGTTTTCTGCTGGATAGGAATGAAATTGCTACGCATATAAGTCTTCAACGTGGGGAGACAGCACTGACGAGTTTTTCATTTTATTTAGCTTGTACTGGAATTCCATTATGGTATTAATTGGCTTTTCCCTAACTGCCCATGAGGCTGAACATACTTTTAAAAACTGGTCATTTGGATTTCAAATCTTTTGCTCTAGCTCCTGTAGTTTTCCTTATCGATCTGTAGGGAGTTTTTTTTTTTTTTTAATAAATTTGGTGTGTCCTTGGTCAGTTGTGTTTGCTGCGGCAGTGTAAGGTGTGAGGTAGCTACTCTTTTTTTTTTTTTTTTTTTGATTTTGGAGACAGGGTTTCTTCATGTAGCCTTGGCTGGCCTGGAATTAGCTTTGTAGACCAGGTTAGCCTTATACTCAGAGATCCACCTGTTTCTGTTTCCTGAGTGGTGGGATGAAAGCAAGGCATATGTCACCACACCCAGCTTCTAAATGGCACTTTTATCTCATTCCTGTTTGGAGAAGCCAGGAGCCTTCAAAAGACGTTTTTGTGACTCTTGATTGGGTTGTCAGCAATCTGAAGGTACTGGTTGGGGAGGCTTCAGGGGTCGGCTGGCAGTTCAGCTGAACCTGTTAGCTGGTACACTCACCCATGGCCTTTCCTGTATGACAGTCTTGTACAGAGCAGTGGCTTCTCCAAAGAGAGTTGTGAAGCGGTTCTGAGGGAACAGAGCCTGAGCAAAGGGCATTCTCTCTACCTCTTGACAGGGCAAAGCAAGAAGTGTGGGTTGGGAGAGACTGTGGACGCCATCTCTGGAAAACACACTTGGCCACTGAGGTCACAAATGCCCTTCTCCCATTCAACGTCTTAGTTTCACTCTTTCTGAGATAGAATCTCGCTCTGCTGCCTAGGCTGCCCTCAAACTCTTGGGCTCGAACAGTCCTTCTGTCTCAACCTCCTGATGCACGCCACGGCTCCAGCTCACCCTCTTATAGTGTCTTAGGACTGTGGAGACAACGGTGGTATTAGTTTAACGGAGCATTCTTGCACGTTGAATCACTTTCCTTTGGGCTGGTGTAATTTTTTTTCCATTCAAAGAAGTATTTTTCTGTCTCGATATCACAAAGAAATTTACTGCCTTTGTTAATGACAACGATGTCATTGTTTTCTTTTACATGTAGACCCCAGGTGCAGGTAGTGGCTGTTAAGTCGAGAAGGGTCAAGCTTAACTTCTTTTTCTCTATAACCATTTGGGAAGAGATAATTTTTTTTTCTGCATTACTTTCTATTTCTTCCTTGGCTGAAAACAGAGCGTCTGTGTGTAATGGACTGTTTCTGGGCTTTGTCTCACTGTCCAGCGTTGTACTGATCAACCGTGGTTGAACCTTTGCTTCACATCTGGAAATATAAGCCCTCCTAACTTATTCTTCAAAAGTGACAACAATTCTCTCCAAGTTACATCTCTGTTCACATTTCAGACTCATTTCTGTCAGTTTCCAGACACTTTTGATATCCTGGGATGCTGATTTAAATAATTAGTCTACTACCAATCTGGGAAAGCCGACTTCCTTTCAACCCACAGGCATCGAATATTGCTCCATTTTAAGGCTTATCTGTCAGTCACCTTTTATAGTTTTGTGTGTCAAGCTCTTGAATACGGTTAGACTTACCCCCAGATAGTTAATATTCTTGTGCATTTGCACAGGTAAACGCACGTGGACATTTCGTCTTCTCATTATTTGCTGCTTTTATATGAAAATGTTTGCTGTTTTTAAAAGTGGTTTGTTTCCAGGCTAGTGATATATTAGAGCTCATTGAATATTTAGACACAAAAATATAATTGATCAGAAATATGATTTGTAAATGTTACCTGTACTTTTTCTTGCCATTCTCTTAAGAGTTTCTGTTGTTGCGGGGAGCTGGGAGGGATGGCCCAGTGGTTAACAGCACCTGCTATTCTGGCAGAAGACTTGGACTCAATTCCCAGGATCCATATTCAACTCCCAACCACCTGTAACTCCAGCTCCAGGAGATTTGCTTTGTCTTCTGGCCTCCATGGTACTGCATACATGTGATGCATGTATATGCATGCATACATATAACCTAATCACCCATACACATAAAATGCAGATATGTAAATCTCAAACTTTTTGAACTTTTATTTTTATTTTATGTATGTGAGTGTTTTGCCTCCATGTATGCCTGTGTACCACCTGCGTGCAGTGCCAGAGAAGGCCAAGGGTTAGATCCCCTGGGACTGGAGTTCCAGATGGCTGTGAGCTGTCATGTGGGTTCTGCTTAGTTGAATCTAGAAGAGCAACCTGTGCTCTTATCCACTGATCCAGCTCTCCAGTCCCAAAGATAAATAAATTAAAAAAAATAGTGTATTTGGGAAAGCAGAAGTTTTTGGCTTTGATGAAGTTCAGTTCACCGATTTGTTATGTTAGAGATCATAATTTCACATAGGTTTCATCTCCTTGATCCAGGTAGTGACCGTAGACAGAAAGTTGAGATATTTATAGGTCTTACTTTATTTGCTACCCAACAGCGTCTGCTCAGTTCTTTCATCCACTTTCTATTGGTTTGTCATTCTGTCTTGAATCTGTAAATGTTCCTCACTCAGCCATACGTTGTTGAAATAAGAGCGGCGGGGCTGCGTCCCCAGCACCCCAGCCACCTTGCTAGCTTATGCCCGAAATAACAACACACAAACTGTATTCATTTAAAGACTGCTTGGCCCGTTTCTATCTAGCCTCTTCTAGGCTAATTCTCACATATTAATTTAGCCCATTTCTAATAATGTGTGTAAGCACCCCAAGGTGCGCTTACCGGGAAGATTCTAGCCTACGTCCATCCTGGGTCTGAGCTTCATTGTGTCTGCCTCAGAGCACAGAGCTATTGCGTCTAACCTGGAGAGCTGAGCATGGCGTCTCTGCTCCAGAGAGCAGAGCTGTCGAGTCTATCCGGGAGAGCTGAGCATGGTGTCTCTGCTCCAGAGAGCAGAGCTATTGGGTCTGAGCTCACTTCCTCTTCCTCCCAGAATTCTATTCTGTTTACTCCTCCCACCTATGCTTTAACCTATCAGGGCCAGCCAAGCAGTTTCTTTATTGCTCAACCAATGAAATCAACAGATTGATATGACACTCCCACATCAATACGTCACTTAATGACGGGGGGGGGGGGGGAGTGTTCCAAGCAGCATGTGGCCAAGTGATGTTTGCTGCTCAGGTGTCATAGCATATATGTACACAAACCTCACATCTAGGATCTAAGGTCTAGAAAGACGTATACAAGGTACTGTCTATCTCTCCTTTGGTAGTGATACCAAAACAACAAAAGATTAAATCAAGCACAAGAAACTCATGCAAGAACATAGTGATAGTTATTCTATGTTTTAATAAATAAAGCTTGCCTGAATATCAGAAGGGCAAATCTAAACCGCTAGAGGTCAGGTAATGGCGACACACACCTTTAATCCCAGGATTTGGGGTACAGATGCAGATGGATCTTTTTGAGTTCAAGGCCACCCTGGGCTACACAAGATCAGTGCAGAAACAGATAGATCCAGGTGATAGTGGCTCACACCTTTAATCCCAGTTTTGGGGAGTCACACGCCTTTAATCCCAGCACTAGGGGGAATATAAAATAGGAGGAGAGAGAGAGGCTCTGGCTGTTTCAGTTGGAGAGTCTGCAGAGTTTGCTTAGTCGTTGGCTGTCCAGTCTTTGTAGAGGTAAGACTTCTCTAATGGTTTGGCTGCTTTGTTTTTCTGGTTTTTGGGTTGAACCCCAATACCTGTCTCTGGAGTTTTATTATTCATACTATAGAAGAAATATGAAATTATGTAGCTGTTGCTGGCTTAACATGGCCCATTCACTGTTTCAGGGTAAATAGTTAGGGTTACTATTGCTGTGATGAAACACCGTGACCAAAGCAACTTGTGGAGGAAAAAGTTTATCCAGCTTATACTTCTATATCACAGTTCTTCAACAAAGGAAGTCAGGACAGGAACTCAAGCAGGGCAGGGACCTGATGCAGGAGGATCAGCTGCAGGAGCTGATGCAGAGCCCATGGAGGGGTGCCACTCACTGACTTCCTTTCCATGGCTTGCTTAGTGTTTGCTTTCTCATAGAACCCAGGCCCACCAGCCCCGGGATGGCACCACTTACAATGGGGTGGGCCATTCCATCTATCCCTAATGTAAAAAATGCCTTATAGTCAGAAATTATGGAAGCATTTTTTTCAAATGAGATCCTCTCTTTTTGGATAACTCTAGCTTGTGGGTCAAGTTAACATAAGACTAGCCAACACACAGGTGTGGGGTGACTAATCTTGACAGTCAACATGTCATAGCTGGGGAGAAGGATCCTCAAGTGAAGAATTGTCTCCATTGGACTGGCCTGCGGGCATGTTTACAGGAGTACTTTTTTTGTTTTTAACTAATGTAGGAGGACCCAGAACACTGCGGATGGTGCCGTTCCTAGGTATATGGGCCTGGACTGTGTAAGAAAGGTAGTTGAACAAGCCAGGGAAGCAAGCTCATTCCTTTGTGTTTTCTGCTTCCAGTTCCTGCCTTCACTTTCTGGCTTGACTTCCCTGGGTGGCGGACTGTGACCTGTAGAATGAAACAAATCCTGTCCTCCCAAAGCTGCTTGTAGTCATGGTGGCTTGTTATAGTAACAGAGATGATAATTAGGAAATAGAAGGGACACACATGAGGCGCCAGCAGCCTCTTGTCATTCCTATTGCACACCACGTACTTCATGGAACTGTGACTGTTACACCTCTGCATTTGTGACTGTGTGGTACATTTCTTTCCCTTGGGTATGTATGGCGACATTCTAATTTTGCCTGTATAAGCAATTGCTCTTGAATGTCCTAGTCTTTAACGACTGGCTTCAAAGGGAGGAAAATTAAGAACATGAAGGAGGAAAATTGTCACCTTCCTTCAAACACCCTAGAAGTTGATTCAGCAAGGATGTGGGGGTTGCCACAGTGGAAGGAGAAGCGAACATGGCTGCCACTTCTCCATTTGCATCTCTGATTAGATACAGGTTTCAGCGGTCTGATCAAACGTTCTTCATAGTTGTGCCCCCCTTGGCTCCGGTATGTTGCTACTCCTGGAACATGTGCAGAGATCCCCACCTCACAGCTGAGCTAGGAACTGAAATGGTCCATGATTTGCTACTCAAGTCTTCTGTTGGATGTTGCCTTCTATAGACTACAGACAGCCAAGACAGTGACATGTCTAAGCTCTACCAGTGTAGTCATCTCGTCAGGGAGACAGATTTCTGGTGCTTCTTTATTATTAATTAACTTTTGGACAAGATTTCCAAGGTTCTTAACTTTGGGAAGAAATAGCCTCTTCAGTAAGTGGGATTGGTACCAAGGGACAGTCATGAGCAGTTAAGGGGGACCTTTATCTCACACGATCCACAAATATTAATTAAAATGTGTCAATCACCTTTCTCTAAAAAAATAGAACTAATAAAATGAATATTTTATTATATATTATATATATTAATAGAGATAGGCCGGGCAGTGGTGGTACACACCTTTAATCC
>NW_026067982.1:5503983-5505573 GCF_014885135.2 Alexandromys fortis | reverse complement strand
CGCTAACACTCCTTACATTTCATGCCCACTCACTGATATGGTGATTCTTTTCTTTAATGGTGAGTTGGACTGCTGACTGACTTTAGCTGAGCCAACTCAGCAAAAGTGGCACCAAGAAGACTTTTCCTTGGCACTCTTGTGACTCGGCAGTCAACACGAGATATACATGCCTATGGCAGTGTGTTAGAAGTTTTGGAAGGGGAGGTGGATCTCCAAGAAAGATATTAACTAGCCAAGGATTTCATATTAAATGTTTTAGAACACATAAAAAAGTAAATATCCTGAATGCTAAAAGCATTTTGATTGGAGCTTGGTAGGGGTGCTAGATGGTTCTGGTTTGAACTCTGGGAAGGCCAGCCTTGGAATGGCCAGACCACAGAGTTTATAAAATGAAGCCGCAAGGGAATAGGGAAGGAGGCAGCAACTAACTAAGATTCTGCCCCCTCCAACCCCAAGGAAAGCTGTGCATAAAGGGGGAAGGGAATGAGGCAGGAATTCAACAGGAGTCAGATGAGGCCTACATTCTCAAAGATAGTTCCCAGGGCTCAGGCCCTGACTCACCAAGAGACAGAGCAGGAGTGGCCATGGGAGGGTACCTCGAGGTGTTGAGGCAGCACTTCACCTCTGAGGGAGCTGCCAGGAATAATGTGGGTCCTGCAGAAAAGACCACAGAATCAGTTAGCCTGGGGAATGGACTCAGAGAGATGCTCAGAGTGACAGGCCCAAAGCAGCTCCCCAAGGAGGGCTCTACTCCGTACAAGCTAGGGAGACTGAGGAGAAGTCCCTGGACCAATGCCCACAGTATTCCAGCAGATGTGGCTTGGAGGAGCCACAGTCACCATGGGAAGCTTCAGCAGAGCATAGCTCCAATCAGCCAGCCACATACCAGTGGTCAAAAACAGAGGAGAGCTCGGGCTGTGGGGTACAACTGAGGTTGAAGGAAGAACTTGGTGTAGCCAAGTGATGGAAGGGGGGTGGTGGTGGGCATTTGGAAGACTAAGCACTCACCAAAGGGAGTCAGGGCCAGTCAAGCAGGACCTGATTTAATCCTGCTATAAACGGCTAGACAGTCTATAGGCATAGATTGCTGGCTCACACAGTCTTCACAAACGGGGGAATGGTTCCTGGCTGTAATTCCATTCAGTTATGGAGAGAAATGTGTAATTCTGGGCTTGTGAGTTACAGTGTACGAATATCAGTACCTCCATGTTATTGTGTGTGAGAGAAGCCCCAAAACAGGGTTTGACTGAATAGATTAATAAAGCCACTGCCAAGGTTAGTCTCATTTGGCAACTTGACAAATAAGGATTACCTAGATTAGGTTGGCCAGTGAGCGCATCTGTTAGGGATTATCTTGATTGCTTTATCTGATGTGGGAAGACCCAGCCTGGACGTGAGCAACCGTGTAAGAGTAGAGAAAGCTAGCCGGGTAACAAGCAAGCACGCACATACTCCTTTCTCTCTGCTCCTGACTGTGGAGGTGATGTTCCTGCTGCCTTGACTTCCTGTTGTGATGAACTTTAACCTACAATTTAAGCTGAATAAAGACTTTCTTCCTTTTTTTTTTTTTTTTTTTTTTTTTTTTTTTTT
>NW_026067982.1:5483778-5503802 GCF_014885135.2 Alexandromys fortis | reverse complement strand
AAAAAAAACAAAACTAAGGTTGGATAACTTCTAACCAAGAGAAGTTTATTTGCCTAGCAAATCCAGGGTGTTGGTAAGGGGTTTCTTTCTTTCTTTCTTTCTTTCTTTCTTTCTTTCTTTCTTTCTTTCTTTCTTTCTTTCTTCCTTCTTTCCTTCCTTCCTTCCTTCCTTCCTTCCTTCCTTCCTTCCTTCCTTCCTTCCTTCCTTCCTTCCTTTCTCTCTTTCTCTCCTTTTCAAAGCAGGATTTCACTGTTTAGCTCTGGCTGTCCCAGAACTCTCTTTGTAGACCAGGTTGGCCTTGAACTCACAGAGATCCACCTGTCTCTACCTCCCGAGTGCTGGGACTAAAGGTGTGCACCACCACTGTCTGGTGGTAAGGGATTTCTTGCTGTGTCACACACAGCATGGTACACGGCACCACCATGTGACAAGACAGAGTAAGTGTGCTGGTTTGTGTAGACAGGTCTCACGTAGCCAAGGATGACCTTGAATTTAGGGTCCTCTCACCTTCACCTCTTGAGTGCTGGGATTTCAGGCAGAGACAACCATACTGGTTTCTGTTATACTGGAATGCCGTCCAGGAACTTATCTATAACCCCAGCCACCCACACCCCCATACAGAAAAGTTTGCATGACACATTCAAACTATAACTAGAGGAAAGGAGGAGGGGCCGCAGGCAGGCAGGAACATATTCCCCAAAGGAGGGATAAGGCCCCTTTCACGTGGAGCTCTGCCTGTCACCCAACCTCCTGATCCTCTTACCTGGCCACTTACCCGCTCATTCTCAGTTATTACTCATCGTGTGAGGACATAACTGCTGTCGTGCTGGCACTGACATTGTCCTACGTGCAGACAGTACTGCCTCTTTAAGTATCTAAAAGAAGGTTGGGAAATGGGACTTGATTCCCTCCATCTGGCTCTGAGAGAGACAGGTTTAAGAACGATGCCTCAAGATTTCAAAGTGGTTGTATTTTATTTGAAATAATATACTTCTGAAGAGTACGTACATATATGTCAGAACAGCCATCAAGACTAGTTTCTCCTCCCCCCTCTCTACCTGTATGTGTGCAAAGTAGGAAGAGAGAGTCTTATATGTCTTATATATGTGTGTGTACTCTTTTTTCTTTTTGAGACAGGGTCTTGCTATGTAGCCCAGATTGGCATGAGACTCTCTATATAGTCTGATTGGGCCTCGGACTCAGAGAAAAAAAAATCCTCCCGCCTCAGCTTCCCAAGTGCTGGGATCACAAACACGCTGTCAAGGCTGGCTATGCGTCTTTCTTGGTGTCCATACATGTATGGCTGTGTCTGCTACCTCACAGACCCTCAGATGCCAGTTGTTCCTTGTATCTCTCCGCTCCGGTCCCCAGCGAAGAATCTCGGTGATGAGAACTTTAAAACAGAATATGTTTTATACAGAAAACACACGTGAAGGCTGAGATGCTGGTGTGTAATGGCCTGATGGTAAGACACTAATGAGGGCAACTTGTCTGTTGACCAGCTACCTGGTGCCACCATGTGGCCATGTTTTGTCATGTGGCACCATGCACCTTAGATGGGTCATCTTTATAATTACTCTTCCAGTTTATTTTTCAAAAAATTGGACTGATTCACGTTTTCTTTCCAAGCTGCCCTTAGTGAGGTTTTAGTAACGGTATTTAGCATCCACACTCTTTCCTCCTGAGGCCGCGGGTGCAGCGGGAGAGTGGAACTGACCGATCGATTGGCAGGAAAGCTACTCAGACACCGTGACAAATTCGCAGACCCACTTCTTCCTTCCCTCCCACCTGTGCTGAGATGCCAGCAGGCCCTCTAAATGAACATGAACAAAGCTCATACGAACTCACAGAGACTAGAGCAGTGTGCACAGGACCCACACGGGTATATGCTAAGTCTTCTGAGCTTTTATTATGGCTTCCAGTTTAGTGTTTTTATACGGTGTTTGAGCACATGACCAAGTGGGTCTCTGACTCTTGCACCCTCTCGTGGGCTCTTCTGCTGGCCTGTCTTGTCTGACTGTAACGTGATATTTTTTGTTTTATCTTATTATTTTGTTATGTTCTTAAAAAAATGAATGAGCTGGGCGGTGGTGGCACACATCTTTAACTAACAGCACTCGGGAGGCAGAGGCAGGTGGTTCTCTGTGAGTTCTAGGCCAACCTAGTCTAGAGAGTAAGTTCCAGGACTGCCAGGGCTACACACAGAGAAACACTGTCTTGAAAAACAAAACAAAACACAAAGACAAACAAAAAGAAAGAAAGAAAGAAAGAAAGAAAGAAAGAAAGAAAGAAAGAAAAAAAGAAAGGTTCTAGAGAGGGGAGCACTCCTCCCTGGAGCTACAGCAAATATTCCCCTGAACCGGAAGCTCAGGCTTCTCCCGGCTACTTTGGGTTTCTGATGCCCTTAAGGCAACAAGTTAAGAAAGAAATGACAGTGTTAGGATGGGTGATGGACTCAAATTACCAAGGTAAAAACTACTTCTCTATAGTGGAGGTAAAGAAGATTATGTCTGGAATACAGGCGATCCTTTAGGGTGGCTGTTGATGTTGTCATGTCCTGTGATTAAAGTCAGTGGGAATTACAGTAACTTAATTCAGGTATTAATTGTTTCATTTGAGGTCGGAAGCCAAAACTTTAAGTCTGGGTCACACCTTTTCATGGCAATCTATATAAATGGCATGAGAGAAAGAGGTTTTTACTTTTTGCCTCCTTGGCCTCATTCCTGCTTCCAAGTTCACATATCCTGCTAATTGAGGCATTCCTTCACTGGCATTAGAGCCTGCTTCTTTAGGATTTCAGTGTATACTGAAGACCAGCTGAGACAGCGATCCTTGTGGGCTGATATTGTATTCTTGGACTTTTTGTCTGGAGACAGCCATTGTTGAACTAGCTGGACTACAGCCTGTAAACTACTCTAAGAAACTCATATATGTATATACATGCATATATCATACATATGGATTTTAATTTATATATATATATGTCCAACCTATTAGTTTCGTTCCTCTAGAGAACCCCGACTAATACAGATAGGAAGGGATTATGATAAAAAAAATGATGAAGCTATTACTGGAGTTTTAGAAATAGTGTCTTGATTCAGGAAGTCCCAAGGGATTAGGCTGATCAGTCCATTCAAATACGTTAAAGAGGCAAGAGACAAGTCAATGAAAAGCAGAGAAAGGAGATTTAATCTATGTGGCACCCTAGGAAGAGAAACAGATGAAGCCCATCTGCAGGGTGCAGGCAGAAGCTTTAGGTTTCCACGGAGGAAGAGTTGGGGCAGGGAGGTGTGCAGTTCTGGCCGGAGTGCCGTCTGGCTGATCATTATCTCAGGTCTGCTTCTGCAAGGTGATCCAAAGAAATCTTTATTGTTTGAAGGGACAAGCTCATTCCTAGGAGATGTCTGCTCCTGCTTAGGGGGTGTTCTCTTGACAGGGTGATCTGTCTGTGGGCGTCTGCTACTCTCTAAGGGGCCTGAAGGTTTAAGACAACGACATTTGGGAGTCTGGTGCAGGACCCTGTAAAAAGCTGATAGGAAGAGAATTCAGTTGCTCTTATCTTTATTTTTGCCTCCAGCCATAAAGGGGGGTGGATGAAGCTCGTCAGACATCCTTGGCATTTACACAGACATTCCTTGAGTTATTAACATGCTTATGTGCAGGGTTAGCAGGTGACTGACCCCAAGTAAAGGACACGTGCAAAATAAGATAGATGCCAGGCTTTCATTCATCCCGCTTTGGTTACTCTGTGGGCCCAAGTGAAGCGTCGGTGCCTTTAAAAGGCATTTTTATTTAGCCGTGTGTGGTGATACACACCTTTAATCCCAGGAATGGGATGACAGAGGCAGGTAGGTCTCTGGGAATTCAAGACCAGTCTGGTCTATATATAGTGAGTTCTAGAACAGACAGCTACATAACAGACTCTTCTCTCTCTCTCTCTCTCTCTCTCTCTCTCTCTCTCTCTCTCTCTCATGTTTGTTTTTTTCAAGACAGGGTTTCCTTGTTTAACAGCCTTAGCTGCCTTGGAACTAGCTCTTGTAGAACAGGCTGGCCTTGTTTTTTTTTTTTTTTTTTCTTTTTTTTTCCTTGTTTATTTGCTTTTTATTTTTTTAAATTTATTTATTTCTTTATTAATTAATTAAAGATTTCTGTCTCTTCCCCACCGCTGCCTCCCCTTTCCCTCCCCCTCCCCCGATCAAGTCCCCCTCCCTCATCAGCCCAAAGAGCAATCAGGGTTCCCTGCCCTGTGGGAAGTCCAAGGACCACCCACCTCCATCCAGGTCTAGTAAGGTGAGCATCCAAACTGCCTAGGCTCCCACAAAACCAATAGGTGCAGTAGGTCAGGCTGGCCTTGTTGTGTCAATATTTTAAAAATAAAAACCCTTGATTTTAAGTATAAAGTCATGGTTAATAAACTTAAATACTTTTTTTTTTTTGCTTTTCGAGACAGAGTTTCTCAGTAGCTTTGGAGCCAGTCCTGAAACTTGTTCTGTAGACAAGACTGCCTCTGTCTCCCAAGTGCTGGGATTAAAGGTATGTGCCAGTATCACCTGGGTAAACATTTGTTTTTAAAGTTACCTATAATACTCTGTGATTTATCATAATTTTTTTCAGATGTGTAGATGCTTGTACCAGCTGCTGTAATCAACATACATGAACATTTTCTTAGCCCTCCAGTTTCTTTGTATTCAATCCCTCCTCCAGGTTTAAGCTGTAGTGGCCTTTCAATTGTATTTTGAAAAATAAGGACTGATCTGAAAAATAAGATCCGAGAGTAAAACAGCCCCACTGGTCAGCCTTACAGACCAGGTAATGGTAACACACACCTTTAATCCCAGTAGCCACAATGATACACACCTTTAACCCCAGTAGCCACACTAGCTGACATAGAAACCAGGCAGTGCATGCCTTTAATCACGGTGGTGCACACCTTTAATCCCAGCCCGAGAGGATTATAAAACGGGAGGAAACAGCTCTCAACCTGTAGTCTGTTTCTGAGATTCCTGGAGACAGGATCACCATTTCAGACTGAGGTCGAGGTAAGAGCCAGTGTCTGACTGCTTTGGTTTTCGGATCTTCAGGTTGAACCCCAATTTCTCTCTCTTGAATTTTTATTAAGCACGCTTCACTGAGCCCTAGGAATCACTGATTTTTTTTTTCCATCTTGGGAGCTCACCTGACTAAAAAAAAATCATAATATGGGGTCATGAGGCAAGTACATAGTTTTGTGGGTGTGGTTAATTGACCTAGCACAAAGAATTTTGAGATTCATCTCAACTATTGTATCTACCAGTGACCAGATTTTGATGTAGAAATTGTTTAACCTTAAACTTTGGAATGATAGAAGTCTTTTTGATCATTTAATGAATGTACGGTCTTCTGGCTGTTGGTTGAAGAAACGGTGTGGTAGCATCCATTCAGGCCTGTTTCCTCCGGTGTTCTCTCACTTCTATTGGATGCCTGGAACCTGCTTCAGCCTTGCTAACTTGCTCTAGGTTTCCTCTTTCTCACAGGATCTGGGCAGCACCTGTGAGCTCTGGTTCTGAGCTGGGGTGGGGTTGCGGGGAGGATACTGCCGCCTCCAGGGGACGCTTCTGAGCTCGGAGTCCAGCAGCCTCATAGTTCTCTGGCTGGGGCACCTCAGTGTTGCGTGGTTCCAACAGTGGGGGGCGGGGCTGTCTACTGGCTTCCAGACAAGAGGTCGTCCTAATGTCACTTTTATCGGCAGTAGGGGTTCCTGGTGCGCGCTCTTCCCTCGTGGGGCCTTTGCTCGTGCCCTTTCTTTGCTCACACGTTCCAGCACCGCGTCATAGGCGACACACCAGACAGTGCGTGCCTTACCGTCGGCTTCTTCGGCAGCTAGGGAAGCGTCTTTGAACCGTTGACTCCCTTTGAAGGCGTCGATAGTGCAGTGCTGTCCGGATAGGTGGTTACCTGGGGCGGGCTCGCCCTCACTGTCCGTTCCTGACTGTGTCCACTGGGGACCTCCAGAAGAGGCCCTCGCCGCCGGTCCACAGTGTTTCCCGGTCTCTCCGGGCTAATTCCATGGACCGGTGTCTGAACATGGCTGACAGCCTACCTTTTGAAGATGATGAGGCTTTAGCCGATTCCCAGGAGCACCCTGGGCGCGTGATGGTTCTCCACACGCAGCGATATTTAGTGGAGAAGGTTCGAGACTTACTCATCGGAGTCTTTTCCTCAATGTTTTTGTGTAGTCAGCACAACTCAGTGCTAACGCTGTCAGATTCCAGGATGTTCCGAGGCTCCGTGATCCTGAAGGCGGTCTCTACTAAGGGCAGAGCCATACTCTGTTTTGTTCTGGGGCAGCCGATCCTGAATTTGTGGTCTTTTCTCACTGGCTACCTCTCGACTCAATTTAGTGCTCTCCAAGTGAGCAGCAAAAGCAAAAAAGTGCGACAAAAGAAAAATTCCAGTACCTTGAGAAAAGGTGGAGAAGGATTTGCCAAGCAGGAGGAAGGCTCCCCAGTCATAAAGAGGCCTTCTGATCAGGGAAAGGACTCTGATGGTGGTGTGAGTGCCCAATCTGCGTTTAGACGCCTGATTGTCAATGATGTACTCTCTTCTTTTATACCCAGACAGGGTCCTTTAGGTATGGATATCTGTTCCAAGAATTCAGCAAAGAGCTGTATTAAAGAATCCCAGATCGCATTCAAGAGCGCATACAAACGGAATGCCATCGCCAGCTCCTATAGTTCCACTCTAGCACAATGGCCACCCGAGAGAGTTCCTACACGGGCCACCGGTCGTGCTGCCTCAGGCGCTACGGCAGGAGCTGCTACACAACCTACCCGAGGTGCTGCCCCCGGTTCTGCTTCGCGTGCTGCCGCAGGTGCTACCCGAGGTGCCGCTCCAGATGCTGCTGCAGGTGCTACCCGAGGTGCTGCTCCAGATGCTGCAGGTGCTAGCAGAGGTGCTGCCCGAGATGCTGCTGCAGGTGCTAGCGGAGGTGCTGCTCCAGATGCTGTTGCAGGTGTTACCCAAGATGCTGTTCCTGGTGCTGTTTCAGGGACTGCTACAGGAGCTGCTGCACAACCTACTGGAGGTGCTACCCCAGGGGCTGCCCCAGATGCTGATGTATACACTACCCGAGCTGCTTCAGGGGCTGCTGCAGATGCTGCTTCAGGAGCTGCTGCAGATGCTGCTTCAGGGGCTGCTGCAGATGCTGATGCTGACCTAGATGCTGTCTCAGATGCTGTACCATGCACTCTGCCATCCCCCAGCCAAGACTCATCCCAGTCAACGGAGGCTGCAAAGAAAGGAAATGAGAGAGACGGTGCACCTTCAGGTATTTCGAAAAAAAAGGAAAAGAGGGAAAAGAGAAAAAAAGAAAAGAAGGAAAAAAAGAAAGCCAAACAAGCAGCTGCCGCAGCTGCGGCTCGAGACAAGCAAGACAAGCAAGGCAAGCAAGGCAATCCAAAGAAGAGCTTCTCCACATCTGATATTCCAAAGCCTGTGAGGCGCAAGATCCCTTTGTTCCCGCCTCATAGAAGAGACATCCCACTGGTTCTGCCCCCACCTCCAGAACTATGTTTCCCAATCACTGTAGAAGACTTTGACTTAGAGAAGAAAACTGCCATGCAGTGGATCAACAAGGTCTTGAAGGGTAAGTGGAGGGCTGCATGGTCAGCAACACCACGCAGCCTTCCTGGCTTCGGCTGTGCCTTGCTTTGGGGACCTCCCTCCATCACTCCTTCAGAGCAGAGAGAGCACCAGGAAGGCGCAGAGTCCTAGGCCCAGTACCCTTCTCATAATCTAATGACTACCTCTGTGGGTCGATTCTCTTGGTTCTCTCTAAATCCCACTTTGCTTTGTCTGATTATAAAGAAGCAAATAGATTTCCTGGCACGTAGAGGGTCTGTCTCCTAAGTACCTGTCTGCTTGGTCTTTGTTAGTTGTTTAGTCTAGCTTTGTTCTTTTTTTATTTATTTTATATTTTTATTTTTATATTTATTTATTTATTAATTTATTTTTTGTTTTTTTGAGACAGGGTTTCTCTGTAGCTTTGGTGCCGGTCCCAGAACTAGCTCTTGTAGACAAGGCTGGCCTCGAACTCCCAGAGATCCGCCTGCCTCTGCCTCCCAAGTGCTGGGATTAAAGGCGTGCGCCACCACCGCCCTGCCTAGCTTTGTTCTTGAGGCAGCCCAGGACTCACCAAGCTTATGGGAACTATGGTGGACTCATTTAGATTGTTAACTCTGCCCAGAGACACAGTGTTTTAGTCTTACCCACTTTGTGCTAGAAGTCAGAGTTGGGTGATTGGAGGATGTTGATCTAACCCAGTGATCCCAGAACATACAAGGGGCACTTTGGGTTGATTTTCCTCTAGGTGAGAACCATCAGGGTGGCTACTGCTGATGGAGTTGACAGCTTCTGCCCCTCTCCCTTGCTTATTTGCACAATGCACACACACACACACACACACACACACACACTGCTTGGTGTTAAAAATGAGTTGTCTGTCTTCACAGAGCCCACATACACAAACCAAGATGGTCTCGAGCAGATGTTCTCAACCTTCTCAATGCTGCAACCATTCAATACAGTTCCTCATGCTGTGGTGACCCAAAACCATAAAATTATTCTTAGTGCTACTTCACACTGTAATTTTGCTACTGTTATGAATCATAATGTAAATATCTGGTATTTCTGATGGTCTTAGGCCACCCCTGTGACTCCCAAAGGGGCCACGACCTATAGGTTTGAGAACCTCTGATCTAGATTAATCACTTCACATGACTTCTATTATATCAAACACTTGTGTAGTTATCAACCCCCCTTCATTTTTCTTCACATACTTACTCTTATTTACATCTTTTACAGATGACGGAACCAAGGCCCGCTGTAATTAAATGACCTGAGGATGACCACATGTCACCGGATACATAACACTGGTCTCCAAGCAACCAGTTTCTGTACTCTATCTGTGTAGTTTAATATGACATTCTATTTAGAGCCATTTTGATACTTAAATAAAATTGTTACCTAGGATGTTTGCTGTAGCATCCACTTTGTACTTGTGTGTGTGGTGCATTTTATCCCATAATATGATTATGTGTCCCTTATGTTGGTCACAGCTCTGATGTACACATCTCCTTGGAAGCAAGCCTCCCCACCTTCCCTTGCCCATCCTGAGGATGGTCAATTGTTGCTGAGGTTTCTGATTCAGGATATGCTTTGGCCCTTCATTCCTCAGGACACTGCAGCGGTACCAATTTCTAGTTAGAGCCTTGGAGAAGGTTACTTTTTCTTCTTGGAACCACCCTGTCCTATTTTATTTTATTTTTTACTTCTGTTGCTGTGATAAAATACTCCGACCAAAAAAGCAGTATAAGGGAGAAAGGGCTTATTTGGCATACAATTCCAGGTTACAGTCCATCACTGAAGGAAAGTGAAGGCTGGAACTTGAAGCAGCTGGTCGCTTTCCCAGTCAAGGGCAGGGAGAATAAATGCATGCATGCTTGCTGTCTTCAGTTCCATCCCTACATGTAAACTGTTCAAGACCCAAACCCTGGGAGTGGTACCACCTGTTATGGATGAGTCTTCCCATCTTAATCAAGGTAATTGAGACAATTCCCCATAGACATAACTGCAGACCAACCAGATCTAAACAGATTGAGATGATTCTAGGTTGTGTCAAGTTGACAATTAAGACTAAACATCATATGCTCTGTCTCTAGCCACCAAAGCAACTATCTAGGTGTTCTTAGCAAGCTGAACCACTTTTGAGTGGCACCATGAGCTCTCATCTCTGGTTTCCAGGTTCTCAGGGAAGCAATGTGAGATGAATATGCAAATCCATTATTTCCTAGTGTATTTTGTTCCATATTGCTTTCACAATTTTTTTGCCTTCTACATTCTATGGTTTTAAATGTGAAGTGTTTATGTGGTTAACAAGTAGATTCTTGATTTTATGTCTTGGTTTAGAATTTCTCTCAGTCCACAGGTGTCAACTTAAATAACAAAGAGACTGCCCAGACTATTAATTTTATCCAGGAATGCACATTGTAGTAGAGATGTGTGTACCATGGCTAGTTATGCATGTATTCAAGGAGGAGACAAAGAGGACACAAGAGGATCATATAATTTATTTTGAAATAATGAGTTTTGGCTACAAGTATCAATAGCAACAGTGGCATTGGCCTGAGGTTAAGCTAGACAGACAAAGTTCAGTGTGGACCATACATTCTTTCAGAATTATTTTCTGTGTAAGGTTACTTACCCCCACACGGTTATGGGCTGGCAGGTTTTTAAATTGGCCAATTTTATTAGGTTAGGTACATGAGATCCCTTTGATAATCTAAATTTATTTCTTTGAGTATAACACAAATAACTCCATTTTGATCCAGACAACTTCCACATAGACTACTCACATAAACAAAATTATGGCTATTGTAATATGTTACAGTGTGGGGGGCACAGATGAGTAAGATTCTTAATAATCTGACCTTGAGGTGGCACATAGCCCTAGGTGGTTTAGATGGGCCCAATGACGTGACAAGGATCCTACTTAATGGAAGGGGGAATCAGCAGGGCTAATGTCAGAGTCAGAGATCTGTAATGACGGAAGTAATACGCGATTGTCTGGGAAGAGGCAAAGGACCAGGAGCCAACTAACAAAGGCGCTAGAAGCTGCAGAAAGCGTCCCAGCAGATGCGCAGCTGACTCTTCTGACTCTTGATTTCTAGAAGGCCAGGCAATGAAACACCACTTGTCAGGTAACCTCACCCACTATGGGCTGGGAGGTCTTGTGTCCATACAAACTAGAGTCATCTGAAAGGGGAGAACCTCAACTGAGAAAATGCCTCCATGAGATCCAGCTGTAAGGCATTTTCTTAATTAGTGATTGATGGGGGAGGGGGTCTTTTCCATGATTGGTGTCATTTACTGTTGTGGCTTTTTTTTAGTGCTCTTCTAATAGTCAGTAATTAAAATTATTGTTTTTTTTTTTTAAAGATTTATTTATTTATTATGTATACAACATTCTGCCTCGATGTATGCCTGCACGCCAGAGGAGGGCGCCAGATCTCAGTACAGATGGTTGTGAGCCACCATGTGGTTGCTGGGAATTGAACTCAGGATCTCTGGAAGAGCAGCCAGTGCTGTTAACCTCTGGGCCATCTCTCCAGCCCCATTATTGGTTTTCTTTAAAATATTTGTCCTCAATTACCTGCCATATGGCTTTGCACATAAGTGTAAAAGTGATTTCATTCCATCATTACAAAATCTCTAGTGGGACTTTAATTGGGGTTTTGTTGTGTTTGGGCAAGAAGCTGGATGTGTGCAGGGCCATGATGCAAGGCAGCCATGAGGTAACCAGGGGTAATGCTCGAGTACTCTATCTTGAGGGACATTAAGCAAGGGACACTTCCCCAAGTCAGCATTTGGTTTCAAACATCATTTGAGCATATAAAGACATAAAGATCATCTGTACTCCACAATATTCTGGTGGGACAAAGATGGGGGCTGTTAGATGGATTTGGGGGATTTTCATCTTTTGCCAACACTATTGAAGTCCCTGATTCGTATTTCATATTTTCCCATAGGAATAGGGAGGTACGATTTACTTTCAGAAAATGTGTAGCAGGCTGGGTTTGGTGGTGCATACCTATAAGCCCAGCATCCAGGGGTTCAAGCAAGGAGTACCAGGAGTTCAAAGCCATTTTCTCTTACATAATGAGTTCAAGCCTTGGCTACCTGAGACTCTCCCTTCCCCTGCCCCAACAACCAACCAACCAACCAACCAACCAACCAACCAACCAACCAAACAACTTAAAATAAAGGCCAAACCATATCAGAATGTAGTCACATTAATCCATTTGTTTTTGTTCAAAAATAGATTATGCTGGGTAATTGACAGAGAAAGGAGGTTATCAACTCAGCTTAGCATCTGAGCTAACAGCATGACACCAGCTCTCTGAGGACTTGCTGGCTCTGTCACATGATCACGGATGACAGCGTGGATGATGGTGGTATGGGGGGAATGAGAGTAAAAAGAGGAACCCACTACACTGGCAGGAAATGAGAGAGAGAGAGAGAGAGAGAGAGAGAGAGAGAGAGAGAGAGAGAGAGAGAGGGGAGAGGTCTCTTGCTTTTTTTATACTCACTCTAGAGAGAAACTACCCCATTCACCCAAAGAGCACCTTCCTGTAATTTAACAACCTCCTGCTACACGCTGTCTCCAAAGAGCCTCACCCCCTCAATATTACCACACTGTGCACCAAGCTTCTAAACAAGGCATACTTGGGGACACAAATCAACCAAACCACAGTGACGGCGAACATAGAGGTGAGCGAGCGTGCCACACGACTATAGAGAAGCTTGCTGTGTAGACCTGGCTGTCCTGGAGCTTGCTGTGTAACCAGGTGGGACTTTTATTAATTTTTTATTGCTTAACCACTTTTTAAGTTTAAATATATTTTCATCAGATTTCCTCTTTCTCCAAGTCCTTCCAATTGCTCTCCCCCTTCCCAACCCACCCAACTAGGTCTTTCTGAAACAAAAACCAAAAACAATACAACGGCCTCCCAACCAAGAAAACAAAACAAAGCTGTGCCCCAATAGAAAACAAACAACTCCCCCCCCCAAACCCAGCAAACTGTAACCAAATAAAAGCACACATACAAAACTGTGGAGTCCATTATAAGTTGTTCAATTACTCCTGAACATGAGGCCTGTCCTGGAGGGGCAGTTACTGGGATTGAAGGCATACCCCATTATACTGGACTAGGCTGGTCTTGAACTCATGGACATTTGTCAGTTCCCAGTGCTCAGGAGGCAGAGGCAAGCAGATCTCAGCCTGCTCTACAGAGCAAGTTCCAGGACAGCCGGATCTACACAGAGAAACCTTGTCTTGAAAACAGACAAACAAGCAAAACAAAATAACACTTACTACCTGCCAACCTACGATCTATTGCCACTGGGTTTTAAAGTTTTCTACCGTTGTCGAAGCCACCGCCCTCTATTGACCACAAAGAAACAGTTCCACGGTCAGCGTCCCGTGGGTGCACCTGTCTGGGCCCACTCATTTTCCCAGTCAGATTGCTGAGTTCCTCGAAGGTTTTGACAAAGACTCACTAACGCATATTCCACAGACGGGAACTCAGGGTTAGCAGTCACTTTTCTTGCTTGCAGCTCGGCTTTTAATTCTGGGCAGAGCCCAGGCGCCCACACATGGCTTGCAGAGGGGACTGCTCAGTGTCTTCCCTTCCAGAGCAGGGGGGGTCAGCATTCCTAGGTGTTTTCGATGACCCTCTGGACAGGACCCTCTGCCTCACCTGTCAGGTTGTAAGCGAGCTCCCGGGGATGCAGCCTGGCTTCCAAATGCTCTAGTGGGTTTGGTCTCCTACTGAGAAGGTGATAAGGGACAGAGGCCAGTCTCCTCCCTGGTTCCTGAAGCCAGGTAGTAGCTGATCAGTCATTCCTGCCTCCCTCCCCCACCAGATGTTCTCTGATGGCTCCTGTTCTGCTGCCCTGAGCTGGAAGAGAAGCTTCTGGAGGTTGTGTGGGTGCTAACCCCTATGGGTCTCTGTTGGGGTGCCCCCTGCATCTTTAGCCCAAGGCTGACCAAGCTCTCAATTTTTGTGGAGCCTGAAGCATCCAGGCTGGGGCTCTCCCAGTCTGCCTGCATTCTCTTCTGCCTCTTCCTCTTTCCGCTGTCCCCAGGCTTCTTCCACTTCTGCTTTTCCATCTGGCCTCAGTATTCTCCTCCAGGGTACAGATGACTGAGCCAAAGGCTCCCGGCCCAGGGAACTGCTGACAGGAAGCTGAAACGTGAGGAAGAAAGACCTGGACACAGTTTTTAACAAAGTGTAGGTGCGCACACAGTTTTATCTATAAAAGAACAGGGCTAGTTAAATTGTCTGGCTATGAAGACTCACTTTGATCAATCTCTTCCTCCCCACCCTTTGAACCAGGGTCTCTCTACCTTAGCCCTGGCTATCCTGGAACTCACAAAGATCCCTCTGCCTCTGCCTCCCAAGGACTAGGGTTAAAGTGTTACCACACCTGGCTCTGACCAATCTCTCAGTTCCAGTCCACTGAGTCTTGACCGTGGTCTAGGAACACTTATAAAAACTGAATGGTTTCCAACTTGTGGAAGCCATGTTCCTAAGATAACCCGATTTGTCTTCATGCCATAGGCTAAGGGTCCTCAGCACATAAAAACCAGTTGTTTTGTTATAACACTGGAAAAATTCAAAAAGAAAATGAATAAAGCACTTATATTTATAGTACTATCAAAAAGAAAAATTAGTTAGGGATAATACTAGTCAAGGAGGTGAAAGGTTTGTACACTGAAGGGTAAAAATATCTCTGGAAGGAATTAAATAATGAGATTAAAGAAATTCATTCCTCCTAGCACACATATAATAAAAAATATAAAAAGCCAGAAAAATATATAATAGCCTAAGAGATTGAATCAGTAATTAAGAAAACTCTCCACAAAACAGATGTGCAGGCCCAGATGTCTTTGCTGGTGGTTTCTACCAAGTATTCAAAGAAGAATTGCTACAAAAAGCAATACTAATGAATTTGCTTGACACTAACAACAATATATCATTAAAATTATAGACCTTATTTCTTATGAACATATGCAAGAATCTTCAGTATAATGGCAAAAGGAATCCAATAGCACACCAAGAGGATTATAAACCACAGCCAAGTGGTATTTATCCCAGGAATGCACGCGCTATTCAATATATAAAAATCAAAGCAATGTAACACAGTTAACAGAACAAAGGGGAAACCCACATGGCCATTCCAGTCGATGGAGAAAATGCGTTTAAAGGAATCCAATATAATTTCTTGCCAAAACACTTAGAAAACTAGGAATAGAAGAAAATTTCCCCAACATGATAAAGAACATTTCAACAACCTTACGAAAAAAGAGAACAGTAAAGAAAAAGATAAACATCGACAACTAACCATAGGCTCCATTGCTAGAAGACCATCCATTTCTCTCAGGACAAAGAATGGCTGCTTTCACCTCTGAACTGCATACTGCACTGAAAGTTCTAGCCAGCCAAGTTAAGCAAGAGTAACTAAAGGTCTACAAGAAGAAGAGAAAGATTGTATCTATTAGCATGTAACATGATCCTGTATTTAAATAATCCTAAAATTATTATTTATTATTAAATGTACAAAACTGTGGCTAACAAACCAGGGAAGTTTCAAGATACAAGACCAACTCATACAAAGCTGAGTGCGTGCTTATACAACCGTGATGAGCAATCTAAGAAGGAGATTAAGAAGACTATTTCGTGTACAAAAGTATCCAAAAGAATAAAACACTTGGAAATAGATTTAACAAAACAATGCTGAAAAAGTGGAGACCCACAGTCAAAGAGAGGCAAGACTTGTGTGCTGAGCTGAAGCCGCCCTGCTGAGGCAACCACTTGCTAGGAAAACTGGAAGAGAGCTCACCCAAAACAGGAAGACCATGTGCTGAAAGATGGCCGTACTGTCCACACTGACACCTTGTTTCAAGATGGCTGTACTCTTCACACTGATACAGTTTCGATGCAATTCCCGTCTGCATCTCAGCTAACCACACCTTTAAAGCTCTGGCCCATGTGTGATATTCTTTCTAATATCATGACTAAATTGAATATAAACTATACAACTACTAACTCTAAAGCTTCCAATGAAATCTATTAAACTCTTTGGAAACAACAGCTGTGTATCTGCCTGTGAACCCACCAGGCTTCATGGGGTAATTCCAAACCTGGTCACACAGACCATCAAGGTTAGCTTCGGTGGGTCACAAAACAAAACAAAAAGACGCAAAGGTGGGCTGGTTAGTCAGTTCATTTGTGTTAAAGCACTTGTCACCAAGCTTGACAACCTGAAGTGGGTCCCTGGGATCCACATGATGGAAGCAGAGAACAGAGCCTTGCAAGTTATCTTCTGACCCCCCCCCCAATATGTGGCACTCCACATATGCACTTCAATCCCCACAAATACATACATATAAGTTATAAAGAGTTAAGCGCCAACAAACAATGTTATAACCATAAAAATACATAAATGCAGAAAAGGGACTAGCTAGTAAGGTGGGGGGGGTCAACAGGGGTGTGTGTGGGAGATAATAGTTTGAAGCAAGAGCAAACAGAACACATAAACTGTCAAATTTGATCAATAAAAATGCAAGAGCAGCTTGCCATGTACTTCTCTGGAGTTATCATGCTTAAGCGTTTTATTGAGCTTTTCAGTAAATAATTTTAGCCACAATATTTATTGAAAAATTAAAACTTCAAGCTTTTTGTTTGTTTGTTTGTTTTGAGACAGGGTTTCTCTGTGTAATAGTCCTGGCTGTCCTGGACTTTGTCTCTTTGTAGACCAGTCTGGCCTCAAGTTCACAGAGATCTGCCTGCCTCTGCCTCCTGAGTGCTGGGTTTAAAGGTGTGTGCTACTGCATTGGCCAAAACTTCACACATTTTATGTGTCTCAAAAGTAACTTGCAATGAAATAATAGGCTGAATCTCCCTCTCCCTCTCTCTGTATGGTGTATGTACTCCGACACACATGTTCACACATGTAGGCAGGTAGGTCTAACATACTGCATTGAGGACCACAACCTAAGAAGACTAAGGCAACACCAACAGGGCTTAATGAATTCAAAAAAAAAATGATGAAGACACAAGTTGGGTGGGTTTGGGAGGATATGGATAAGGGGTGTATATCAAAATATAGTGTCTGAAATTTTCAAGGAACTAATAAAATATTTTAAAAAACAGTTGAATTTGCAAACCTTCACAAGGATACCAATTATGGACAGAGTAGGGTCATCACAGTTTATCCTAACTTAGACTGAAAAGCCGTAAAAAAAGGATGCGTTTAAGGTTGAACTGCCCAAGGAATATTAGGGGAAAACCACGCGGAGCCATAGCGTTTACTCCAAAAGTATTAAGTAATTTTTACATTAAAACCTTTAGAGGCGTCTAACCAAGATAAAACTGAATTTTAACACAAGCTTCTTTTGTGTTTTGGTGTTGTTTACTGGGGAATGGATGAGAGGCGACTGGTGGACAGGCCAATGACCTTCACTGTGTGGTTTTTTTTTCTAGTTACAATGTGTTGATTCAGTCAGGAATCATCGCTGCATTATTATTATCAATTATAAAATTAATCAAACAACTCTGCAAGCCAGTGGCCCCTGGAAACCTGCTGTCTGTTCCTTTGGGTTCGTTCTTTCCCAGCGTCTCAACCATGTGGAGTGTCGTATTCTTTCTTCACTTGAATTAATAACACGTTAGGGGACAGTCAGGCATCTATTCGCCCAGACATTCTGGAAGTTCAGAGGAAGTTCAGCTACTTGAGTATTTCCTCTGGTGCCCATCGCCTCTCCCCAGACACGCCCACTTTGCTAAGTTAATTGGTCACTTTGGGGCCCATCTTTCCTAGGGAACTTCAGAGAAACTGGAAGTTACTTGTTATTTCAGCGTTAATAAGCAGGGTTCCTGTGGGTTTCCCATAATTCCCTGGGACCTAGTTTAAAAGTTGTCTGCTATGATGAGCTAAATCTCCGGGACAGGCAGCAGGACCTTCCAGCCTGAGTTCCGTCAGTGTATTCCGGGCTCATCAGCACAGGAAGAGCTCCGTGGACCCAGAAGTGGCTTAGCAAATAAGAATCAAGGCCAAAGATCAGCAAAAAGTGTAGCTCGTGACCAACAGGCTCAAACAGGACCGAGTCCACTCGTTCTCTGTTCCTTTAGCCTCTCTAGGCATAGCCACAGCTCAGCCTGCAGTTTGGGCTTTCATCTCACGTGCAACCACATCCCGCCTCTCTTCACAAGGGGGCGCTAGTTCCAACAGTCACAGCTTTTGCTTTCTCAAGTGCAAGAACTCCAAGTAATACCTTATCTCATGTAGTCCTAAAACCTCCAGTTCTGATGGTCTGTGAATAAAATAAAAATTAATTCATAAAACGTTATATATAATATCATATACTAACATATATTCCTACAACAGCTATGAGGATACTGTGTATACTGGCTTAAGTTACATAATCCTCTTTTAACTCAGCTAGAGTAATTGGTTTTTATTTTTTTCCCTACCTGGTGAGAGGAGTCAAACTTTTGTCTCCTGAAGGTCACAGTGATGCTGTTTGTTGGATTGTCTTAGTCTCCCAATAGCTTGAACATCAAGCCTGGGATAATCATCCTTTACTTGGATACTAATTTTAATTCCCCACCAATAGAGTGCAAAGGTTACTGTTGTGCTTTCATTTCTCGGTGGTGGTAAAACATCCCCACAAAAAGCATCCTAGTGGAGAAAGAATTTGGTATGCTGCTCCAGGTTACAGTCCATCAACGCAGGGAACCCACAGCGGCAGGAACCGGAGACAGCCGGTCACATCACATCAGTTTGGAGCAGACAGAGCGGAGTGTATATGAGCTTGCCGCTCAGCTTGCTGTTTCTACCCTCAGACAATCCAGGACCTAGACCCAGGGAATGATAAGACTGCCCACAGTGAGCTGTCTTCTCTCTTCCATTAATCAAAATAAAGCTTCCCCGACAGGCTCGCTGGTCTAGACCATTCTTTATGGAGACTCTTTCTCTTCCTAGGTGGTCCCAGGCTGTGTCAAGTTGGCAGTGGAAGCTGCCACTAGTTCCTCTCCTCATCCCCCCCAGCACCTGTAATCACATGTCTTTTCCATAACACAGTCTTACTAGAGTGAGGTGAGATCTCACCTCATATAATTCCCTGACGGTTAGTGATGGTGACCATTTTTCACTTATTTGCAGGTTATTTGTATTTTTTCCAGAAATTTCTATTCATGTCTGTTGGTCATTTTTAATTGGGTTACTTGTTTTTTTGCTGTCAAGCTTTTGGAGCTTATGGTATATTCTGCACATCAGCTTTTAATCCAATGTATAATTTCAATTATTCTTTTTTTTAAAATTTATTTATTTATTAAAGATTTCTGTCTCTTCCCCGCCACCGCCTCCCCTTTCCCTCCCCCTCCCCCAATCAAGTCCCCTTCCCTCATCAGCTCAAAGAGCAATCAGGGTTCCCTGCCCTGTGGGAAGTCCAAGGACCACCCACCTCCATCCAGGTCTAGTAAGGTGAGCATCCAAACTGCCTAGGCTCCCACAAAGCCAGTACGTGCAGTAGGATCAAAAACCCATTGCCATCATACACTGAGACAATGGGGATGTTCTATCGGGAACTCACCAAGGCCAGCTGGCCTGGGTCTGAAAAAGCCTGGGATAAAACCGGACTCTCTGAATATAGCTGACAATGAGGACTACTGAGAACTCAAGATCAATTTCAATTATTCTATCTCACTGCACAGATTATCTTTTTACCATGTTGGTTGTTTCCTTTGCTGTACAGGCTGTTGATTTAATTAGACATAATCCCATTTGTCTCCTTTTGGAAAATGCTTGTTGTGTTTTTGGGGCCATGTCGATTACCATGTCTTGAAGTGTTTTTCCTGTTTTCTTCCAGTAGCTTTATTCTTTAGGATGGCCTATTTAAGTCTTTAATGCACACTGAATTGATTTTTTGGTGACTTGTGAGAGTTAGGATCTATTTTCATTTTTCTGTAGTGGATATCTAGTTTTTCCCAGCATGCACATGGTACCATTGTCAACAATCACTCAGATGTAGAACTGTGGGTTTACTTCTTGGGTGTCTACTTTGTTTTACTGGTACATGTTCTGCTTTTATGCCAATGCCATGCTTCTTTGACTATTAAAGCTTTGCGATATATTTTGAAGTCAGATAGTGTAATATCCTCTGTGTTTTTGTTCTTGCTTAAGCTGTTTTTGGGATTCAGGGGCTTTGTCATTCCACACAGATTTTAGCATAGTTTCCTCTAACTATGCAAATAATATTTTAAAGTATTTATTTTGACATTTAAAAAATAATATTCTTATTTTTCGAGATTGTAATTACATCATTTTCTCTTTCCATTTCCTTCCTCCAAACGCTCCTATTACATCCTCTTTTATGTTCTCTCTCTCTCTCTCTCTCTCTCTCTCTCTCTCTCTCTCTCTCT
>NW_026067982.1:5442032-5472507 GCF_014885135.2 Alexandromys fortis | reverse complement strand
GACCAATCCCTCCAGTTCTATTTTTGACATTTTTGAGGATCCTGTGAAGCCCTGCTGGCCTCAAACAGGCCGTGTGTCAGAGAATGACCTTGAACTTTTTTAATAAGTATTTATGTGTATGAATGTTTTGCCTGTATATATGGATGTTCACCATGTGTGTGTCTTGTGCCCTCAGAGGTTAGAAGGGGCTATCAAGATTCCCTTGGAACTGGGATTAGAGCTAATTGTGAGCCACCAGGTGGGTGTCAGAAACCAAAACCAGGTCCTCTGCAACAGCACCAAGTGCTCTTAACCACTGAGCCATCCCTCCAGTCCCTCAAAAGTAATAGCTAATTTCCGTGTGTCTGCATGGTCTCCAAAACCTTTCTTATCACCAATTTCTAGTATATTGCACTATCACAAAAATACTTGATATAATTTTATTTAAAATGTGTTGGAACTTGTTTCATGGCTGTCCTATGATCTAGTCTGGAGAATGGTCCACGCACCTTTGGCAAGTAAATATTGTCTACAGTTGTATGACATTTTCTGTGGATACTCATTAGGCCTAGTTGTGCTAGGGTAAACTCAACTTTTTAATGTCTTTATTGATTTTATACTAGATGACTTGTCACTTGTTGAAAATAGGGTGTCACAGTCTTCTAGTATAGTATTACATAAAGAGCCCATCTCTCCATTTAGATCTATTGATGCTTCCTTTTGTATATGTTTGCTCTGATGTTAAATACACATATAATCCAGTCAGTGGTGGCACACACCTTTAATCCCAGCATTTGGTGGGCAGAGGCAGGTAGATCTTTGTGAGTTCAAGGCCATTCTGGTCTACAGAGTGAGTTCCAGGACAGCCAGGGCTACACAGAGAAACCTTCTCTCAAAAAACCAAAAACCAAGCAAAAATTAAACAAACAAACAAACAAACAAAAAAAACCAACCAACCAACCAACCACCATGTGTATTTATAATTTTCATTTCCTTTTGCTGAATCAATCCCCTTTATCACTGTCTCTTCTCCTCTCTTCCTCCTCCTAATTTTCTTGTTCTACACTATAGTCTGATCTCAAGACGATGCTTCAGTTTCCTGAATGCTGAGATTACAGGCCAGCAGCTATACCTGGCCTCTTGTGTCTTTCTACAGTCTATTTTTTTTAGTCTATGTTTATTGTAGGAGATGAGTTTATTCCAAGGAGAACACACAACACCAAGTCATTCATTCTGTGTCTTTTAACTGGAAAATTGAACTCAATTATAGTCAAGGTGTCTGCAGATGAGGAAGATCTTACTTCAGGCATTAATAACTCATTTCTCTGTTGTGCTTCTTTCTTCCACTCTTAGGTCTTTATTTTTCTTGTAGTTAAGTGATTTACTGTTAGTGTTTTGTTATTATTACCTGAGTATCATGTTTGGTTTGTCTATTTCAGATTCTTACTTTGTGGTAACCACAGGATTTGCAGAAATGTTCTCAATACATTATTTGAAACAATAGCATCAAAACATGAACATAAAGAAAAAATCCTTTAAAAAAACCCAGCAAATATAAAAGCTCTGTCCATGCATCTCATTCCCCCCACATTTTGAATTTTGATATACCAACTTACCTTTCTCTTTTGCCCATGTTTTCACATTCTGATGTAATTATTTTCAGTCTTTTTGTTTTTAGTTTCCATATGATGACTTGATTGACCTCCACAGCATATTCATAATATTATAACATTCTGAATTTGTATAATTACTCTTGCCAGTGGACTTTTAACATCCCAATATTGTCCTCTTGGTTGTTAATGCCTCCCTCCTTTAAAGCCAAGAACTTTTAGCATCTCATAAAGGGACGTCCTGTGGAACTATATTTAGCTGGCCATTCTGTGTCTGAAAGTGTCTTTATCCATCCTGATTTCTAGAGTGCCAGGAGAGCACCTAAGCTCATGTCTCTGTTGATGTCACTATATGTCCCATATAGGCACAGGTTTCTGCCTACCGCTAGGATAGGCCTATAGCTTCATCTACAGTGGCCTGGTTTTAGCTGATCTGCCTTATGCTGGCAGAAGGGTGGTGGCAATTGTTCTTTGTCTGGCAAGGCTGACGCTAAGCTAGGGCTGCCAACTGGTGATGTGGGATTCCCCTCTGCATGCTGTTAATACCATTGATTAATGCTTTGGACCTATAGCAGGGCAGAACTTAGCTGGCAGAGAGGGAGTAAGACTAAACTGAATGTTGGGAGGAAGAAGGTGGAGTCAGAGAGAAGCCATGTAGCCCCACAAGAGACAGATGCTGGGAACTTTACCCGGTAAGCCACAGCCACGTGGAGATACACAGATTAATAGAAATGGGTTAAATTAAGATGTAAGTGTTAGCCAATAAGAAGCTAGAGCTAATGGGCCAAGCAGTGTTTTAAATAATATAGTTTCTATATGATTATTTTGGGGCTGAGCAGCTGGGAATCAACAAGCGGCCTTCCTGCAACATAAGTCTTATAAGAATAGGGCCTTTTGTAGTCAAGGGTAGAGGTGTCTCCAGGTGCTTTCAAGGCTGGAAATGATGCAAACTAGTACTTGACCTTGTATGACAGGTGTGTGCTATCTGCTTGATACTGGGTTGGGTCTGGAGGCCATCTGATTAGCCAAAGGGACCTTCAGGTTCTTCTTGGCATTGATTCACCATGATGGCCCAGTACTGAGGTCTGAAGGAAAGCATGGTTTTCACACCCTGCTGCCCAGCAGCAGAGTCTTGCTAATGCCTCTGTTGTCTAAGATTGGGTGGAGTATGGCAATAGTCCTTGATCCACTGGGCTAATGTAGTTCTGGGGCTTTTTTTGGAGAGGCAGGACTAGGCAGGGGTCACAGGACTCTATGCAACACCGAGCATCACCTGGTGGCTCTGTGCTTGGTTTCTAGGCTAAAGCCTGGATGGACGTAATTCCTTCTCACCTCTTTAAGTGGAAATCCTCTCTACCTGGGCTGCTCACAGCTAGGAGAAAAGCTCTGCGGACATATCTGCTGCTCTTGCCTTTTTGACGCTTTCCTTATTTCAAATTAACTTTTTTTTCCCAAAATATATTTTGATCATGTTACCCCTCAGCTTGTCCCAGATACTCCCCATGTCTCGACTCACCCAGCTTCAGCTTCACAATGCTCTTTCCTCTTGGTTTCTGTTTTTCTGCTTCTCTCTCTCTCTCTCTCTCTCTCTCTCTCTCTCTCTCTCTCTCTCTCTCACACACACACACACACACACACACACACACACACACACAACACCCACCCTACTAAACCCAGGCACTGTGCTCCTTCATCTGGCTTCTGTAACTCTTATGAAGGTCTTAGCAATCACTTGTTCTATGAATAATTTTTCAAATGTGAGCCAATGAAGACGGAAAGATCCTAATTACCCTCTTGCTCTTATTCCAGTATCCACACCTGTGCAATAAATCACTGCTAAATACATGGGTGAAATGACTCTGGGAATCTCTAGGTAGCCACCCTTTCTTTTTTAATCCTTTAGCTGAGAATTGATTGGACTTCATATGATTGTCACTAGTATATTCTCTCTCTCTCTGTCTCTGTCTCTGTCTCTGTCTCTCTCTCTGTCTCTCTCTGTCTCTCTCTGTCTCTCTCTCTGTCTCTCTGTCTCTCTGTCTCTCTGTCTCTCTGTCTCTCTCTCTCTCCTTTCCTCTTTCCTTGTTTCTTCTCTCCTTCCCACCATGCCACTATTTCGCCACATTTTTTCCTATATCATCTTTCCAGGTATATTGTTTTTATGTTTGGTTCTTCTCTGTTTTCTTCCTTTTCACATGGAAAGCACTTTTTATGTATAATTTCCACTTTTACGCTTATTTTAAATTTACATATGATGATGTGAACAACTATAGGGTATAGCATAATAATTGGAACATGCATGCCATATGTAAAAACCTAATCAGAGCAATTTGTGTTTTTATGGACTCAAAATTTTTGTTTTTTTTTCTATGTGTTGAGAGTTTTCTATAATTTTAAAATATATAATGAATTGTTTGAAATGTAGTCATATTTCTGGGACATAGAAGATGAGAATGTGTTTACCCATACGAGGACATTTTACCGATTAGTCAACTAGTTCCTCTCTCATCTTACCTTTACCCTGACAGGCCTCCAGTCACGTCTATGACGTAAGCTTTGTAAGTGTCACTGTGTGACTAAGAAGCCCTGGTATCTGACTGTCTCTGTCTTGCTTGTTTCACTTACTGTAATTTTGTCCAGTTCTAACCATGTTGCTGAACATATCAGGACCTCATTCTTTTTACGATCAATTGACATTTTATTGCATATATACACCACATTTCCTCTGTGCGCTCAACCACTGATGGACATCCGATTGCACCCTATTTTCGCTGTGATGAATAGTGCTGTAGATACAGGAGCTGAAGAGAAAGCACCCTCTGCTTCACACCCTGCAGCCCAACAGCAGCGCAGTTGTTGGTGAGATGCTGTTGCCTCCCTCCCTTCTTTCCACATTGCCCCAATGCTTCTGTCTTTTTTTCTAGGTAATTAGAATCAGATCACATCTGAATCTTGATATACTTCATAGAGGACCTCTGTTCATATTTTCCTTAATTGATACATATTCTGTAGAAGAGTAGCCACCATAAAAGTCAGCAGAAACTGCCATCGATGAGAGCAGACATGGCCAGGGTCACTTTTTTATGACGATATGAGCACTCTTGTTCAGTGTCTCAGCATATAGCCATGTGCACGGCATGACATTATGAATGTGAATTTGGGGAAGTGTTGCTATTCTGATTTGAGCTTCTCTCACTAGCAGCTGTGCCTAGACACCATGTCCATTCACTCCAGAAGGATCGCTGCACCTTATTCTAAAACTCAATCCTTTGGAAAGTTAAAATACGAATCAACACGTTGCACGATGCCTCTAAACACAACACAAGAGTGGTTTTCATGAGGTCACCACTTCCAACTTCCAGACAAGAAAAGAGATGAAACCACGAAGCTTGGCAAAGGTATTTTCTAGTGATTAAAGGCTCTTGGTCCAAGCATAGAATGTGTTTCAGAATATGAATGTTATTACACACATTTTATTACTCCTCATCCCCCCTTCTACCTGGAGTCTGTGCCTCTCCCCAGTACCCTCCATAGAGCCCCCTTCACATCCTTGTTCCTCAGGGTATAAATCAGGGGGTTGAGCATGGGGGTGATGATGGTATAAAAAAGGGCAAGAAATTTTCCCTCCTTCTCAGAGTACCTGTGCACAGGTTGGAGGTAGGTGGAGATGGCTGAGCCATAAAACAGGGTGACCACAATGAGGTGAGACGCACACGTCCCAAAAGCCTTTCTGCGACCAGCCATTGACTTGATGTTCAGCACTGCCCTGGCAATGTGGGCATAGGAGCCCAGAATTAGCACTAAAGGACAGACTAAGATAATGACCCGGGCCACAAACAGATTGGCCTCTGTCCCTCCTGTGTCCTCACAGGCCAACTTGAGGAGAACAGGCAGCTCGCAGAAGAAGTGGTTCAGCTGGTGTCCACAGAGAGGCATGGCCATCACAAGGCTTGTCTGGATCAGAGAGTTCACGAGTCCTCCCACCCAGGAGAATATAACCAACGCCCTGCAGAGAAGGGGATGCATAATGGTTGTGTAGTGGAGTGGGCGACACACGGCGGCATAGCGGTCGATAGCCATTGTCACCAAAAGCACACACTCAGTTCCTCCCAGTGAGAGCATTATGTATAGCTGGGCCACACACCTTGCAAAGCTGATGGTCCTGTCGAGTCCAGAGAGGTTGACCAGCAGCTGGGGCACAGTGCTGGCAGTGTAGCAGAGGTCCAGGAAGGAGAGGTGGCAGAGGAAGTAGTACATGGGTGTGTGTAGGCGACTGTCCAGTCGTGAGAGAATGATGATCACGGTGTTGCCGAAGAGAGTCAGAGAGTAGAGAACAGAGATGAAGGCAAAAAAGACGGGTTCTAGGTGAGGCCAGTCTGAGAAGCCCAGCAAGAGGAAGCCCTCTTCTGAACTGGTGTTCAGGCTTTCCATGGGCTCCCACCTGCACAAATACATCACAAGTTTTCCTATAGAGAGCATGAATTAATTATTCCTAAATGCATCAAGATCACATATCTTGAGTTGCCACTCTGTATAGTTCTGTTGAGTTTTCTCTTTCCCCCCTGCCCCATCCATGTAAGTCTCTTGTTCTCTTTCAAATCTATATCCTTTTTTTTCTTTGATGTTACTCCTTTCTCCGTGTGTGTGTGTGTGTGTGTGTGTGTGTGTACATTCAACTCTTCTTTAGCATATAGATCACAGATTGATAGTGGTATGGTCTCCGACTGCACCTAATTCTTGTTGCTTGTTTGTTCTATGACTTTTGCGAAGACACTCAGTCCTCTGGTCAGTCCGCTGGATACGATTCTTCCTTTTCTGAAAGTAGAGACAAGGTATTGCCATTCTTGTGGCATTGACATTAGGATCCAAAAGCAGTCATGTGGAAGCTGTATTAAAAGTCCCAAGTGTGTGAGTTCCGTGCTGTTCTGGATCCTTCCTTTTCTAGTCTCTGAGACAGACTGCTTCAGCCGATTGAGATGAAGACCTTACCTGTCTGAGTTTGTGGCTCTGACCTCTTGGGTTCTTACTTTCTGTCTCTTGCTTGATAAATTTGGTCAGTGACTGGATTCTTGGAGCCTTGAGCTGTTTCTGTCTGTCACAAAGAGCTAAGCGCCGTAGGAAAGCTTCTTGGGAAGGAATATGATCACAAGTCTATTCCTTTTTATGACTCTCAATCTCTTCTTGCTCTTGCAACTAATTTATTTTTTATATTTTTGTCACAAGAGTTCTTTTGAATCTTTGTTCCCATCTATGATCTGCCCTCCTTGGAAATAGTAAGCACAGTGTGAAAATGAATATTAATGTCTTCTTTTATGTCATAAGAGGTGATAAATTAATATGTCTTTTCATGACACATGGACCTTAAATACATTTTCTTGTATGAAACATCGAATATTCTACAATCTGAGAATTATTTTAACTTTGCAGAAAAATGTTTCTGCATGTGAGTGTTTTTCCTGCACATCAGACTGTGCACCATGCGCATACCTGGTGCCCGCAAAGGGCAGGAGAAGGTGTCAGATCCCCTGGAACTGGAGATGTCCTTGGCTGTGAACTGCCATGTGGGTGCTGGGAACTGCAAGAGTGATAAAATCACTGAACCATCTTTCCTGCCCAGTAATTTTTTTTATAAGAAGCCTGAAAATGAACTATGAGTACATTTGAATAAGCTAAGGAAACATGGCAAGCATTAAAATACTGCTTCTCTTTGGAGATTCTTCAACTAAAAACTAGACAAAATTACAAGATTTTAGGTTTTTGGCGTAGGAATCTTTGACTTCTTTGATTAAAGTTGTTCTTAAGTATTCTGTGTATTTTATTGCTTTCACCAATTGAATACTTTTCTCGTGGTTGTCTTTGGAAGCATAATTTATTTTTTTGTGGTGTTTGTATCTCACAACTGAGATAGAGTCTCTTATTATTTCTGTGAGTTTTAGAAATTGCTTTGAGCTTCTAGCACGCTCTATTTGGAGGGCCATGCCATTTGCAAACAGTTATTTTTTACTTCATCCTGTTTAAATTTGTCATCTTTTATTTCTCTGTCTTGGGGAAACTGGATCTACTCATGCAGAGAGATCAAAATAGACCTCTCTCCCACCTCGTATACAAATAGCAACTGAAAGTGGGTTATAGATTTTTTAATGACACCCCAAAGTTCACAGTGAGTAGAAGAAACTGTGGGCTGCATCCGGAAGCTGATTTTGGGGAAGATTGTTTTTTTTGGCTTCCAAACACACTTGCAATGGAGACAATGGAAGCCCAGTGTCGCCTGCAAGCTCGGGGTGGTTACAATGTCTCCATGTAGATTCTGCTATGACAGCAAGTGTCCTGCTAAGAGGATACTGAACATGGAAAAGACTGTGTTTGTATGGGGTGGAGGCTACGTGGGAAGCCTCTGATACTGTCACTATGAGTTAAGCTGCTCACAATCACATATATTAAACAATTCTAAGAATAGTAACTATTTGGGAAAAAAAAGAAATAAATACTTTCAATGAAAAGTGAAGTTTTAGATAATTTGTTTCTAGGAAACTTGCCTTGAAAGAAATGGTAGAGATGTTCTTTGAGAGGAGTGATGTGATATAAGGGGCCAAGTTGAACCTAAATAAGAAAGGAAGACCATTATAAAAGGAGTCAGCATAGGCAAATGTTCTTAGTCTTGCTTGATCTAGCAAAAAATAATCATAACAATAATGTATCTTATGAGCATGATGAATTACAATGATACAAGATGAAAAGTCTGATAGTGTAATATACCTTATATATATTTTATTTTTATTAATTATTATATATTTTAGCATTTCTTTTTTTCTCATGGTTATTTACGTTTGTGTCTGTGTCTCTGTGCACACAGATGTCCACAAAAGCCAGAAGAGAGTGCTGGATCCCATGAAACCTGATTATAGGTGACTGTGAGCTGGGAATTGAACTCTAGTCCTTTCGAAGAGCAGCAACCACTCTTTATTTTTATATTTTTATTTTTTACATTATTTTTAAATTTATTCTTCTCTCATACAATATATCCCAACTGAGGTTTCCTCTCTCTCTACTCCTCCCAGTCCCCCCATCCCTGTCACCTCCCTTATCCCTTAGATCCACTCCTCCTCCCTCTATTTTTCGTCAGAAAAAAGTAGGCTTCTCAGGGATAGCAACTGAACACAGCACAACAAGATGCAGTAAGACTAGATACAAACCCTCATATCAAGGCTGGATGAAGCATCTCAGTAGAAGAAAGAGGGTCCCAAGGCTTAACTGTTGAGCTTTTTTCTCCAACCCCATAGTGTAAGATACATATATGTCCTCTTAGAAGAATATAGTTATGTAAAGGTAGAGAACCAATCATAAATGCACATGACAACTCTAGAGTAATATCTCCCCCCCCTTTTTGTTGAGACAGGGTTTCTCTGAGTAACAACCCTAGCTGTTCTGGAACTTGCTTTGTAGATCAGGCTGGCCTAAAATTCACTGAGATCTTCCTGCCTCTGCCTCCTGAGTTCTGGGATTAAAGGTGTGCACTACCACCACCCAAACAGAGTAATATCTTAAATAATTTTTAAAAAGTTTCAAGAGCAAAAAACTGATTTACTAAAAAATAAAAACCAAGATCTATAAAGTGATTTTTGATAAAACACAGAGCTACACTAGTGTGGAAATTTGTGTTTTAATGTTTTCTTTAGTTTCATTTTCTCTTCCTTTTTTCTTAAGACAAGGTCTTGTTTTATATCTAGCCTTCAACTCCAAGTTCCTCCTGCCTTAGCCTCCCAAGTTCTGGGCTTGTGGGCTCATATTATCATGTCAAATAAAACTGAAATTTATTGAGATTGAGATTATAGGAAAGTAAGTGCATAGCAAAGAAAAAGTTACAACTTTTCTTGAGAGAGCTTTGTTTTATGTTTACCATGGATATTTTTTGCTGAACTAATTTTTGCCTCGCGTTGTCAAGTTTACTAAGAGAAGATCATCAATGAAACTGTAAATGCAAAATTATTTCAAAGAGATATTCCTGACACTCTTATGAAAACACGATAAAGTATGGATTATAAACACAAAGCATATGTATATTCAGGTTAACCAATGTGTCTAAGCTGTTTTGATTTGGATAGTCTCCATGGACAACTGAAAGATCTTGTAAGTTCATAGATAGATCTTTACAAATGAATTCTATCATTGTTTTTACTACCACGTTTTGAAAGTTTACTTCTGTGAGTTTTTGTTTACTTAGCTATAAAACCAAAAAATAATTAATTGGAGTGGTTTTTGATTGACATTAAAGGTTTTCACCATACCCCTGTTAATAGCACAACACTGTAGTCCCAGTAATTTGAAGGCCGAGGCAGACAAATCCTTAGGGAGGCATGAAACCTTGAAGTAGGTTAGGTCTTGTTTAGTGGGACAAATCACTGCCCTTCCTCCCTAGGATCTAGTCTTTTACTCAGGAATATGGTGTGCAAAGCCACAGTTCCAAACTGTACAACCTCAAGACCAAGGTGTTGTCTTTCTTTGTCCCATCATAGACTCTTTTTTTCTGCCTACCCAGGCCTTTGACCCTTGTGTGCCTGCTTGTAAGTCCCTTGCTTGGTGGATGAGTGCTGGTGTCTAAGCCCCAGTGCTCTACTGACAATTGGCTCATCTACAGAATCACAACACCCACAACTATCATAAATGATACATTAAACATTACTCAAGATGGAGGTCCATGACTCCTGTGTTTAGCACAGGTCTTCCACTCTTGCAGTGCACCTGTGTCTGTCACTCAGAGGTCATTTGCTCCAGCTGTGGTTCCTTGCTAACCCCCCCCCCCCCGCCCTCAATTGTATTTTCCTCCACTCTTCCTTGCGGCAATAGCTAAGGTCTCACTCATTCCCATATTTGGAACTCATGGAGGGTCCCCATGAGATACATTTTTCATTAGTTTGTGTGTGTGTGTGTGAGTGTGTGTGTGTGTGTGTGTGTGTGTGTGAGAGAGAGAGAGAGAGAGAGAGAGAGAGAGAGAGAGAGACAGACAGACAGAGACACACATACACAGTATCAAGGCAGCCTTGTGGAGGTTAGAGGGTACCTTGGGTGTCAGTTCTACCTTGTTTGAGACAGGGTCTCTTGTTCATGGCTGTATGTGCCAGACTTGCTGGCCTGTGAGTTTCCTAGGATTTTCTTCAATCCTCTTCCTTTCTCACTGCGGCAGCAGTAATCACAGGATTACAGATGTGTGGATGTGTGCAGTTTCATATCTATCCTTTATATGGGTCGGAGGATCTGAATGCAGTTCTTTTGTAAAAACAAAACATGTGCCCACTGAGCCATCTCGTCAACCCCAACAATTCCACTCTGGAAGAGCAGTTATAGTTCATTTCTCACATGAACACTAGGTCTCTGGTATGTAGTACACATAATTATTAGACTTATACTTGTATTCGAGTTGCGTTTTGACCATGGTCACACTAGCTCAGGGTTTGGCCAGCAACAAGCCTTTCTAGTCCAGTGCATGTTGGTGAGAGGCAGGGAGGCCCCATTAGATGGCATACAGATAAATACAGATCTCCTTCCTACTGGCTGCCCTCTCAATACTGAGGAAGATAAGTACACTATGGGACTTCACTGAGTCCCATGCTTCTTTACTGATAGTAGCTACTTGGAAGTGTCCATCTCCTTTCTTCATGATGAAATCTTTCATAAAGGCCTGGAATTAAGTTGGGTTGGCATACTGGATTCTCAAAGGCTCACATTCTCTCTCCAGTTACCAGATGTTCACACATTTAGAAAGCTAAGAGAAGCACGGGACTCCATAGTCTTCACTGGCTACACACACAGATTCAGAGGGCGATAGAATTGATCAGACATCCTTAAACATCCTAATGAACCTTTAGACTGGAAAGCACATTACACAGAAATATGCTGGTTTGAATCTGTGTTCAGAGACCTGCCTTAGGTTAAAGACAAGGACCCTGTTTACTCCCCTAAAGCTTTGGGTTAAAGGTAAGGACCTTGCTTTAGTGCCCTCAGCCAGGGCGTCAGGTTTACAGGAAGGATGCTTGTGACTGGCCAACAAGAAAACCTGGAAAAGAAATGAAGGTTCTAGAAGTAGACTTCCCAGAGAGGGCCATGCTCCTGACACTCAGATCTGTACACTCACTGGGAGGTGACCATCTGTAAGTGGACAGCTGCATGGGATGAAGGCTGTCCTAGCTGTCACTCTGCCCCAGCTTTACTCTCCCAACAGTTAATATGTTAAAAATGAATGCCTCCCGCTGAGTTCCTTGGTGCACAGCATTTTGAGATTTCCATATTTGGTTTAATTGTAAAAACCAGCTTTTACCTGTTCATCTATGTGTATGTGTGCCTCTATGCCTATGAATGACCCTTATAAATAATAAGCTTTTGCTCAGTAAGCATGCTTAGATTTATTTCTGACAGTGTGTAGATCTATATCCTTTCATTGAGGGCATTCGTCGGATCATCTAATGTCAGGTTCATATTCAAGTCGCACAATTAGTTTTCTCAACAGAAGAGGAGGGTCTTTGTTTGACCAGGTATTGTTAAATTTGAACCTAGTTTCAGTTGCTTCCATATGGCTCTGCTATGAGGGCTGGGGCATTAATGATGCTATTAAGACCAGTTAGGTACCAAAACCAAAGCATCTTCCTATCCATTCTCTGGACCACTTGCTCTTGTACAGACTCAGATATACTCTGATCTGGATCCAGTGTCTTTCATACTGGAGACCACATCACATTACACTCTTCCTTCAGTTTTTAAGGCATTCTAAAAGACCCTTCTATCAAATATCCTATAAGAGCACACTCCAAAATTTCAGTACACATCCCCCAAATCAGAGATGGACCAGAGTCTGTGTAGCTGACATTCAGAGTGAATTCATAAATGTCTTACTTTCTCTGTGACTCTGCACAAACAACATGGTCCCCATCTGTGATGCGTTCCCTCTGAGTATACCCCCTCATGACAAATTCTTAGCTCATTACGACAGCTCTGACCACACCTCTGTTCTTTTCCTACCAACTCTGATTCCAACTATTTACTACAATGAAGAACCTTGATTTCAAGTACACCTTTGCTGTGTATCTTACAAAATATTTCCATTATTTTAGCAGTTGAAGAGAAGAAGAAGCAAGTGAGATTTTTTTTGACGTGTCACATGAGGAGTAGGTACAGGGTATATACGTGATAGAAGATAAAACAAAATTTATTTGAGTAAATTATTTTTGCATGAATTTATCATTTCTTTGCCCTAAAACTGGAGCCCCAACACAGTGGAGACCACTGCTGATTTTTCAGTACAATATTTGTTTTTAATACATTTTTTAAAAAAAAATCATGAACCTAATCATCTCAAGCTTTCAGCACTTACCTGGAGTCCAGGGTCAGAAAACTCCCACTTTTGCCTTCTTCAAATATAGTGGGTTTGAAGGACGAGTGAGACCCACTGGAGACTTGAGAAAACTTGTGATGTCTGAAGGGTACTTGGCTCCTTGGTCCTCATTTCACCTGTGGTGGGAAAGACTCAGGTCAGAGCTCAAGTCCTTGAGAAGTCAACATAGCACTTACAGCAGAGAATGCTGAGGGGCCTAACCCGGGAGGTAGCAGCTTCCTCCTCGATAACCTGCATGCTCACTCCAACCAGCCGAGGTCAGGGCAGAGCTGGCACACTCAGGTCTCCTGCTGATCCCAACTGAGGTTGTACACATCGGTTATGCCCTGAGGACACTGAGAAGCGTTCTCATTTCCTGTCACTGTAGGCTTGAACCCAGGTCTGGTCAAGGCTAGGTGAGTACTCAACCACCGAGTTGTATCCCCAGAACCACAGATGCATTATTTAAAAGCAGCGGAGAGTGAGTTGCTTACAAAGGGCAGGCAGCCTTGGAGACCGAAGGCCCCACTGTGGCAATTATAATGAACTTAGCTGGCTCTCCAAGACCCGCCTTGCAGCTTTCGCTACTCTCTGTTTGCCTAGTTCTGCCAAACCTAAGTGACCTATTGTGTATTCTCAGGACAACTCCTTACTTGCTCATGTGATTCTGCATCCCTAGATTCCTTCTGCTTCTCCACTTTGACTCCAGTCCTATCAGCCTCTTGCCAGTAGACTAAATTCCACGTCTCACTTGAAGCCAGCCCTGTTCACCATGCCACAGCTGTCTTCCTTCTCTTGAGCAGTCACACAATGCTTAGGTGTTTCCACACAGCTGCTCCGTTGATCCAGCTGCAACTTGATTCCCTTATGTAGAGTATGATGCTTTCATTTTTTCTGTTATAATATGTAATGGGTCCGTGCTTATTATTTTATGCTCCATTTTTATTTTCAACGTATTTAAAAATTCACATATTCATTAAAAATGCATGGGCAAAGAGACCAGCTTCTTCTTACAGTATGGGGGAGTTAATGTGCAAGACCCCCGTATTCACTTGAGGAATTTGTAATATGTGTTAAGGAAGAGAAATCTTTGCTAATGCATTAATAGCTTTGTGACCTTACATGACTGAGCCCCAGTTTCCCCATCAGTAAGGGGTTATCATGATCTCTCTCTATACCATTGTTTGTGGTTTAATGGCTCATAGTGTATAAGGTGCCTGGTGTATGGTAGATGTTCACTGAGTGGCTCTTCATAATGCTAAAATTTATCCAATACAGAGACATTGTCTTGTACTAATAAAGTCTTCAAAACACACTCTGCTTAAAATAATTTCAATCAGTGTGGGAATCGCAAGTTTCTTCCTTTGCGCAAGAAGCATAACACCATCAAGAGAAACATTACTAACACTGAAACACTATCATCTTCATATGCAATTAATGCAAATGGTACAAATTATCATATACAAATGGAAGAATGTGATTTGGACCTGATCAATGAATGGACAATAATAGCTACAGCTACATGTTGCTGTACCAGTTATTCTTCCAGGAGCCCTGCACCTATCAACCCAGGCAATATTCTTAATAACCTTATTAGTTCCTATTATCATGCCCACTTCATAGAAGTCAGAGCTGGGGCACAGATTACCTAGTGTCGGTTACACAGCTACCCAGTGTCACCCTTCCCTCTAAACCTTTGCGTGCTGGCTAGATTTATGTCAACTTGACACAAGCCAGAGTCATCTGAGATGAGGAACCTCAGTTGAGAAAATGCCTCCTTATGATTGGGCTCTAGGCAGGCCTGTAGAGCATTTTCTTAATCAGTAATTGATGGAGGAGGCCCCAGCCCACTGTGGGTGGGACCTCCCTGGGCTGATGATTCTGGGTTTTATAAGAAAGCAGTCTGAGCAAGCCATGATGAACAAAAAAGCAACAATCCTCCCTAGTCTCTGCATCAGCTCCTGTCTCCTGGTCCTAACCTAATTTGAGTTCTTGTCTTTGCTTCCTTCAGTGGAATGTGTCTCAGGATATGGAAGCCCCAAACCACTAAACATGTTTAGGACCTACATTTTAATGTTTCAGGATGCTCACAAATCTGTCTCTTTATTGTTTTAGAACATTTTGTCACCTCATTTCATGCCTGTTTGCAGTCACTGTCCTGACTCTCTCTTCCAGGCAACCATTGATGTAATTGTGTCTCTGGCACCCCACAGTGGGTGTGGCCTTTTGCATCCAACTTACTGTCTCTCTGCACAGTTCTGGGGAATTGCCATGGTAACCTATTTCAACACTCCGTTCTTTCACGTGGCTGACAAGGTTCTCTTTCATGGATAGACCTTATCTCCTGTATTCACTCACTGATTGATGGACATTTGGCTTGTCCCTGCAGTTTGGTAGCTATGAATAATGATGCCTTGACACTATGGTAACTTTGGCATCTGAATATTGATTTCTGTAATTTCAAGGAAAATCAGTAAAGATGTTTAGAACATTCCTGAAAACCTCAGGAAAGACAGGCATTTTGTAAAAAGGATATTAGTCCTCTATAGAGTCTAAAAAGTACAAAAGCAAAGAAATCTGCTCTTCAGATCCTCACACTGATCCACCATAGGTGTCTGTGCAATCCACCATTGCGTTTCTTTTCTGGAAATTTTGATGAGTAAAAATGGGTAGAATCTATAAGAGCCAGGCTTTTTATTAGGCCACAGACAAGGGAGATTTATATTTCTCTTGAGTCTTTTGGGATTTTACAAGCTCCTGCCTCCAATCCGGAAGGATTTCCTGCAATAAAGGGGGCTGGTTGGGGGAAACAGCTGTGTGTGTATCCTAGGGGGCAGCTGCAGCTGATTTTATCTGAAGCAATTTTGGATCAGTGTTGCCAGGTATCTGAGCTCCTTTAAAAGATAAAACAATAATTTTCATGTTGATTAAAAAAATCGCCAGCACAAGATTGGCACATGACTAAGCCAGTCAACAGTCCAGCACAGAGGGAGGCCTCAGGAGCTCCCACCCTGAGCTGGGAGGTTATTGACAATTGAGAGCTGGGGAAAGGAGAGTCAGTTTTCTTTAGTTTGCTTTTCTTCTCAATGATTTCTGCTTGATTTTCTATTTTATTGACGTTTTAGGTCTCAAATCCAGGGCTCTGCTCACAGTCGGCAAATCCTTTGTCACTGAACTCATCCCCAGTCCTTCTGTTTGACTTTTGAATTTGTTTCAGGCTCTTCAAGTTTTATTTTATTTTATTGTTGTTGTTTTTAGGGTCCTGCATTATTTCTGCATTGCCTGCATTTGTTGATCCATTCCTTTAAACACCTGTTTCAACATCTCCATCCAAGCATTTGCTGGATCCTTACCTCATTTTGTCAGGTGAAGTCGCGTTTTCACACCAGCTCTTTGTGTGTATTGCTGGGCAGCACCATTTATGAATGGAAATGCTAGGTGTTTATTCCAGCCTTTGTAATCTGGCTTTACGTTTGCCCTTGCAGGCTTTTTTTTCTTTTTTGCATTTTCTCTGGGTCTCTAGTTACTTTTGCATTTTCAGCACTAGATGGCAGGCTAAGGCCAGGTTAGCCACATGCACACGCCTGTTGTGTGCCACTGTATCAGAAGTGGATACAAGCCTAGAGAGATCTGCAAACTTTAGCTGCTGTGTTGTTCATCAAGTGTGAGGAGTCCCAAGAAGGTTATTTTCATACTACAGTCCTCTCTGGATTATAGGAATCATCTCATTTATAGTCAGTTGTCTGTACTGAGAAGCAAGTCATTCCCCTGGCGCTAGGGGGACTAACCCATAGATAAGGCTCGGCTATATGCAACACCTATGGCCACAAACACCACAAAGGCTGCACTAAATCTGGCCCACTGAGACCACTAACCGGTCTAGGTAAGACCACTGTACGTACTGGCTCGAGCTGTACACTGCTGAGGTAGACCCACGGCCCAAGTTCACTGTAACCAGCTGCAGGTGACAATGGCCAGAACGGAAATGTGGTAGTAGACAGGTCTCCCCTTGGCTTGATTGTAGCACTGTTTGCATGGACCCTAACCTGGGTGTGGAAGTCATTAGGATCACCCCGGCGCTAGGCTTCACCACCCAGCCTCGAGTCTCAAGGCAAAGTCTCGTGACTACGCTGCTAGGCTACTCTAGAAGATGAAACCTCAAACTCTGTTGAGTTGGGATAACATGATGAAAGCAGTGTCTTGGCCATATAGACTGATTCTAAGTGGGGCATACCACTCAGGAAGGTGCTCGAATTTCCTTATTATCGTTTCCATAGTAATATAAAATAAACAAGCAATGTCATTAGCAAAAAAGTGAGAAATTCCAATTAAAATGATGTATTATAGGCTGACACTTATGAATAATGTTTTCTGATAGTAAGCATCAAATCCTTTGCACTGGCCTAAAGTTAGATATTATACTTGTTCTTGTTTCCTCTTCTACCTGGAGGCTGTGCCTCTCCCCAGGACCCTCCACAGAGCCCCCTTCACATCCTTGTTCCTCAGGGTATAGATCAGGGGGTTGAGCATGGGGGTGACTACTGTATAAAAAAGAGCAACGAACTTCCCCTCACCCTCAGAGTACCTGTGCACAGGTTGGAGGTAGGTGGAGATGGCTGAGCCATAAAACAGGGTGACCACAATGAGGTGAGACGCACACGTCCCAAAAGCCTTTCTGCGACCAGCCATTGACTTGATGTTCAGCACTGCCCTGGCAATGTGGGCATAGGAGCCCAGAATTAGCACTAAAGGACAGACTAAGATAATGACCCGGGCCACAAACAGATTGGCCTCTGTCCCTCCTGTGTCCTCACAGGCCAACTTGAGGAGAACAGGCAGCTCGCAGAAGAAGTGGTTCAGCTGGTGTCCACAGAGAGGCATGGCCATCACGAGGCTTGTCTGGATCAGAGAGTTCACGAGTCCTCCCACCCAGGAGAATATAACCAACGCCCTGCAGAGAAGGGGATGCATAATGGTTGTGTAGTGGAGTGGGCGACACACGGCGGCATAGCGGTCGATAGCCATTGTCACCAAAAGCACACACTCAGTTCCTCCCAGTGAGAGCATTATGAAGAGCTGGGCCACACACCTTGCAAAGCTGATGATCCTGTCGAGTCCAGAGAGGTTGACCAGCAGCTGGGGCACAGTGCTGGCGGTGTAGCAGAGGTCCAGGAAGGAGAGGTGGCAGAGGAAGTAGTACATGGGTGTGTGTAGGCGACTGTCCAGTCGTGAGAGAATGATGATCACGGTGTTGCCGAAGAGAGTCAGAGAGTAGAGAACAGAGATGAAGGCAAAAAAGACGGGTTCTAGGTGAGGCCAGTCTGAGAAGCCCAGCAAGAGGAAGCCCTCTTCTGAACTGGTGTTCAGCCTTTCCATGGTCTCCCACCTTCACAAAGAGAACACAACTCAATTCTCCCTAGAGAGAACATGAATGGATGCAGTTCATATTGTGATAAAATACATGGTACATATGAATATCTCAGGAATATATGAATGGTCTTGGAAGAATTAACAAATCTACAATATATCTCAGTTCGTGGCACAACAATTTCGGCATCCGTGCTCTATAGTTTATTAATAATTTTTGAAATCACATAATAAAAATAATATATTTGCTGTAGAAAAGATGAGACTTCTAATTATGAGACATATGTATGCTAGAATCATAATCCAAAATAATTTGACCTTGATAAAACTAAATTCCAATAGTCATCAAAATAGGTAATAGAAGATAAGAATCAGAGAAAATTGAACTTTGATTTAAAATATCAGTTGGACAAGTGTAGAATGAAGCAGGGAAGAAACCTGCAACCCTGAGAGCCATTTACTAAAAAAACCAGAAGACACAGACATAAAGACGTAATGACCTGAGCAAATGTCAACAGTGCCTTCCCAAGTGCATATAGCTAAGCTCAAGGTTAAACAGGGCAACACTCCTCGCAGAGGATTGGCCTCTCCAGTTTACAACGACACCTGAACATCATTCACTGCAAGGGTTTGTCAGGAGTTCTCTGCTGCACAGGCAGGTAAAGGAGGAAGTCACCCCAGAATGTGATTTTAGGTTCTCTGGAAGCAGGAAGCTTCTGTGAACTGAACCTCGAACCACCGTCCAGAAGAATCAATATGTATTGATTATACACAAAGGTTGCTTGGGGTACAAGTTCCTCATAGCAAAGCCCCTTTGATCTACACTATATGTTCTCTGAAGGAAATTATCACAGCCTGCAACTTAGTTTTTATTGTGTCCTGTTTGCAGTACCCAATGATTCAAGACCTACAAATGTGACCTGATAATCTTGTGACCAAGGTCATGAAACACATAGAAAACCCCTTCAGAAAAACAACTCCATAAATCATAGAAAACGATCACTGTTTTCTACTACGATTTCTTCAAGGTCTAGGTACCTTAAACAAATGCTAATACATTCAACTGTTACCCTAGATACAGTGAGAAACAACTGTTGCAATCTAACAGATTACAACCTAGATACAATGACTCTAACAAATTGTAACCCTAGATACAATGTCTCTACTAGATTCCCAGTACATTTGTTTAAAGAGTCCTTTGCCTTGTTTCTTCACCCACAGACTTTCCTCTGTGTCTCTAGCCCGTATTTTCTTCTTTATGGGAATTTTCCTATTCCCCCACTCTAGCATGCTCCGCGCATCCGTCTCTGGCAAAACACAGTTCCATGACTAACTTTGGGTGGATAAGGTGGGTGCCCTGTCTTGTGCAGAACTAGCTTCACTGTCTGTCTAGCACAACATCTGACCCGGAAGAGCACTGAAGGATGAACTCAATGAGCCTGCAGCAGCATCCTGTAGCACTGCTGGGCGGGTCCTTAGAGAGGCAGGCAGCTTTGAAATCTATCCAGTCTTGCTTAGTGGGACAAAGACCTAGTCTTTTATTCAGGAATATGGTGTGAAAGACACAGACCCGAAGTATGCAACCTCAAGATCAAGGTGTTTTCTTTCTCTGTCTGGTATGCAGAAACCCACCCTCACTGCTTACCTGGAACACTGAGACCAGAGACTCCCTGTGTTTGACACCACTCACCTTGCGGTTCTTTCACTGCCCTTGACTCTGCTACTTAGGAACCAGTTTCTCTGGCTAGCATGTTTTGCTAATTATTGCCTTATAGTATAAATTCTTTTCTTTATTCTTCCTTCTGCTCAGTACTAGGGCCTGACCCTTACCTATATTTGTTAATCATGAAATGAACATCTCCCTGGGAAATATTTTCAGCATTGAAGAACAATTGCATCTCTCTGTTTGCACGGATCATAACTAGGCCTCTGGTATGTCCCTTGTAAAATTTCTATCCCTTCGTCTCAGAACCCAGGTGAGCTTTGACCCCCACCACACTGCTTCTGGAATTGATCAGCATGGAGTCCTTGAGGGAGCCCAGAGCGTGTGGTTGAAATCTCTATGTGTGGGATCACCAGAGTGGATACAGCTCAACTCCTTCCAAACGGTCCACTTCCAGTCACAGAGGAAAGTATTTATGGTGTGTGTATTCATCACGTGGTTCCGTAGTCCTCAGGTGAAGGTAAACAACTGCCCGACTAGTTCATCTTCCTTCTTAGTGAAACTGTCTCACTGTGTGTCCCCTAACTGTCCTGGAACACACCATATGTGTAAAGCTTGTCTCAAACTCAGAGATCTGTCTGCTTCTGATTTTCCAGTGCTGGGATTAAAGGTATGTGCCACCAAGCCTGGCCCTGTTAGTGAAGCTTTTTATCTCAGTGGAAGCATGAAATGAGCCCAGGGTGGCACCCTGGCTCCTAACGACACCCATTTTATTTCCAGCCATCATCATGCACTGGCAAATTTAGAAAATTATGAAAAATAGAGAGATACCAAGAGTCTGCACATGTCAAAAAAATACAGAATAATAAGTTCCTGGCTCTATACTTGGATTACAACATTGACTGCATACATAGATTCAGAGGACAACAGAATTGATCAGCCATCTGTAAACACCCTAATGAGATCAACAGAATTGATCAGCTGTCTGTAAACATCCTGATGAGAATCAACAGAATCGATCAGTCATCTGTAAACATCCTAATGAGATCAACAGGCTCTATCAGTCATCTGTAAACATCCTGATGAGGATTCAGATTGGACAAGAGAATTCATGAAGACCAATGCAAACTGGTATCTGTGCTCAGAGACCTGTCCTAGGTTAGAGGTGAGGACCTTGCTTTGTTCTCTTGAAGCTAATACTCAGATCGGGGGTCAGATTTACAGGAAGGAAGATGGTGACTGCCTAAGAAGAAAACCTGAAAAAGAAATGAAGATTCTAAAAATAGACTGCCTGGAAAGAGAGCCGTGTTCCTGACACTCAGATCTTCACATTCATTCTGAGTGACCTTCAGAATTTGTAAAAATATTTTTTATTTGGTGAAAGCTGTGTTAGCTGGTTTGTGACCTCTCCTCCTGCCTGCCCTGGTTTTTACTTTTCAAATGTTAACAACATGCTAAATGTTGACCTCCTTCTAATGTCCTTGGTGCACACCCTTTTGAGATTTCCATATTTGGTTTTATTTATTATAAAGATCAGCTTTTATCTGTATCTATCTCTCTGTATGTGTCTCTATGTCTATGAATGATTTTTATAAATAATAAACCTTTTGGCTAACAAGGATGTTAAATTTATTTCTAACAATGTGTAGAACTAAATCCTTCAGCTCAGGCCACTGTTTTGATGATCTTGCCAGATTATAATGGAACCACATTCAAGATCCTTCTAACTCATCGTCCCTAATGGGTTTCTTTGAGTGTGTATTGAATCTGCTTTAACTTTGTTTCATTAGGCCATCACATGTGACTAAACTATTGGTGTTAGAACATTAATGTCACTATCAAAACCAAGTATGCACCAAACGATTATCCTGTCAATCCGCCACCTGCTCATCTGTACAGACCCCTTACTCTCTGGTTGGCTCCCATCCCTTCCATGATGGACATGGCACACTACCCACTTTCATTCCACAGGCTTTTTAGGAAACCTGCAAGGTTCTCAATCCAACATCCAAGAACTCTCTACCCTAAATATTCAGTATACATCCCCAAACCACAGACAGTTTGTAGCCAGTTTTGTCAAGCTTTCAAGAGTGAATTTAGGAGATTGTTATTTTTCATGAACGGCACACGGAACATGGTCTCCATCTATGACAGGTACTCCTGTGTGTACCCCTCCAAGAAACTCTAGGCTTGTTTCTGCAGCTTTGACTATACTTCTATTCTTTGGCCTTCGGTGATGCCTGCAAGTGTATAGCACTTACTTTATGAAGCCTTACTGTTCATGTTTTGAAAATGTTAAGCAATTGTAGAGAAAGAGATTCAGGTAAGAATTTTTGAGACCTGATGTATAACAGAGCAGAGTGGTTAGGTGACAGAGAATGTAAAAGTTCGTGAGGGATAAAATATTTTTCCATTACGTTAATGTTATTTGCTCCCAAACTAATAGCCCAACACAGCGAAGTCTAGTGCTGATTGTGAGCATCTTACCCAGTCCCCATTTACCTGAAGTTCAAGGACAAAACTCTTGCCTTTATCCTTCTCTGTTCTACTGGCTTCAAAGGAGAGTTGAGGCCCACTAGAGGCTGGCGGTACCTTGTGATATCTGAGAGATACTCACTTCTTTAGTTCTGTAGTGGACAGGGCTCAGGTCACAGCTCTTCTCCCTGAGAAGTCATGATAGCATATGCAGTGGACAGTACCGAGGCTCCTCCTAACCTAGGATGAGAGTATGCCCCTCACCCTGATGCTCTGAGACCAAGAAGCAACCTGTGTTATCAAACCTGCTCCTGAAACTATAGCTGCACACATCAATTCTGCCCTCAGGGAATTCTGATAGCTTGTGTGCTTTGAACCTAGGGGCTTCTGCATATTAAAGAAAATACTATAGCACTGAGTTGTACCCCAGTCCTTCAGACTTTTTAAAAGCAATGGCTTTTAAGTGACTATGACCTTGGAGACCTAAGGCCCCACTGTGGCAATTACAATGAACTTGACTGGCTCTCCGAGATCTGCCTTGCAGCTCTCAGTACTCTATTCCCCCAGCTCTGTCAAACCTAAGTGACCTACGGTATGTTCTCAGGACAGCTTCTGACATGGTCATGTGACTCTGCAGCCTGGGATTCCTTCTAGTCCCTACTTTGACCCCTACTAACCCTTTGCCAGACAGACAAATTCTACGTTGCACTTGAAGCCTGACATTCTCAGCAAACTTCAGTTGTCTTCCTTCTCTGGAGTTTTCATACGATGCCCAGATAGTTGTCCATTTGTCCATCTGATATTTATTTCCTTTCCTTTATGTGAATTAGGATGCATTCACTTCCTTCCTCTCTTCTTTTGCTTTTGAATTTCATTCATTTATTAATTTTTAAGATTAGAATATAAACTAATAGTTTTCATCATTAGACATTCATATATCTATACTATACTTTGCTTTTATTTTTATCCTTCCCCATTGCCTATTTTCTTCTTTTTTTTTAAAAAATGATTTATTTATTAAGTCCACAGTGTTCTGCTTGCATGTATACTTGCATGACAGAAGAGAGCACCAGATCTCATTACAGATGATTGTGAGCCACCATGTGGTTGCTGGGAATTCAACTCAGGACCTCTGGAAGAGCAGCCAATGCTCTTAACATCTGAGCCATCTCTCCAGTCCCCATTGCCCATTTTCTTTTTTTTTTTAATTATTATTATTATTTATTTATTTATTAAAGATTTCTGTCTCCTCCCTGTCACCGCCTCCTATTTCCCTCTCCCTCCCCCAATCAACTCCCCCTCTCTCATCAGTCTGAAGAGCAGTCAGGGTTCCTTGCCCTGTGGGAAGTCCAAGGACCTCCCACCTCCTTCCAGGTCTAGTAAGGTGAACATCCAAACAGCCTAGGCTCCCCATTGCCCATTTTCAATCCCCATTCACCCCTAGCTGGTTCACTTTTTCCTCCAGTTAGTTCAACTTTCTGTTTCCTGATTACATGTATCCCTTTATGCCCTCTATTAATATTCTGCTTTGCTTTCTATTTATGTGATAAAGGTCAGGTTGGGGAGGAAAGGGTTTACTTGATTTTATAGTTTAGTCCATCATTCAGAGAATTCAGGGCAGGAACCTGGAGGCAGGAACTGAAGCAGAGGCCATAGGGTAATGCTGCTTACTGGCTTGCTACTCTTAGCCTGCTCAGTTTGCTTTCCTTTTTTTTTATTATTGTTTAAATCCTGAATTTCTTCTTTTATTGATTTTTATTCAGCTCTACATTTTTCTCTGCTCCCCTTCCTCCCTTCCTCCCCTCTCCTTCAATCCTCTCCTATGATCCCCATGCTCCCAATTGACTCTGGAGATCTTGTCTTTTTCTATTTCCCATGTAGATTAGATCCATGTATGTCTCTCTTAGTGTCCTCATTGTTGTCTAGGTTCTCTGGGATTGTCATTTGTAGGCTGGTTTTCTTTGTTTTATGCTTACAAATCACTTATGAGTGAGAGCATATGATATTTGTCTTTCTGGGTCTGGGTTACCTCACTCAAAATGATGTTTTCTAGATCCATCTATTTGCCTGCAAAATTCAAGATGTTATTTTTTCCTGCTGTGTAGTACTCCATTGTGTATATGTACCACATTTTCCTTATCCATTCTTTGGTCTAGGGGCATTTAGGTTGATTCCAGGTTCTGGCTATGACAAACAAAGCTGCTATGAACATAGTTGAGCACATGTCCTTGTGGCACGATTAAGCATCCTTTGGATATATACCCAAAAGTGGTATTACTGTGTCACGGCCCACCCTCGTCCCGCAAGGATGATGCGACCACCGGAGCTCTTCTTGCAGCAGTTTATTCCAGGACTTTTTACAATTTTCCCTCTCTTCCTTCCTCTCTCCCCTCTCTGCCTCTTCCTCTCTCTCCCTCTCTCCTCCTCTCTCCTCCCGGGCAAACCTCTCCCAGCCCTAAAGTAGGCATGAGTTGCCAATTCTGGATTGCCAGGTGGGCACTGCCCATAGGCCCACGCACATGCAAGCAGCTGATAATCATTGCTTTATCATAGCATAGGTCAGGCCTTAGCCATCTCAGGAGTTGATTATACATCTCCATCAGGTGTGACACCACGCAGCTCGCTACATTACTGGGTCTTGAGGAAGGTTGTTTCCTAATTTTCTGAGAAATCGCCACACTGATATCCAAAGGAGCTGTACCAGTTTGCATTCCCACCAGCAATGCAGAAGAGTTCCCTTTTCCCCACAACCTCTCCAGCATAAGTTGTCATCAGTGTTTTTGATCTTGGCCATTTTTCCAGGTGTAAGATGGAATCTCAGAGTTGTTTTTATTTGCATTTCTCTGATGACTAAGGATGTTGAACATTTCCTTAAGTGTCTTTCAGTCATTTCAGATTCCTCTGTTGAGAGTTCTCTGTTTAGGTCTGTACTCCATTTTTTATTGTCCTTTTGATGACCAATTTCTTGAGTTCTTTGTATATTTTGGAGATCAGACCTCTGTCCGATGTGGGGTTGGTAAAGATCTTTTCCCATTCTGTAGGTTGTCGTTTTGTCTTGTTGACTTTGTCCTTTGCTTTACAGAAGCTTCTCAGTTTCAGAAGGTTCCATTTATTAATTGTTTCTCGCGGTGTCTGTGCGAAGTGATCTCCTGTGCCAATGCGTTCAATTGTATTTCCCACTTTCTCTTCTATGAGGCTTTATGTTGAGGTCTTTGATCCATTTGGGTTTGAGTTTTGTGCATGGTGGTAGATATGGATCTATTTTCATTCTTCTACATGTTGATATCCAGTTATGCTAGCACCATTTGTTAGATATGCTTTCTTATAAAGAACCTTCATCTGGCGATGGATGGAGATAGAGACAGAGACCCACACTGGAGCACCGGACTGAGCTCCCAATGTCCCAATGAGGAGCAGAAGGAGGGAGAATATGAGCAAAGAAGTCAGGACCACGAGGGGTGCACCCACCCACGGAGACAGTGGGGCTGATCTATTGGGAGCTCACCAAGGCCAGCTGGACTGTGACTGAAAAAGCATGGGATAAAACCAGACTCTGAATATGGCAGACAATGAGGACTGATGAGAAGCCAAGGACAATGGCACTGGGTTTTGATCCTACTTCATGTTCTGGCTTTGTGGGAGCCTAGCCAGTTTGGATGTTCACCTTCCTAGACCAGGATGGAGGGGGGAGGACTTTGGACTTTCCACAGGGCAGGGAACCCTGACTGCCCCTCAGACTGGAGAGGGAGGGGGAGAGGAGTGGGGGGAGGGGGAGAAGAGTGGGAGGAGGGGGAGGGAAGAGGGAGGCGGGGAGGAGGCGGAATTTTTTTTCAATAAAAAAAAAGAATCAGAGCCTCAAGCAAAAAAAAATATGCTTTCTTTTTACCATTTGATATTTTTTGCCTCTTTGTTAAAAATCAAGTGTTCAAAAGTGTGTGGATTAATATCTGGGTCTTCGATTTGGTTCTATTGGTTTTCCTGTCTGTTTTTATGCCAATAAAAGACTATTTTCAGTACTGTAGCTCTGTAGTAGAGCTTGAAGTCAGGGATTGTGATGCCTCCAGAAATTCTTTTATTGTGCAGGATTGTTTTGCCTATCCTGGGTATTTTTGCTTTTCCATTCTTTTAAGGTCTGTGAAGAATTTTGCTGGGATTTTGATGGACATTGCGTTGAATCTGTAGATTGCTTTTGGTATTTGGGGCATAGATGTTCAGTATTGAGATTTCCTCTTGATGGATTTGTCCTCTGATATTAATAAAATGTTCTTCTTTGTCTCTTTTGATTGATTTTAGTTTAAAGTCTATTTTGTTAGATATTAGGATAGCTACACCAGCTTGTTTCTTAGGTCCATTTGATTGTAATTTTTTTCCCTCTGAGGCGATGTCTGTCTTTGAGGTTGAGGTGTGTTTCTTGTGTGCAGAAGAAGGATGGAAGGATGGATTCTGTTTTCTTATCCAGTCTGTTATCCTGTGTCTTTTTAATAGATGAGTTGAGTCCATTTATATTAATGGCCAGTAATTGCTATCTCCTGTTAATTTAGTTTTTATTGTTGGTGATGTTAATTTGTGTGTTTTTCACTTCTTTGGGATTTGATGCTGTGAGATCATCAGTTGTCTGTGTTTTTGTTGATGTAGCCAACTTCCTTGGGTTAAAGTTTTCCTTCTAGTACTTTGTTTTTTCTTTTTTTGTTTTAAAGCAGCAAGAACTGCATTTTTTTCTACAGATGACAAGTTCAGTGAGCAACATCAGCATCTTGAAATTCCTTTTTTTTCTTTATTAAAAATTTCCACCTCCTCCTCTCCTCCTATTTCCCTCCCCCTCCCCTCTCCAGTCCTAAGAGAAGTCAGAATACCCTGCCCTGTGGGAAGCCCAAGGCCCTCCCCCATCCACCCAGGTCTAGGAAGGTATGCATCCAAACAGACTAGGCTCCCCAAAAGCCAGTACATGCAGTAGAAACAAAACCCAGTGCCATTATCATTAGCTTCTCAGTCAGCACTCATTGTCCACCATGTTCAGAGAGTCTGGTTTGATCACATGCTCCATCAGTCCCAGTCCAGCTGGCCTTGGTGAGCTTCCATTAGATCAGTCACACTGTCTCAGTAGGTGGACACACCCTTCGCAGTCCTGACTTCCTTGCTCATCTTCTCCCTCCTTCTGCTCTTCATCTGGACCTTGGGAGCTCAGCCCAGTGCTCCAGTGTGGGTCTCTGTCTCTATCTCCATCCATCACTGGATGAAGGTTCTATGGTGATATTCAAGATATTCATCAGTGTGGCTATGAGAGATGGTCAATTCAGGCACCCTCTCCTCTGCTCCCTAACGACCTAGCTGGGGACATCCCCTTGGACACCTGGAAACCCCTCTAGAGCCAAGTCTCTTGCCAATCCTAAAATGGCTCCCTTAATTAAGATATCTTCTTCCTTGCTCCCATGTCTACCCTTCCTCCATCTCAACTATCCCACTCCCCCAAGCTCTCCCCAATCCTCCTCTTCTCTCTTCTCTTTCCCCCTCTCCCCTTCCCCCTATCCCACCCCCACCCCTGTGCTCCCAACTTTTGCCCAGTGATCTTGTCTACTTCCAATTTCCAGGAGGATAAATATATGTTTTGCTTTGAGTTCACTTTATTATTTAGCTTCTCTAGGATAACGAACTATAGGTTCAATGTCCTTTGTTTATGGCTAGAATCCACTAATGAGTGAGTACATACCATATTCATCTTTTTGGGTCTGGGTTATCTCACTCAGTAAAGTGTTTTCTGTTTCTATTTTGCATGAAAAATTCAAGATATCATTTTTTTTAACCGCTGAGTAGAACTCTAATGTTATATACTAATGGTATATGTGCCAGGGTAGCACTGTTAGGAGTTTTGGCTTTGTTGCTGTGGTTACGGCATTATTAGAGAAAGTATGTCCCTGTGGGGGCGGGTTTTGAGGTTTCTTATGCTTAGGAGTCCAGTGAGTCAGTTGACTTCCTGTTGCCTGCAAGATGTAGCACTCTCAGTTCAGCAGCACATCTTCCTGCATGCCACCATGCTCCCTGTCAGGATGATAATGAACGGAACCTCTGAAACTCTAAGAGAGCCACCCTGATTAAATGCTTTCTTTATAAGACTACCATGGCCATGGTGTCTCTTCATAGCAATAAAAACCGTAACTAAGACAACATACTAAAGAGGTGGTGGTTACACAGAGCTGCTTATCTTTGATGGTTGTTTCTTGTTTTAAAGATTAGGCAGAATTATATTTTGTGATCATTAGGATGGAGATAGTTTACTTGTTTATTTAAGTTTATTATTAGATGTTTTTGGTGTATTCTGGCCCAAACCATAGCACAGGTCAATAGTTCTTCCTATTTTTGATCCTATCAAAATTCGAGATTAAGGTAGGAAAAGCTTATAGCAGGGGGTCGTATTAGAATAAAACCAGAAAACCATTTCCTTCTAGAGATTTCTCTCATCTAATGATCCCCCTGCCTAGAAGTCAAAATATCATCCAGGAAAGATCCTGCCTCTGATCTCTGTGATCTTACCTGTGGTTCTTTCCCTCCTCCTTCCATTTTTTTTCAAGATCACATCTTTATCTAACTCATTTCTAATAATATGTGTAGCATCACGAGCTCGTGGCTTTACTGGGAAAGATTCTAACCTACATCCGTCTTGGGCCAGAGCTTCATTGTGTCTGCCACTCTGCCCTTTGTCCCAGCCTACCTGAGATCTGCCCTATTAACTAGGCCAAGGCAGTTTCTTTAATAACCAATGAAAGCAACACAAATACAGAAGGACCTCCTACACCAACTCGGAGTGTAGGTGAGAGCATGCTCACACCCAGGCATGGTAGTTTAAATATGTAGTTAAGTCTGTATCTGTTTTCCTAAAACTAGGACCAGCTGGATAGATTTACAGGAAGGTGGACTGTGGCTTAGGAAGAAACAAATCTTGATGAGAAAATGGAGTCTGAAAGTGGATTCCCTGGAAAGGATTTGACTCTCTAGTGACTTCTAAGCTTCCCGATCACTCAGAGGTGGAATGGGTGTTTTTCAGGATATTATACGCCTGTTTCTGTATTAGATGCTTCTGTGATGAGTTCCTTCATGCCTCCATTCTTTGGAGAACTTTTTCTTTATTTATTTCCATAACTTAACATGATCTTGTTATTCATCTGCCTCTGACTTTTTCATTTGCTTCTCCTTTGGCATTATACTATTTGAGTTTTGAAAGGGATTTCAAAATTATTTGTGTGTTAACCTTCATAATTTATATGTTTAAAAACACATTTTGCTATTTAGGTGATTGTAGGGGAAGGGGTGCATTAGAGGAATGTTTTTGACATGTTCAAGAAAGCACCGAAGACTTTATGCGTGACAAGATGCTTTTTTATGAATTTAACTCCTTTATATACTGTACATCCAAATACAAGGGAGATCAGCATTAATTATCTAGTAGAATATAGTTCATTTTCTAAATTTTAACAGAGTGTCAGTGACTAAAAAAGATGGAAAGAGAGAAGAGGACAAGGGAAGCAGGGTTTGTGTTAATCTTTGAGTTTTTACCCAGTGACCCTTCATAGGTCTAGATTAGGGTGTGGTGGATCAGTCAAGTGGGGTTCTAGTAACAACTTTGTATACATTTCTGCAGAAGAAAAGGAGGTCATGGGATTGTACATATATACACAACTGTGGTTATACACGCATGCAAGTTGGTTTTTCTGCTATTGTGACATAATACCCGCAGGAACAATTTAAGGTAGGAAGAATTCATTTTGGCTCATGGAAGTGATGGAGGTGGGTCTTGTAATAATAAAGAAACTGCCTCGGCCCTCATAGGACAGAAAACTAGGTAGGCGGAGTAGACAGAAGAGAATTCTGGGAAAAGGAAGCTTAGTAGAGGAGTCGCCATGATGCTCCCACTCCAGACAGACGCAGGTTAAGATCCTCTCTGGTAAGCCAGCTCATGGGCTACACAGAATATTAGAAATGGGTTAGAACAATATGTAAGAGCTAGCCAATAAGAAACTGGACCTAGCC
>NW_026067982.1:5360031-5439615 GCF_014885135.2 Alexandromys fortis | reverse complement strand
GTTTAAACAGAAAAAGGGGAAATGATGGAGGTGGGTCTTGTAATAATAAAGAAACTGCCTCGGCCCTCATAGGACAGAAAATTAGGTAGGCGGAGTAGACAGAAGAGAATTCTGGGAAAAGGAAGCTTAGTAGAGGAGTCGCCATGATGCTCCCACTCCAGACAGACGCAGGTTAAGATCCTCTCTGGTAAGCCAGCTCATGGGCTACACAGAATATTAGAAATGGGTTAGAACAATATGTAAGAGCTAACCAATAAGAAACTGGACCTAGCTGGGCCAGGCAGTGTTTGAAAGAATACGGTTTCCGTGTAATTATTTCTGGGTATAAACTAGCCATGCGGGCGGCCGGGTGCTGGGGACGCAGCCCTGCCGCTCCTATTTCAACAGAACATTGTTTTATCCAAGCATGGTGAATGAGGGCTGTCAAATCATGGCCGCTGGAAACAGACTTTCTTCTCCTTTTTCTTTTTCTCCCCATTTTCTTTCCTCTTCTCTCTTTTCCTCCTCCTTTCCCTCACTCCATCCCCCGTCTGCCTCCCCCCTCTCTTTCTGTGAGCATTAAACCTAGAGTCTTGCCCACGCTAGGCGAATGAGTTGCAGTGCCAGATCTCTCTGAGGGCTTATTTTGAGATGAGGTCTAAGCTTTCAACTCTCAGTGTAAGCCACAAGCGGCTTTGGATTACTGTCCTGTCACTCCAGTTCTCAGAGGAGCTAAGTTTATAGTCTCACTGTAAGCCCCAACTGAACTACCCACTAGCCCAACGTCTGTTGGCTCCATACATTTCCCTACCTTAGGATATTTCTCCATCCCTCTCTTTGGCTGTTTTCTTTTAAACCCATATTCTTTTTCTATATCACTCTCAGGGTGCTGTGTAGTTATTTCACTTGATTTGAAACATCCTCTCTTAGAGGGTGGTAGAAGGCTCATAAGACTTTGGAAGCAAACAAAACATACAAGGCCCAGAAAGTAATAGAACTTATAAGACTCAGGAAGTTCCTGAAAGTTGTAGGATTCACAAGGCCCCTCTCCAGGTTTGAATAAACAGTAAATATGGCTGCCTACACGTAGTGCAAAGATCTCCAGGGATGTAGCTTTTACAAGTCATTTCTCATAAAAGGTCGAACTTTGCAGTGATGTAGCTGCCTTTGAGTCATGTGTGCTCCTGTAAATAACTCACCAACCTAGTATGAGGTGAAATCATTTTGTTGATCTGTTGCTGGTGCCCCACCTATGGTGACTATACATTCTGTTCATGTCTCTGTGGGAAAATGTGCGTATCATAGGAATCAAATCCATGTTTGATGGATTTTCTTTCCTTTTATGTGGAAGATAAGTGTAGTTTGATGATTTTTACTTTAAAATTTTATGCTATAATTGTATAATTTTTGAAATACGGTAATGCTTACATTTAATATGAATCACGTACCCAGGGTAATTCATGTTTTTATTTCCTCGGTTTCTTCTGTTTCTATGTATTTGGTGTATGGACAAAGGGCCAAGGAAAGAACACCCTGCCCCTGACTTGGTCTCTTGACCCCAAGTTCTGAGACTTGGAAATCTTAACTCCTGTGGTTCAGTGCTAAATGAATGGCCAAATAAAGTTGGTAGCCAAGCAATACTTTTCCCTTAGCTCATATGCATGCTCCAAAAATCCCTATAAAAGTCCCCACCCTCTGTTCAGCCCACTGCTGACTCCCTCCCCGTTCAGAGCCAGCAGCCACTCAGTGTCTCTCACCAATAAACTTCTTTTTTTTACTGTTAATTATCATTTTAATAATCCTTATTGATTTGACAATTCTTGGTGTTTATCTCTTTTTTTTATAAAAATTTCTGCCTCCTCCCCACTTCCCATTTCCCTCCCCCTCCCTCCATCCCCTTCCCCTCTCTCGCCAGTCCAAAGAGCAGTCAGGGTTCCCTGTCCGGTGGGAAGTCCAAGGTCCTCCCTGCTCCATCCAGGTCTAGGAAGGTCCAGAAGCCAAGGTTCCAAAATGTGGTGCCCAACATAAAACCAGATACGAGAGAGCCCATGGAGGACACTGCAAGTGATGAGAGCACTCTTGGTAAAAGTGGAGAACCTTCATCTGGCGATGGATGGAGACAGAGACAGAGACCCACAATGGAGCACCAGACTGAGTTCCCACGGTCCAAATGAGGAGCAGAAGGAGGGAGAACATGAGCAAGGAAGTCAGGACCACGAGGTGTGCGCCCACCCACTGAGACAATGGGGCTGATCTAATTGGAGCTCACCAAGGCCAGCTGAACTGGGACTGAAAAAGCATGGGATCAAACTGGACTCTCTGAACGTGGCAGATGATGAGTGCTGACTGAGAAGCCAAGGACAATGGCACTGGGTTTTGATCCTACTGCATGTACTGGGTTTATGGGAGCCTAGTCTGTTTGAATGTGGACCTTCCTAAACTTCTTCTTATGTGACGTTTGTTACATGGCAGTACTTTTTTTTATTCATTTATTTATTTATTAAAGATTTCTGTCTCTTCCCCACCGCTGCCTCCCATTTCTCTCCCCCTTCCCTAATCAAGTCCCCCTCCCTCGTCAGCCCAAAGAGCAATCAGGGTTCCCTGCCCTGTGGGAAGTCCAAGGACCACCCACCTCCATCCAGGTCTAGTAAGGTGAGCATCCAAACTGCCTAGGCTCCCACAAAACCAATACGTGCAGTAGGATCAAAAACCCATTGCCATTGTTCTTGAGGTCTCAGTAGTCCTCATTGTCTGCTATGTTCAGCGAGACCGGTTTTAACCCAGGCTTTTTCAGACCCAGGCCAGCTGGCCTTGGTGAGTTCCCGATAGAACATCCCCATTGTCTCAGTGTGTGGGTGCACCCCTCGCGGTCCTGAGTTCCTTGCTCGTGCTCTCTCTCCTTCTGCTCCTGATTTGGACCTTGAGATTTCAGTGCATGGCAGTACTTTTGTGTATTACTTGGCTACTGATGGGCAAGAGATTTTTGTGCCAAAAAACCGCTTCTATTTGGAACCTTTAAACTCCCTTCTTCTAGTAACTTTGAAATACACTATGCATTATTTAGTTCATAATCAAATCCTTAGACTTGAATTATGAGAAATTATTTCTGTTTTCTTAATGCATACTTCTACATTATTTGACTTTGATGCCCCTCACAATATTTGCGTAAACTTCTGTTTCTTCCTACCCTGTGTCTGTTCCTCTCCCGAATACCTTCCACAGAGCCCCCTTCACATCCTTGTTTCTCAGAGTGTAAATCAGAGGGTTCAGCATAGGAGTAACTATGGTATAAAAAAGGGCAACAAACTTCCCTTCACTCTCAGAAAACCCGTGGACAGGTTGGAGATACGTGTACATGGCTGAGCCATAGAAAAGGGAAACCACCACAAGGTGGGACCCACAAGTCCCCAGAGCCTTTCTACGCCCAGCCATTGACTTGATCTTCAGCACCGCATGACCAATGTGTGCATAGGTCCCTAGAATTAGCGCTACAGGACAGGCCAACATTATGACCCCAGCCACAAACAGGTTGTCCTCTATTGCTTCTGTGTCCTCACAAGCCAACTTCAGGAGAACAAGCATATCACAGAAGAAGTGGTTCAGGTCACGGCCACAGAGAGGTATGCTCATGATGAGGACTGTCTGAGTCACAGAGATCACAAGGCCTCCCATCCAGGAGGAGATGGCCAATGCCTGGCAGAGAAGAGGGTGCATAATGCTAGTGTAGAGTAGGGGGTGGCACACAGCGGCGTAGCGGTCAAAAGCCATCACCACGAGGAGCACACACTCAGTTCCACCCAACAAGAGCACTGTGAGGAACTGGGTCATACACCCAGCATAGCTTATGGTCTTGTCAGTTCCAGAAATATTGACAAGAAGCTGAGGCACAGTGCTGGTGGTGTAGCAGAGGTCCAGGAAAGAGAGGTTGTTGAGGAAGAAGTACATTGGCGTTTGTAGTCGACGATCCATTCGTGAGACTGTGATGATGGTGGAGTTGCCGAAGATGGTTAGGAAGTAGAAAATTGAAATGAAGACAAAAAGGACATGCTCCAGTAGGGGCCAATCTGAGAATCCCACCAGAATGAAGCCACCTTCCCAACTGGTGTTGAAACTGTCCATAGCTCTTCACCCTCACAAAATAGAAGGCAGTTCAATGCTTACTGACATGGGGGCACTTGGAGGTCACTTGAGCCTACAGAATAACTCAAATCTGTGTGAAGCCTGTCACATTTGCCTTCCTTCTTGTCTACGTCCTGTTAACTCTGCCTGGGTGGCACAGGCTGAAGAGACAAAGAGTCCTTGTTTTAAACCTGCAGTCAGCTTGGGTTCCAGAAACAGGACCTACAAGCAGGATAGATTACCGTTCAATTATCTACAATGGATTGTCCTCACTGTGTAGTACATCATCTGATAGGACCCATATTGGTTTCCTGCTATCAGCGACGCACACTGTAGTGATGGAAGCCATAACCACAAGGAACAAGCATGCAGTGACACCCAGCAATAGTGCAATGAGGGGCTCAGCTACACACCCAGTATAGCTGATGTCCAGTCAACTCGAGAAAGGTTGAACAGGAGCTGGGGCACAGTGATACTGATGTTGCAGACGTCTGGCAAGGAGAGGTGCGCAAGGAAGAGAAGTACATGAATTTTTTTCAGTTGAAGTTTCAGTTGAGTGAGAGAAATAATGGTGGCATTGCCACAGAGGCTTATAGAATAGGAAACTGAAATAAAGATGATGAAGATAAACTCCAGTTGAGGTAATCTGAGAAGCCTTCCAACATGAAACCTTATAAACTGAGATTGAAACTTTCCATAGCCCCCTACTTTCACAAACTTCAGAAGACAAATAAATGATTCTTAATGTAAAAGGCACATAGATACTGCTTCTGCTGAAGTGAGTTGACTTCCCACTTTGCTCCCCCAAACAATTAAAACTAGATGAAAGCCTTGCATGTTTGCGTTCATTCTGCTCTTTCTTCTGCACCTGTTGACTCTGGACAGTTTGTACAGGCTGGAGTCACACGGATTCCTTGTTTTAAACCCCTAGTCAGCTTGGATTCCTGGAGCAGCAAAGCCTGAAGGCATGAAAGATTACCATCAAGATGTGAGAAATTGTCTACCGTGGAGACACTACACTGATACCCACACTGAGCTCCCAAGAAGACCGTGATTGACAGATCAACACTTCATGTGCTCACATTGCGGGACCAGAGCTGAGACAATGATGACTGGACCACACCTTGACTTAATTATGTGGTCTTCTCGCCCCACCTCTTTCTCTATGTAGACCCCAGTCTCATATTTGTACCCTAAAGATAAATACGTTGTCACTGGATTCCTTTGTCTGCTCCTCTTCCCAGTATGCATTGACTCATTGACTCAATATATTTTCTCTTCATTTCATGGGTCTATGTCTTCAGCTATTTTGCTGCTATTAGTGGCTGAATCTAGCTGCTGGTACTTATGGGGTTAGGACTTTTGAAGAAAGAAAAAAAACAAAGGCCAGTACACTACGAAGAACATGAATTAAAACATTATTCTATAATGTTCTATATTCCCCTCAGAGTCATGGGTTCCATTTATACTTAGCTTTACTCTCCAGCACTGCATTTTCTACTCTTAATTCTGTTCTTACCTAGCGAAGAAATGATTGGAGCAGCATTCATGTGGCCTTGATTCACATTTCTTCTGCCTGTTTTGTGACTTAATTCAGGCCGCCTAGTTCTTTGGATAGTATACTTTCAACCCTGTAGGGATGGTATTACCTTCTTCAGTCTTGACTTGAGGCCTCAAGCACACCAATGTGGAATCTGCTATTAAATTCTTATGGAAAACACACCCAGCATTGCTAATACGTTTCTCTCATTTTCTTTGTTTCTTAGTCTATGAGCAAAGGGATTTGGTAGAGTAAGAGGAAGGAGTACCCAGGCTAAGTTTACAGGTTTGGCCCTGGCTGCTCATTTTCCTGCGACTCAGTACCAATGGGTAGTCTAACAGTCTCTGAGGCCCTGTCCATGGCTGGTTGTCATCTGCCATGAAGGATTGAGAGCCTGAATTGACATTTTGGGGAAATGCAATCACAAATATGTTTCTGATGGCGAGTCTCCCTACCATGAATATTTTCTCATTCTCATTGCCTCCCCTGTGACAAGATGTTCCCTTCTCAGTGAACCTGGCTTCCTCAAACAGTTTCTCTCTCTCTCTTCTGATACCCATCAAGTTTCTGGTAGCTATGCCTTTGTGCCTCTACATACTGGGACTCTTCATCAGTAGAGAATACAGTGACTGCAGAGACAGATATCAGCAGCTTCTTCTAATGTCTAAGAAAGGGATGATGCATTAATATCACCTTCTTTCATGGTATGGTGATTTTACATAAAGTTTGTTGAGTAAAACATTTAGGTTCTCACTACAAAATGAATAGGAATTATTTTTTTCTGGGAGAAACTAGATTGACCACACACTTTCAGATACTAAAAGACAAAAAAGTTATTTAAAACTTGATTCTTTTTAAAGGTCATTTGTTGAGGTGAAATTCGAAGCAGAATTGTAAGAGTTTGTAATATCTACATACAGGTCTTTTATCTGTTCATTTGGTTTTATCCCAAGATACTTTATTTTGTTTTATTGTGCATGTAACAGTGGTATTATATTTTTTCCCTGATAGTTAGATGTCTTTGGAGATACAGCTTCTTTTTCTTTTCTAAATGCATTTGTATCTTGTAAAAAAGATCCATTCTTTCATCATTTCTGTCACTTTTCCACTGTTGCTTTTGTATCTGCAGGATATTCTGTTTATATTACTAAAGTCTCTCAAAAGCAGAGGTTGCCTTTTATTTCTTTGTATCTGTAAGTAGATACAGAAGGATACAAAGAGACCCCTATCCCACATCATATGTAGATATTAACTGCACATGGGGAACTTTGATGTTGGTCTTGGCATTTTTGTGTGTATCATAGCAAACACAAAAACCAACGACAGTGAAACACACTGTGGAGTGTGGGCAATATGATGTCTCCAGGTACGCTTCGCAGTTGTGACCAGTGGGGCACTCTGTCCTGACTGTTGATAATCTGAAAGGCTGAACGTGGGGGGGGGCAGAGAATAAATGGACAATTTTCATACAACATTACTGTGAGTGAAACTGCTCTAAAATGATATCAACTTGAGCAATTGTAAGAAAAATTAACACTTAAGCAAGAACAAACGCACAAGAAATAAATACTTTCTATGCTGGACAATAAATAAAGATGGTTTGCTTCTGAATAATTTATCTTGTAAGAAATAGCAACAGCAGTTGTTTGGAGAAGAGCCATATGAAGCCGATGTCCAACCTGAATCTACATGAAGGTCCCGCCTATGAGGTGTGTGTGTGTGTGTGTGTGTGTGTGTTGGGGTAAGGGTGGTGCAGAGATTGTGGGAGTGGTCTACTAATGGCTGATTCAACCTCAGACCCATACTATGAAAGTGAGCCCATCCCTGGCACTGCCTGGAGCACCAGGACCCCAGAAACTGAATAGCTAGAGACCTAGGATAGTACCAGACAAGATGGGAGGGAAAAAAAGTTCACATAATGATGCCTCACAATATTCTGTAATACTCATAGATTAGTGACTACCCCAGTTGTCATTTGAGAGGCTTCATCCACTAACTGATGCTAAAAGACGCAGAGAACTGCAGCCAAACATTGGACCAAGCTCAGGGAATCCTGCCGAAGAGAGGGAGGAGGGATTGTACAAACCAGAGGAGCCAAGGACATCTCAAGAAAACCAACAGAAACATCTAACCAGGCTCATAGGGAATCACAGAGTCTGAATCAACAACCAGGGAGTCTGCATGGGCCTGACCTAGGCCCTCTACGTCTATGTGACAGTTGTGTAGTGTGGTCTACTTGTGGGACTCTTAACAGGGAACAAAGCATCCCTAATGCTTTGGTTGGCTTTTGGGAACCTACTTTTCATACTGGGTTGCCTTGCCCAGCCTTAATACATGGGGAGGAGCTTAGTTCTACTGCAACCTGATGTACCATGCCTCATTGACACCCATGGAGGCCTGCCCCTTTCTGAACAGAAGCAGGAGGAGTGGATGGGGTGGGGGGGGGGAAGGGAAGGCGAGATTCAATTGCTGGAGTTATAACACCTTTCCAATCTTTCAAACATTCCCCCACCCCCGTTGTGGTCAGTAGCCAGGGTCTGACTCGTGTCCATATTAATAATCAAGGTAATCAAAGGCATAAATGAAATTACCCCCTGAGAAATATTTCTATTTCTTGAACAGTAACTGCAATTTACTGTCACATGGATGCAAATTTGGGCTCTAGTACATCTCAAACATTATTGCTCTTCTTCCCCTTTTTATTAAACATAGATTCTTTTCTCCTATAATATAACCAGAGTACAGTTTTCCCTTTCTCTTGTCCTCCCCTTTCCTCCCAACCTCCTCTCCTACCCGGATCCACGCCCCCTCTGTCTCTCATTAGAAAAGAACAACAACAAAACTCAAACTACAGCTTGTTATCGTATAGTAAGATAAAATGAAAGCATCATATTGAAGTTAGACAAGACAAGCCAGTAGGAAAATAAAAGACCCCTGAGTGAAGGTGCAAGAATCAGAGACTCACTCATTTACACACCCAGGAGTCCCATTGAAATACTAACAGAAAGCTGTAGAATGCATACACCGGACCGGGTGCTGCCCTGCGTAGGCCTGTTATAGAAGGGAATTCTAAGTGTTCATTACCCAGTGTAACGTCTCCTATTTTCTATATTTTAACTGCGTAACCTAAGGAGTTCATCCAGTCAGCACTTACCTGGAGTTCAAAGCCTTCACCAGTTCTATTGGCTGCAAAGGAGAAAGGATGCCCACCAGAGACTGGAGAGAGCTGCTGATCCCTGGAAGTCCGCTGGGAAGAACTCAGGTCAGAACTTCTGTCTCAGAGAAATCATGATGGTGAGTGGTCTTGTGCTGATGCTCCAGACCTCCGAGGTGAGGGCAGCTATGATGAAAAGCCGTTAACTTCTTTCCAATCTCAAAACCACGCTGGCATAGTGTGACACCATTTCTTCACTGTGTTTTCATGCATATATCCTTTGGTGACAATGGTAAGGGGAATGAGTTGGCTAGTACGTGTGGTCTTGGAGACTGCTGGGACCTATTGACTACTTAAAATTAATAGAGTGGCCCTCTAAGACTGGGCCTGCAGAGCCTCAGCTCTGTCTATTCCCCATGCTCTCGGACTAATTTGCTTTACTAATTGTTCTCAAAATAAAACTTCTTACTTGATCATGGGACTCTGCAGCCTGAGATATAGTCCACTTCCTTGCTTTAACCCCAATCCTACTAGACCTTCGCCCAGCCGACCAAATACCATGTCTCACTTGAGGCCTGCGTGTTCATGACACTCCAAATATGTTTCTTCTCTGTACCCTTCATGTAGTGTTCATATATTCCCAGATATATTTACAAATAGAAATGGATCCAACTAATGTTTATTTTCTTAGAAGTACAATATATTCAATTTTTCTGTAACATATGTAACATATTAATATTCATTATTCTTGTATCTTGCTTTTATTTCTAATAATCTTATAAATTCATTCATTCACTTAAAATAATGTACTGAAAAACAATACTTTTTCATACTATGGGAAATAAGGAAGTCAATATCCTACCTATATTCACTTAAAGAACCATAATATGACTTAAGGAGATCGCTTTCTCTAGCCTTTTGACCTGACATGCTTGAGCCTAATTTTTCCACCTGTAAGATGATGTTACTATGCCCTATCTAGTTCCACTGTTTATGGATTCCTGATCTATGGCAGACTGTCATTCAGTGGTAGGATTAATGTAATATTAATTTTTGGGCCTTCACTTTGACTGAAAGGAGAACAAAAATATGATCTTTGATGCATATCAAAGGAAAAGAGCTCACAGTATGTCAGCTAGGGAACATGAAAAAATATGTTAGGCTTTCCTTTTGGTAAACCAATGGATTTTTATGGGGTTTACTAACAGGAATGTGGGTGAGGCCTGACTCACAGCAGCAGGAATAATTCAAAATCAACTGAATAACTAAAAGCCCACACCATCCAAGTAAAGACTTATGGAAGCTACAACCCTGGAGCACTCTCCACAGCTGGCAGGCAGCTGCATAGCTCTTCCTACACACTGATGGTCAGAGTTCTCCTCAGCAGTGGTTTACTCCTGTAGAAGGCTTTTTTTTGCTTCTTTTTTATTTATTTTTTTATTATATCTGGGCTACCAGCCTATAGTTGGTGTTACCCACCTTAACAGAAACAGCCAGAGCTTTACAAATCTCCCAAGTGCTTCTCATTCAAATCAAGATGGCAATCAAGATTAACACCTACCAAAGAAGCCATAAAATGCTATAGAAAAATTTTCCTGGGTAGGATATGATGATGTTTTTTATTAGTTGTGCATAATGGGAGGCTTTGGAAAGATTGTTAGATTTTTTTAAAAATGAATCAGAGTTTTGTTCACAACACAATTATTAAATATCAATTTTAATAGTTTTGCAAAGATGTAAATAATACACATGGGGCGTTTGGTTCAGTGGGCAGCACTGTTGTCGTGCAAGTGTGGGGTACTGAGTCTGGCTACCCAGAACCCATGCAGAAGCTGGACAGGTATGGGGACTAGCTTTAACCCCAGTACTCAGGAGACAGAGATGGGCTCTGGGGCAAACTGACTCTCTTGATTAACTCAATCTGTGAGTGTTGAGTCTCGTTGAGAGACTCAAAAATAAGTACGGTGAAGGGGCGGCAGAGACAGCCTAGCAATTAAGAGTGCTTGCTGCTCTTCAGTGTTGAGGGATCGTCATCACAGAAGACTGCTCAGACGTGCTGTGGTGGTTTGAAAGAAAATGGCCCCCAAAGAGAGCGGCCATACTTGGAGGTGTGGCCTTGTTGAAGGAAGTGTGTCATTGTGGGGGTGGGCTTTGAGGTCGCTTTTGTTCAAGATTCCATCAGTGTGACTGACAGCTGGCTTCTTGTTGCCTAAAAAACATAGCACTCCCAGCTTCAGTACGGTGTCTGCCTGCACGCCACCATGCTCCCCGCAGCCATGCTTCCCCTCCCACGCTCCCCCACCCCATGCTCACAGCCACAATGCTCCCCACAATGATGATAATGAACTGAAACTCTGAAATTGAAAGTGAGCCAATTAAATGTTCCATGGTCATGGTGTTTTTCCAGAGCAATAGAAAACCCTAAGACACTACTGAGACCTCAAGAACAATGGCAATGGGTTTTTGATCCTACTGCACGTATTGGCTTTGTGGGAGCCTAGGCAGTTTGGATGCTCACCCTACGAGACCTGGATGGAGGAGGGTGATCATTGGACTTCCCACAGGGCAGAGAACCCTGATTGCTCTTTGGGCAGACGAGGGAGGGGGGACTTGATTGGTGGAGGGGGAGGGAAAGGGGAGGCGGAGGTGGGGAAGAGACAGAAATCTTTAATAAATTAAAAAAAAAGATATATACTTCCCTGCTCCCATATAGATCCTTCTTCCATCCCAACCCTCCCATTCCTGCAGACTTCCCCAGCCACACAACTGTCACCCATAATCATAGGGCCTAATTTGGGCCTATGCTGGTACCCCCACTATCAGTCTCGAGTCAGTGAACTCCCACTAGATCAGGTCAGCTGTTTCTGGTTGGTATCCCATCATGGTCTTGACACCTTTGTTTATATTATCATTCCTCCATCTCTTTAACTGGACTCTGCAAGGAAATATAAGCAGTCATCAAAAGCTTTCCAACCAAAAAGAACGAAGGGCTGAATGGTTTCAGTGCAGAATTCTACCAGAACTTCAAAGAAGAGCTAATACCTATACTCCTCAAAGTGTTCCACAGAATAGAAACAGAAGGAACATTGCCAAACTCTTTTTATGAGGCTACATTTTTCCTGATACCAGAACCACACAAGGACTCAACCAAGAAAGACCATTACAGGCAAGTCTCACTCATGAGCAGAGATACAAAACTACTCAATAAAATACTGGCAAACCAAATCCAAAAGAACATAAAAAAATCATCCACCATGATTAACTCATTTTTATTCCAGAGATGTAGAGATGGTTCAACATATGAAAATCTATAAATGTAATCCACCGTAAATAAACTGAAATAAAAACCCTATGATCATCTCAATAGTTGCTGAAAAAGCATTCGACAAAAATCCAACACCCCTTCATGATAAAGGTCTTGGAGAGATCAGGGATAAAAAGAACATATCTAAACATAATAAAAACAGTACAGAACNAGGAGGGTGGTCCTTGGACTTCCCACAGGGCAGAGAACCCTGATTGCTCTTTGGGCTGAGGAGGGAGGGGGACTTGATTGGGGAAGGGGGAGGGAAAGGGGAGGCGGAGGTGGGGATGAGACAGAAATCTTTAATAAATAAAAAAAAAGAAAACCCTAAGACACAGAGGATTAAGTCAATAGGAAGTCTTTATCAGCCAGCCAGTGACTACACTGGGTGCTCGGGATCCCAGTGTAGCGCTGAGCTTTTCTCAGGATGAGCTTCTAAGCACAGAAAACATGTTCTGGGTTGGCACACTTCAGGAAACAAGAGCAGTTAGCTGGAAGCAGAACTACAGAAGCTTAAAAGCAAGGGTAGTACACTTAGAGACTTTCCCAGAACTGTCTGGACTTTGATGGATCAGGTCTTTGTTTTCAGTTTGGCAGATGGTGCTGTGCTGAGTTTTACAGCCTGAGTGGAGCTTCCATCACTGAGTGAGTTGTGCTCAGGTCCGGGGCCTTGCTACACAGAGAATCTGAGTTCAGTCCCCCACACCCACATTGGGTGGCTCAAAACCACCTGCAACTCCATTTCCAGGAGATCCAAATCCATCTTCTGGTGTCAGGTATCTGCACAGGCATGCACATACATGCATAGATACAAACAAAGATGTATAAGTGAAAATAAAACAAATTGTTAAAGACAAACAAAGTAGAGAGCAGTTGAAGAATATACTCAATGTCGTCTTTGAGCCTCTGCACACACACAGACAGACACATATATACTTGCATGATTACCTGCACACACACATACACACACATTTAGGAACATGCATACACACACACACTACACATACCATACACTGAAGTATTTCGATAAAGTATTTCATTTGTTTTTCCTTGAAATTATAGAATTTATACTCACGTAAAGCTCAACACTGGGTTGAACTTGATTACATCAGTTCCCTTATTGTACACCATGCACGCAGAATAATTCATCTATCAAACAATTATATGTGAATATAAAATTCAGAATAAAGTGACTTCGTATTCTTTTTTAAAAATACTTTAATTTTAATTCTTTTAATTTTATTTGGCACATATAGGTGTTTTGCCTGCCGGTTTTGTCAGTGCGCCACACGTGTGCGATGCCAGCAAAGGCCAGAAGAGGGCATTGACTTCACTAGAATTAGAGTTACAGATGGCTGGGAGTAGCTAGCAATCAAACCCAGGTCGACTGGAAGAGCAGCCAACACTCTTAACTGTTGTGCAATCTTTTCAGCCCCTGGTAATATTCTTAACTGTCAGTTCAGTAGCTTCAAGGCGTGAGGAAGCCAGCAAGTGAAGCTGTAACCACTGCTGTGTCCTCTGGTGGACACTTCTCTTTGGGGACTCCTACCTGAGAAAAAACTCTACAGCGATAAGAACACAAGGCAAAGGGTTTAGACAACAAGAGGGTGTGCCCTACTTCCTCCCCTCATGTTGGTTTTGCTCATTAGTTTCAATAGTTCTGCTGTTGAATTTTGAAAGCTTTTATCGGTGAAAAGTCATGTGGTCTTCCCACATGAGCAACCTGGCTTTCTTGTATCTAATTTGGATGAACTTTCATTTATTTCTCTTGCTTGTTTGCTCTCACTAAGATTTCCTGTCCTGTGAAGGGTAAACGTTGCAAAGGAGCCATCACTGTCTTGTTTGAGACCTCAGAGAGGAAAGTTTTGGTTTTTACATATTCAGCACTTAATATGTGTATTTAATATTTATGACTTTATGACTAGGCTGCAATGCATTTCTGTAGCTGATTTGTTCAGAGATTTTATCTTAGAGAACTGATGAATTTTGTCAAATTTTTCTGTCTACTGAGATCATCATGTTAATTTAAATTTTTTTTATTGAAAACAGATTCTTTCCTCATGTAATACATGCCAACCACAGTTTTTCCTCCTTCTACTCTTCATGGCTCTCCCTCCACCTCCTCTCTCCCTCAGATCCACTACCCCTCCATTTCCCTTCAGAAAAGAGCAGTCCTCCAAGAGACAACAACCAAACTCAACAAAATACGATACAATAAGGCAAGGAAATAGCCCTCCTATCCAGGCTGGACAAGGCAGCCCAACAGGAGATCATCATTTTTTTTCTGTGTTCTATTGGTGTGTGTCATGTGTACTGATTGGTATATATTGATATATTCTTGCATTTGGGGGAATAACATTTTGTCATGGTAAATACACATTTTAATGTATCATTGGATTTGATTTGCTAGTATTGTATTGAAAATGTTTACACCTACGTTCATTGGGGATATTGGCTTGTGGATTTTGTTTTAGCTTCTCTCTGTCTCTGCCTCTCTCTCTTTCTCTCTCTGTCTCTGTCTCTGTCTCTCTCTCTGTTTATCTAGTTTTGCTATCAGAGTAATTCTGAGCTTAAAGAGTGAATCTGAAAGAATTTTATGCTTTTCATTTTTTTTCTAGAATAATCAAGAAAGATTTGACATTGGTTTGTTATAAGTTTGGTAGAATTCAACAGTGAAGAAAGTCATCTGGTATTGGGTGTTTTTTTGGTGAGATGATTTTTAAATCACTTATTTAATCTCACTGATTGAGATTGTTCTGTTGAAGCTTTACATTTCTTTATGATTCAGTCTTGCTAAGTTGAATATATCCAAGAACTTGTCCATTTTGTCTGCGTCATCAAACTCATTGGTTTACAGTTTCTGATAGAGATCTTCGTGATCTTTGGCATTTCTACAAAGTCTGCTTCAATGGTTTCCATTGTTCCATCTTCTCTTTCTCTCCCTCTCTTTTTGTCAAGGTGTCATAGGGTTCCTATTGCTGTGAAGAGACACCAGAGCACAATAACTCTTATAAATTAAAACATTTAATTGGTGGCAGCTTACAGTTCAGAGGTTCAGTCCATTATCATCAAGGCAGGGAGCATGGCGGCCTGGTGGCAGACATTGTGCTGGCTGCATCCTGATCAGAAGGCAACAGGATGTGGTCTGTGACCTGAGAGAAGCCTTAGAAAAAAGACCTCAAAGCCTGCCCCCACAGTGGCACATTTCCTTCAACAATGCCTCCTAATAGCGTCACTCCCTATGAGCTTATGGGGGCCAATTGCATTCACACTACTACACAAGGGTTTGTCAGTTTTGTTATTTTTTAATAGCCAGCTTCTTATTATGTTGATAATTCCTATATATGGTCATATATAGAACACACACATATAATATCTAGAAAACAAAAATGTGGGAAAACATACATCTGTCTAAGATTGACTTAATTCTCTTAATATGATTAACTCAGGTTGTATTCGTGGCCTTCTTTTCTTTTTTCTTATTTGCAAATAATATGGTTTTGCTCTTTGTGACAAAAATCATTTAGCCACTGTCACAAATGAGAAGGTCTGTGAATACCCAGGGGTTAGAGGTTTCCATGGAGATGGCATCTGCATCCCACAAGACATAAATTGCAAAGCAATGGCTGTGTGTGCCCGGCGGCACCAATTGCTCCGCTGCAGTTATGCTATCTTTAAATGATCATCTCTTTTTTACCGACTGCCAGATAAAAGAGTAATGCATTAGTCCCAAAACTTTAGTCCTCCTTTCTCTATTAAGTTTGTATGTATGCCATAATTGTGTAAACAGTAAGAAAGGATGCAGGAGAAAGCATTTGTTTCATGCACATGGTTAGTGATAATCTTGAGCTAAAGAGGTATAAAAGTACGGATGGCTGAGTCGTAGCTAAGGAAGAAGGACCGGAAATGTAATAGTCCAGGTCTAAATGCTGACCCTTCATTTAATGCTTAGACAACCTGAAGAAATTCATACAAAATTTACTTAACCTTTAGTGCCTCAGTCGGTAAAACAGCGTGGTGGGGAGAGGGAATATACTTATTAAAAATGTTGAGGTACTAAGTGTGACAATGTAGAACATTCTTCAGCATGGGTTTTTGACATAAAACATTCAAGAACTGGGACCAATGCTCACATGCGTTCACTTTATACAAATAACAAAAGCATGCCCACTGATAGCAGAATGTTCATAACTCAGAAGAATACAGACCCCAGGTCTGAACAGAGCAAGGAGGACTTGTGATGTACTTTCTGCTTACATTTAGCTTCCCTCCAAGCTTTCCAAGCTCACTCTTCTACTATTGAGCTTTCAGTCTTGAGGCTGGCTGGACATACAGCTCAGTGACAGTGATCTAGCAAGGCGACTCAGCAGCTTTGGTACCCAGGACCTTGAGAGAAAGTGTGATGGGAAGGAGAATCCTTTCTCAGATACAGAGAATCATAAAGGGGCAATGGTACAGGTTGGATTGGGGACATGAAAAGTGTCTCAGGTTCATGCCATGTGAACATGGATAAGTTCCTTAAAAACACTGATGCTTACTTAATCATGAATTATTAGGGCTTATATTTAGCTCGCACAATTGTATAAAAATATTTCAAAAACTATGTAAACAGTGATTACTATGGGAATTAATTTTTTGTCCAAAGTTATTAAAACTTTAAAGCATATTTTCAAAGATATCTATACTTTGATCTGAAACCATCGTGAAGAGAAACAGTCGTGGTAGAATCCCCTGGCTCCATACCGCCTCCCTCCACCAACTCTGCTCTTTGTGTTCACTAGTCTTACCCTCTTCCATTCTTTCTTTCTGTTATAACACTTTCTCAATTCTTACTCTTTTTATAATCATTTCTATTGTCTTCTATCTTTAATGAAAGTATCTTCACTATGTCAATGAACAAACCCGTGGCCCAACTGAGAAGATTTCTATGCTTTTATTATTTGGTGATCTTTCACCGATTTTGCTATTTTCCTTAAGTATGAGTGAAATGACATCATCTCGAAAACTCTCAAAAACTCTGTTTTGATGATGTGTATCTGACCACAGTCTCCCCCCACCCCAGTAACAGCAGCACTGAAAAACTAGAAAGGCAGGGATTGCTTGGGAACCTAAACCCTGAGAGGATGCAGTTAACTAGTTAGAAGACCAGTGATGAACAGTGTTCTGCACTGATGGGCAAAGTGCACACACATACAAAGGGAATCACTGGCTTTGGAAAAATTTGGGTGTCACGTCCAATTAAGCCTTCCTGCATACTCAGGAATTCCTAAACACTTGTGCTATTATCTCATGTGATGAGAATAGAGCATCTACTCAAACATTCTTGTGCATTGCTTGAGCTAAATCGGCTTTGAGCCCCTTCTTTCAGGGACTCTAGACCCTAAGAGAAAGAGGCTAAAGAGATCTTGACAGACAGAGACAGAGACCCACATTGGAGCACTGGACAGAAATCTCAAGGTCCAAATCAGGAGCAGAAGGAGAGAGAGCACGAGCAAGGAACTCAGGACCGCGAGGGGTGCACCCACACACTGAGACAATGGGGATGTTCTATGGGGAACTCACCAAGGCCAGCTGGCCTGGGTCTGAAAAAGCCTGGATTGAAACCGGTCTCGCTGAACATAGCGGACAATGAGGACTACTGAGAACTCAAGAACAATGGCAATGGATTTTTGATCCTAATGCACGTATTGGCTTTGTGGGAGCCTAGGCAGTTTGGATGCTCACCTTACTAGACCTGGATGGAGGTGGGTGGTCCTTGGATTTCCCACAGGACAGGGAACCCTGATTGCTCTTTGGGCTGAGGAGGGAGGGGGACTTGATTTGGGGAGGGGGAGGGAAAGGGGAGGGTGGTGGTGGGGAAGAGACAGAAATCTTTAACAAATAAATATAAAAAAATTAAAAAAAATAAAAATAAAACAATAAAAAAAAGAGATCTTGACTTTCAACTCCAAAAGACGAAAGCAACAAAATCCTGGGACTCATTTCTTACTCAACAGAACAGGATAGACGTAAGGATATGAGAGCTATCACAGAAGTTCGTACTGGCCCTGTTTTCTTCCCCTAGCTCAAGTCTGTGGCTCTCCCTAGCACCTTCCACAGAGCCCCCTTCACATCCTTGTTCCTCAGGGTGTAAATCAGAGGGTTGAGCATGGGGGTGATGATGGTATAAAAAAGAGCAACGAACTTCCCCTCACTCTCAGAATAGCTGCCCTTGGGTTGTAAGTATGTGTAGATGGCCGAGCCATAAAACAGGGAGACTACCAGGAGGTGGGACCCACAAGTTCCCAAAGCCTTTCTGCGTCCAGCCATTGACTTGATCTTCAGCACTGCCCTGGCAATCTGTGCATAGGAGCCTAGAATCAGTGCTGCAGGGAAAACCAAGATTATAGCCCTGGCTACAAACATCTTGACCTCTGTTCCTCCCGTGTCTTCACAGGCCAACTTCAGGAGAACCGGCATCTCACAGAAGAAGTGATTCAGTTGGTGTCCACAGAGTGGCATGGCCATCATGAGACTTGTCTGGATAAGAGAGTTTATGAAGCCTCCTACCCATGAAGCAATGGCCAGTGCCTGACAAAGAAGGGGGTGCATGATGATTGTGTAATGCAGGGGACGACACACAGCAGCATAGCGGTCGAAGGCCATCACTACCAGGAGTACACACTCAGTAGAGCCCAGAGCAAGAGATATGAACAGCTGGGCCACACACCCACCATAGCTGATGGTCCTGTCTAGACCATGAAGGTTGATCAGGAGCTGGGGCACAGTGCTGGTGGTGTAGCAGAGGTCCAGGAAGGAGAGGTGGGAGAGGAAGAAGTACATGGGAGTGTGCAGTCGGAGGTCCAGTCGGGAAAGAGCAATGATGGCGGTGTTGCCAAAGAGAGTCAGAGAGTAGAAAATTGAAATAAAGAGAAAAAGAACGAGCTCCAACTGAGGCCAATCTGAAAAGCCAATCAAAATGAAGCTCCCTCCTAAACTGTCATTGAAACTGTCCATAGCCTTTTGTGTGTGCAAATAGCAGGGGCCAATTTAATGTCCACTATGAAGAATTAGAATGTAAACAACATTCCCAATATTCCCTAAGTTTTCCTAAACCAGGTACTTTGATTTCCATCTTACTGCTCAGTTCTGTATGCTGAATTGTCTTTCCCTCACTAATGCAGAGATAAGTGCATTAGGATGTTTGAACCTTAGTCCTATTGCTTGTGTGTTCCAGAACATCAGCCAAGTTTGTCAATCCTTGAATCCGACACTTTCTTTTCTGAAAGTAGGGTTGACATCTTGCCTCCTTAGTAGAACTGACATTTGTATTCATTTTCACTAATTGGAAACTTCATTTTAAAAAATTGAATGCAGAACTAGCATTCATCTCGGTGGTAGGGGGTTTGGTTTTGATTCCAAGAACTTCTAAAGTCAAGCAAAATAAATGAAAATTATTGACTGTACAGAAATGCACGTAGTATTCTATGGTCTTCTCTTTGCTCTGCGCAGTCTATGAGGCACAGTGTTTCTGCCTATTAACCCTTGGGTCTAACCAGGCTGAGATCACATGTTTGTCCCCTCTTGTCCATCTGTGACCTTCTGCTCAGTGTAAATGGTCTGGGAAGCCTTGCTCATACCACTGTCATCTGATGTAAAAGATTAAGAAGAGTGGAACTCCATCCTTTTAGGGGAAGTTTATTTTTAACATATTTGTTTCACTTCATGAGCCATTATGCTTGCGATGTATGGTACTTTTTCAATCAACGTAACCAGCTACCCTTGGACTTCCCAGGACGAGTGGTTCTCATCTCTCAAACCAAAAGTTCTTTGCAGCAATATTCTCTAGAATCTGTTGTGTTCAATGACAACCCTTCTCATCTCTTTGTTCCTCAAAAGCTCCAAGTTCCTGGGCGTCAGACAACACAGTGACAGAGTGAGTTTAAAAAGACATGTCTTCCCTTAAATATTTTAGCATAACTACTTCCCATAATCAGGAGGATAGTTATATAATAGTGACAAGTGTTGAGTTACTCTTGCTTTCATCTCGGGCATGTGGAAAATGTTAAATACTTTTTTTGTGTGAGAAACCTTTGATTTCTTCTTCAAGTCTCATGAATTATCCCTTCAGGAAACCTAAGAGTTAACCATAACACACTTGAATGACTTATGGAAGTAGCATATGCATAAAATTAAAGGTTAATATTTCTGTGGTAAAAATATAAAAGGCATATGAAAAAGTTCATCACAAAGAAGGAAATCAGTGATTAACTGAAGTTTCACCTCTGCTTAATATGAACAATTATGCCAAATTCATGTATTACCTTCTCATTAAATCTGCATTAGAAGGTTGCTAATGGCACCATGCAGGAGCAATGCTGCAAGAAATGCATTTGAGTATCATACTATTGCCCTCTTGGAAAAGATGCAGAAAATGTGAATTATGAAGACAAAGTGTTAATTTATACGTTTCTTTAACCAGCACATACAAGATGGTTTTTTTTGGATGGGGATTAAATGCTCTCGTGCATTCTTAAATTATGAAGGATGTGTCATATATACTTTTAACACTCATGTGTCCTACCAATACTCTTTAAAGACGATCCAACTGGATCTGCGAATTTATTCAGCATTGTACCCTAGTCTCATAGTGCAGTATTGGAAGGATGAAAGCCTCTCAATGAGTATCATTGGGTGAATTAATGAACATGTTCCACACCCTGGTGCTGTCAATGATACACCCAAATATCTCAGACATATTTATTTTCTGTGCAATACTAAAGAACCAACACTGTCCTATTCTCATTTAGTGATATGCTGTACAGTTTAATCTCAGTTATATTCATGTGATCATGTAGACATTCTTAGCATATCTACAACTCAATGAAACATCAAAAAATTATTATATAAAAATTCCTGAAATCCCAATCCCCAAAGATTTTAACACAATGTAACCAAGAGCTATATGACATCAAGTGCCTACCACAGTCTGTAAAACAATACTGAACAGGCAAAACTGAACTGAAGTTCAGAACCTCAGCTGGACACATACAGAACTGAGGGAACCACTTGACAATAATAATTTATTTTAAAAGTAGAAACTAGAAGATGGCCAAAGAGCACAGTGGCCAAAGACTCGACACGAGGAAGTCGTGCCCTTTTCACTAATGGATTAAATAAAAGCAAACTAAGATTCAATAAAAATGGTGGTACAGAACCTTAAAATAAAAACCCTTAGTTTTGGAGGAAACCCAAAAGTACTTTCTTATTCGTGTGTAGATTCCAAATCAAAACTTACCGAGTGAAGCCCTGGCCTCATGTGCAGATTCTCAAATCAAAATTTGCCGAGTGAAGCTCACTTCCTCATCAACAATGTATTACTCCGTTTCTTTCTCCACGACTTGTTTCTCATTTCTGTCTTCATGGGGATTTCTTCCTTTGACTCATTGATCTATCATGTCAACTATTTGCTGGATAATATTTTTAGCCTTCCTCTTTGCTATGAATCTAATCATGAAAAAATGCAAGCTCTTTTAGTCTTTCTGGCAAAATCAGGGTAGGAAGTTCAGACTTAAAATTTTAAGACCTAGAATAATGACAGATGCTTGAGAGTGCTTGATACACTCCTGAGTCTGCAGGCTCGGACTTGTTCCAGTTTTGAGCAGGTCCTTAGGTGCCAAGCAGTGCTATTGTTTCGGTCTTGTGTAGGCAGTAGGATGTAGAGGTAGCTCTATTTCCCTGGATCTGATCTGTGTACCTGGAATCTAGTGTGCAATGAGAGTAAGCTACATCGACTGTAAGTTAGAGTTTCTTCCATCTCTGCTCCACCTGTACTGACTTTCATCTGGTACATAGACTCATGCCTGCTAGTGGGTCCCTTCTCTGGGAGAATGGATTTACCATTCTAATCCCTGGGTCTCTGCAGCCACTGGCCTGATCCTCAGAACAGTCATGCTGTCTAAGCCTCTCCTGAAACTGATGCTAGAGACTGTGTCCAGCGACACCCCTTCCCTCTCATTGTGTTCCTATCACTTAGGTACCACCTGTTGCAGTTACGACGACTTCTCATCTTCCACAGAGCGTTCCTCTACTCTTTCCTGAGCTCCCATGTGGAGGTGAGCCTCCTTGTATCTGTGCTGGGAAGTGACAAAATGCAACTGTCTGGAGCCTTATCTAGTTTTCAAATTCAGATTCAAGTCTCTTCACTGTGGACTCAGTGAGGGGCTACTGGCAGTTCCTTCCTATTACTTAGAGTTCTAGATCTCATAGCCCAGGCAAAGATTAGATTCTGGTTGCATTAGTTTAGGGGACTGGGCAGCACTGAGGCTTTCTGTTGGTGCAGAACACATGAATAATGGATTTTATTTAATCAAAACACCTCCAAATATAAAGGAAAATAGATAGTGTCATTCAAGCTTGAGTGAAGGTGATAACTTAAAATTTCTATTTCATTTCATATTGCCCAAATATAATATTTCAGGAAAGGAGAAAATTATATTTATCTGACATATAAATGTTCCGTAATGGCTTGCATTTCCATCCATCCATCCATCCATCCATCCATCCATCCATCCACAAATTCTTTCCTACAACTTTATCCTTAAATAAAAATATGGGACCTGGCAGTCAGATAGAATATGGAGTGTTAAGTTGTTTTAATGCTCTGATAATGGATCAAAGGACAATATGGTCGACAAAGCATGTAGACACCCTAGATGAGGACCAGTTGCTCTAAACAGAATTTTTAGATTAGAAAACACGTGTAAATTGTTTAAGACCTGTCACATAAGAAACCACACCCAATCCTCTTTGTTCTTGAGAGGTCCAAGCTTAGACCCACTGGTGACATTTCCAAGAAGGCAGATTGTGGCTTGATATGAGCAGAACCGAAGAAAGAGCGAAGTGATCTAAAAATACAGTGCTGTGAAAGGAAGTGATTCTCACGTACCTGGCAAGGCGCCTGCTCATTCAAAGGTGAGGATTTGATCAGGATGCTGTAAAAATGTTCCTGCAGTCATTGGATGATGGAGTGAGATATTGGAGACTAAGCCCCAGCCGTGACACTTGTTTTGTATGTGTTTTAAAAGTTTACTTCTTGTTCCAGATCTCTTTGGGCCACACAAAGCACTCTTGACAGTTACATATTTCGTTTTCAGCTATAGGAAAGTCAGTGACTATCTGTGTTCAGCTTTCTGTGTGTTGGTGTGCGTGAGTGTGTGCATGGACCAGTGTATCTATGCATAATCTTGATAATTAATTTATTGGTCAGGTCTCATGTTTGAATTTTTTTCCAACAGCTCCTGTTATTTCCCCTTTCATGCTAGTCCACTAATCTAATATTGTCAGACCGCCGTGGAGCTCTATTCAAACCATTTAATCTTCTGTCTGGGCAAGGGTGGGGAGTCCTCAAGAGTTCTTTCCTGATTACCTTCACTGTGAACTGTGGATTTTAAAACCTAATCTAAATTCACTTCTCCCTAGTATACCACAGAGGACACTCTCTCATCAGTGTCTGGGATATGAACTCACTATCAAACCTTACTAGACACCAAAGCAGCCTCCAGCCCCACACCATCTTCAGGCTCAATAACGTTCTGATCTGGATATTGCCGTTCACACCGGGACCACACAACATCCCATACTAGGCCACAGGTTAGGGTGATATTCAATACTGATAGGCACTCCAAACAGCACACCAGCATTGTGCATATACTGCTACAAAATCATGGTTCGAATCCAGCTGTTTTTTTTTTTTTGACATGAAAGACTAAATGGAGAAATTGCTTATTTTATGTCTCTGCTAAGGATGCTTTCCCTCTCATTGTCTGTGCTTCCAGGAAGCCTTCCTAGTTTTGAAATTTGAAATTTTAATATGTTTCATATGTTCAGGTGGGAGGATAGATGCTGATAAAGACTATCGATGATAAAATATGTTTTTTCATAAATTTAACATTTCTATGTGTTCAAAGCAGGCCACATATAAATAGAGCGGAACCCAGTGCCAATTGCCTAGTGGAATCTTGCCATTTTTTATTTTAAACTGTGAATCCCGAACATCTCACACAATCATTACTCACCTAGAGTTCCGGAAGAGAGAACCATTTCATTTACCACCCTCGAGTCTGTTGACTTGTGAGACACATCCGAGACTGTCTGTATCTGGAGAGGTTCAAGATAGACTTGTTTCTTTGAGATACTGGTCCATTTTATGGGGTATAGAGGTCCTAGGACAGGGCTCCTGTCTTAGAGAAGTCATGACTATACATAGTTCTGATCCAGAGAGAAGTAAGTGAGCCTCATAGCTTAGAAGGTAGAGGTATCCCCCTGCGCAGCCAATGTGGATCCTAACCAGCTGAGCTGGGTAGAACCTGGCGCTTTCCCAAAGTACCTCTGGACTTTAAGGATATCTAGACATCTCCAGACCCTCAGTGTGAACACCTCACTTCGTTCTGTCCTGGGGGCATTATCTATTCCTCCTGACAAAAAAGTTGTTCATCAGGTATGGCCTTGGAGACCTCTGTGCCCCAATGTGGCAATTATAACCAATTGGCAGACTCTCAAAAACCTGCCCCACCACCTTCAGCTCCATCTATTCTCTCTGCTGTGCCCAAAATAGTCAGATTGATTCAGCATCCTCACAACTACCATTACTTACTCATGAGACTCTACAGAATGAGATTCCTCATATTTCCTCTGCCTCTACCCAAGTCCTGTCATCAGTCAGACCAAATTCCACACCTCCTTTGGAATTTTACCACATACATGGCTTCATTTCCTTCTATGGACAACCCCAGAAAACACTCTTATCTCCCCCTTGTGTGAAAAGGATCCCACTAAATAAACATTTATTTCCTTGATGAAAAGCTTGAGATTTTTGTGTCACAGCCAATATTTAATATATCACCATTTCTTATTTCTATCCTGTTTTATCCACAATAAACTTGAAAATCAGTATTTTCTTTGGTGGGGCAGACTCAGGCAGAGAAAAAGAGGATTCTAAGAGGTCACTTAAATGTTTGCTACCACTGTGGAAATCCAGGGCACTGTCTCTGCAAAGTGGGAGACCACAAACGTGGAAAAGTCACTCCCTCTAAAGGGAAGATGGGCCTTCGGCTCTAGTAATGGCTGCCCTTGAAGACTAAGGCTCTGGAGGTTTCCCAGTGAAAACCATTTAAGCCGAGGGATGACCATTGTGATCCCTCAGGGGACTCAACACCGCAAGCACAAATATGAATTTCTGCTTAGCTAAGAAGGCTTTCTTCTCTGACTTCATTTGGATTGTGTAGTAGCTAAACAATTCACTGCACCTTACAGTACATAGGAAAAATTAATTTTCTCCAGTGGCGTCTCACTGAGTGCACAAACCACACTCAAGGGCAGGCCCCATGCCCAGCAGTAGATGGCCAAGACAAGGCGATCTCAGTGGTATCTTGTCTTATGATGCTTTGTTTGTGTGTGTGTTTTATTTATTTATTTATTTATTTATTAAAGATTTCTGTCTCTTCCCCACCGCCGCCTCCCCTTTCCCTCCCCCTCCCCCAATCAAGTCCCCCTCCCTCGTCAGCCGGTCTCGCTGAACATAGCGGACAAGGAGGACTACTGAGACCTCAAGAACAATGGCAATGGGTTTTTGATCCTACTGTACCTATTGGTTTCGTGGGAGACTAGGCAGTTTCGTGGATGCTCACCTTACTAGACCTGGATGGAGGTGGGTGGTCCTTGGACTTCCCACAGGGCAGGGAACCCTGATTGTTTTTTTTTTTTTTAAACATTTCCAGGCTTCTGCTTACTATCATGATTTCCAATTTTGTGTTCTCACAGGATTTCTCTGTGGGTAAGCGTGTCTCCGTCTCTGCATCTGTATGTGTTTTGTGTGCTTTTTCCCCTGCTTGGTTTGCCCCCATCTCATTTGTTTGTTTGTTTAGTTTTCTAATGAGAAAATAAAAGGTGTGGATTTGGGTGGGTAAGGAGGATCTGGGAGGAGTTTCAGGGAGGGGAAACCGTGGTCAGAATACACTATATGAAAAAAAAAATCTATTTTCAATAAAAAAATCTTTTTGCAGATGACAACCAATACAGAGAATCACAGGTATTCAGTGTACAATGACTAAGGGACTGTGGAGTGCCCAGCTCTATATGGGGCATTTATATTAAGCCCTCTCCCTGCAAAGCTCAGTTATCATTGTAAGGGAAGGTGTAGAAAGATTGGAAGAGCCAGAGGTAGTGGACACTTGCAGTGAAATAGTATTTTTCTGGGCATGACAGGGTTATTGTATTCCTGTGGTCACACTAATTGTGACCACAGGCTCAACCTAAACAAGATCAAATCAGCCGAAGCCCTAGTATGGAAAAGGGAGGGCTCACCAAGTCCCACCCCTTGCTGAGGAGCTACTGACAGTGGACAATTGCTGGTGGAGCAAATGTTGATTTTCTTCAAGGCTGTTCCCTGGAGAGGCTACACGTGCTCTCATAGACGGTCCTGCACGCACGCCCACAAAGGCTGCTAAGCGGATGCAGTGGCTTCAAAAACAGAAGCACGTGAAGCTGGGAGGGAAACGTTGTAGGGGATCAGGGGAGAAGTGGGGTGGGAGGTTTCCAAAACACATTATAAGCATATATGAACTCTCAAACAATAGATAGGAACTTTAAAAGGTCACTGCATATTTGAGAGTAAAAATTTAAGGAGCAAGAGGAATTATTGTTAAAAACTTTGGCCTTGAGAATCCCTAATTTATAAAAATCTTTTGCCCTATATGTGGCAAGACCATGAGACATGACATTGGGAGTCCTCACCCAAAAGTTAGGGAACATTCCCAGATTTGAATTTTTTTCTTTTGTCATCTTTTTTAATTTATTTTTTAAAAAAACTATATATATATATTTTTCATTTTACATGCCAAATCCAGTTCCTGCTCCCTCTCCTCATCCTGCTCCCTCCATCTTCACCCCCCTATCTACTCCTCGCAGAGGGTAAGGCTTCCTTCCATGGGGAGTCAACAAAGTCTAACACATTGCCTTGAGGCAGGATCTAGGCCCTCCCCAATATATCTAGGGTGAGCAAGGTTCCAAAGAGAATGGGTTCCCAAAAGCCAGAACAAGCAGTAGGGATAAACCCTGGTCTCACTGCCAGTGACCTCACAGTCTGCCCCAGCCATACAATGTCACCCACACTCAGGGGGCCTCATTTGGTCCTAGGCTAGTTCCCTCACTGTCAGGCCAGAGTTGATAGGCTCGCATTAACTCAGGTAAGTTGTTTAAGTGGGTATCCCCATCATGGTCTTGACCTCTTTGCTCATATTCTCTCCTCTCTTCGACTGGACTTTGGGAGCTCGGCTGTGGATCTGTGCATCTGCTTCCATCAGTGGCTAGATGTAGGTTCTATGATGACATTTAAGATAGTCATCATTTGACTACAGAGCAAGGCCAGTTCAGGTACCCTTTCCATTATGGCTTAGGGTCTTAGCTGGGGTCATCCTAGTGGATTCCTGGGAATTTCTCTAGTGCCAGGTTTCTTGCTAGCCCATAATGGCTCCCTCAATCAAGACATCTCTTTCCTTGCTCTCTATCTCTGTCTTTCCTCCAACTCGACCATCCCATCACCTTACTTTCTCCTCCTCCTCCCCTCCTCTTTGAATCTTATAACTCCAAGTGACTAGACTCTAGCGTAGAATGTTGCTGATTCATTGTAACCCATATCAATTCCTGTTAGAATGCGGTAGCTACAGGCCTTGTATGACTTCTCACTCTAGTCCAAATGTCTCATGGATAGTCCACTTTTAATGAGACTTTATAAGCACCTATTAAGTACCCCGATGACTAATCAACTCCAGGAAACTGCTGAGTGGTTCACCGGTTCTGATGTGAACAATAATTCCTAAAATTTTCTAGCACATTAGACAGCAATGGCTGACAGTATTTAATTGTACATTCCAAAAACAGCTAGTTGAGGTGATTATGATGGTTTTCAAAATAAAGAATAATAAATATTTGAGGTGACAGACATGCCAGTTAGTCAAAGTGGTCATTGTATATTGTATATTTCTATTGAAGTATCATATAACACTCCAAAGCAATGGAAGGACTTGACTAGGCTATCTCAAAATATAAAATAAAATAGAAATAGTATTGGAATATAGATTAATTGAAGTTGAAATCATGTGAGAAAATGCAGCTTTAGGCATGCCTATGTAGCCTGCTTTTTTCTGCAAGTAGGAAACCATAATGATGATTTTGACTTTGTCACCAAGACTAGTAATGTAGAGTTGTAATGAACCTGAGTAAATGAACCACCTAAAGTAACACTCGTTTTAATTTTGCTTTCATATTACAGGCAGGTGTCTTAGCAAAATCTCTAGAATTTACTACTTTGTTAGAGACCCATTTGCTTGCTATCCCTTCACAAATGATTTGTTCTTTGCCCGAAAATTATAGAAACAACTTGCTTCAGTGTTTTTCTTGAAAAATTGCTCTCCTGTGAAGTTCTTCATGTATACATAAAATAATAACACTTGTATGTTTTTCTCTTGGAAATCAGCTTTGTCTGAATTTGGGTATTCTACCCAGGCAAAGAACACACAGAAGAGCTAAGAGGTAGTCTCAGGAAATTATGTCCTCCTCAGTGACATTTGCAATTACTACACATTAGTTAAACTACCTAAAGTCAAAAATGACCTCCAAGATAAAGCCATAACATAATCCTCTGTATGATATTTCCCTGAAAATTTAATATGGTTCTTTTTTTTGTATTTGTGCCTTCAGTCTATCTGTGGTATTGGAATGAGACTGTCAAACTTTCCCCAGGAGGGGAAAAGACCTACATAAGATCTAAAGCTCTATATGCGGAGTGAAGCGTCTCAGACCGTGATCTCCTTATTTTCTCAGAAACAGAAACCACGAGAAAGCGAGAAGGGTAGCAAATGTCAGGAAAGTTAGAAACAGGTCTTAAGATGTTGGGGGTGTGTGACCAGGCCCACAAATACTTAAAAATAGGAGGGGGAACTAATGACTTATGTAATTAGGCCCAGTGTCATCTGTGTTAGGAATCACTGACTTCATAAAAAGTAATGTCACATTTAATTACCTCCCTCATCACTGCCCCAATACCTATGGCTCTTTACTACTTTCCAGTATGGCCAGAATATAGTCTCCAAGTAAATTCTTGTGGAAAACTGTGTTATAAGTAACATCTAATTCTGCTTTACATAAAGGCCCTAGATCCTAGACATGCCGACAGATAGCCTCTTACAGTGTACTCAAAAGGAAGGCCTTAACATCCTGAGAACAACTGGACTGTTTGCTGTGACCAGTAGAAGTTCAAACGGTATTCTAGATGGAGAGCTACCACAGACATTTTACTAGCTCTTCTCCTCCTCATGTGCTACCCCGGGTCTGTGCCTCTCCCTAGCACCTTCCACAGGGCCCCCTTCACATCTTTGTTCCTCAGGGTATAGATCAGAGGGTTGAACAAGGGGGTAACAATAGTATAAAAAAGGGCAACAAACTTTCCCTTGCTTTCAGAATATCTGCGAACTGGCTGAAGATATGTATAAATACCTGAGCCATAAAAGAGAGACACCACCACGAGGTGGGACCCGCAAGTCCCAAAAGCCTTTCTGCGTCCAGACCTTGACTTGATTTTTAGTACAGCCCGAACAATGTGAACATAGGATCCTAAAGTCAGAACTGCAGGGCACACTAAGGCTATTGTTCGCACCACAAACAGCTTAGCTTCTGTTTCTTCTGTGTCCTCACAGGCCAACTTCAGGAATATGGGCATTTCGCAGAAAAAGTGATTCAGTTGATGGCCACAGAGTCGCATGGCCGTCACAAGTCCTGTCTGAATGAGAGAGTTCACAAGGCCTCCTATCCAGCAGGAGATGGCCAGTGCCCTGCAGAAGAGGGGGTGCATAATGGTGGTGTAGTAGAGTGGATTACACACAGCAGCATAGCGGTCAAAGGCCATCGCCACCAAAATCAAACATTCTGTGGAGGCCAGAGCAAGGAAAATGAAGAGCTGGGCCACACACCCTCCATAGCTGATGGTCTTGTCAAGTCCATGGAGGTTGATCAAGAGCTGGGGCACAGTGCTGGTGGTGAAGCAGAGGTCCAGGAAGGAGAGGTGGGAGAGGAAGAAGTACATGGGAGTGTGCAGTCGAACGTCCAGTCTTGCAAGAGCGATGATGGTTGTGTTGCCAAAGACAGTTAGGGAGTAGAAGACCAAAATAATGACAAAAAGGAAGCCTTGTAGTTGAGGCCAGTCTGAGAAACCCACCAAAATGAAACTCGCTTGTGAAGTGGAGTTGGAATTTCCCATAGCATTTCACGTGTACACACACTAAAACTCAACTCGTTGTTTCCTGTAAGGAGTATGGGTTAAAACGCCACTCCTAGGACTCTACAAATTCAAAACTCATGCTTGCCATCTTCTAATTTGCTAATCCATCCCATTGATCCAGTCTTTCTATTCTGTTCTTCAGCTAGGAAATCAGTGGTTTAAGGTGTTGTGGCCCTTGTTTGAACTCCAATCTTGCTATCTGGATTTTCCCAGACAACTCAGTCCTTTGGGCCCAAGGCTTCTTTGTCTGAGGGTAGAAATTCTATACTGCTTCCCTGATGGCACTGAGTTGCAAATCCAAATGCTGTCACCTGGAAAATGCATTTAAAAATCTAATATTGGCATTTGATAGCTGCTGGGAGAGGGCGAGCCAGTATTATTTAATGCTGTGACCCTTAATAGGTTGAGCAGACACCAGATCAGGCCCCACTCTCAAGACTAGATGAACGACATAAACTGGAATGCATGTGGATAAAAAAAAGAAGAAAGTTCAGAGTTAAATGGAAGGTAGAGAAGGAGGTTATGGGAAGTTTAGGGGAGGTGTGAATATGTTGAAAGCACAGTGTATGCAATTCTCAAAGTATTAATAAAAATTTGTTAAAAATTTAATGTGGGGTTTGAGGGGCAGATGACACATAAAGAGGTTGTCTAGCATGTGTAAGATCCTATATCCTACCCCAGCACCCAAGAAAACCAAAATACATACATGGGTAAAAAGATAGCACAATGCTGCTCTCATTTCTTCCTCTTTTTGGTTTAGGAGGCAGAATTCTTCAAGTAGCTAAAGACCCAGAATTAGCCAGGCTAAGATCACAGTTCTGGTTCCCGTCCCAGTGCTCACTTGCTTCCCTTTGGTGAGTGTACGTGATCCATGCAGCACTCACAGAAGACTCATTCATGTCAGCAGGCCCTGTTAGAAGGACCAAGAAGAGTTACATCTGTCTCTGTAGGCAAACAAAATGGCCTGAGGTAAATATGTGGCTTCCCATGTATGGAAACATACATAATAGAGCATGCCTGAAACATGCGCCCACTTTTATGCCACGGAAAAAACCATCTCTGAACTTTCCAGGAAAAGGCGTCTTTCGTTCTTAAGTCAAAATTTCATTGTATGTTTTCTGCCTGTACTTTCCGACTGCTTTTCAGTGAGTAGCACAAGGATTTTAACCGTCTCCGCCCTATCAGCGAAGCTCGTAATGAATTCAACAAATTGTTTTACACTTCCTTGTTCTCTTCCAAGCAGAGAAGCTCCTAGGCACTTAGGAACACAGGGAAAAAGGTAATGTCCTATCTTACAGTGTATAAGAGGCATTAAATTAATGCTATTTTCACTTATGGCTTGTAGTAAATAATACATAACTTGAGGGAGACATTTGACTCTCCTTCCCAATCTCAGAAAAACCATGTCTTCTTGCAACTTTGAGAATTAACTATGAATGCACTTTAACAAACTGTATCAGCAGGGTGTGAATAAATATGCCNTGCTCCAAGCAGATTCGACAAATTAACACATTAATCGTTGTACCGAGTCTGCTATACTGGAAGTCATCACAGTGCCCTAGCTGGAATAGTCACTCCAGGAAGGGACTTGACTACTGTGCTTGAAGCCTCTGTGGGAAATATGAAGACGAGGTGAATTGGGAAACAAAGCGTGAATACACAGAGTAACCAGGAGAGCTAAGATGGTTTTAGATGACTATGGCAGTTGAGTACAGCTGTTTATGACGGCTGCACTCACCTCTGCATATGGACTTTATCACCTTTCTGGAGGCTTGCTTCACACAAGAATAAAACAATCATTTTTACAAGATTTTGATGAGGATTAAGTGCTGTGAATCACTCGAAAAGGATAAAAATGACAGCATGTACTTACTTCCACCAGCAGTCTGACCACACAGTTAAGTTTCTTTGTTTTTGTTTTTTGTTTGTTTTTGGTTTTTTTGAGACAGGATTTCTTTGTAGCTTTGGAACCTGTCCTGGAACTAGCTCTTGTAGACCAGGCTGACCTCGAACTCACAGAGATATGCCTGCCTCTGCCTCCCGAGTGCTGGGATTAACAGCGTGTGCCACCACCTCCAGGCTTCACAGCTAAATTTTAAGTATCGTGTGTTTTGGTCTTTTCAATTATCCACTCATTTCCCAGTTTATTGCTTGGAGGAAATGGGCTCTTAACAAATGTTGAACTTATTGATTAATGAGTACATTGCTCTTATGGTATCATGCCTGGTACTATAAGAATCCCAGGCATACTTTCTTGAAGTAGGAAAAAATTAGCAATTTCATATAGCTCCTCAATTAGTAGTATGAGAATTTTAATTGTCTCCATCCTATCAATGGTGTGTTTAATGATATGAAGATAGCTTAATGTCCTTGCAGTACATAAATTAGAATGACTATATGAAAGATGCTGGGATTGGAATGAAGTTAGCTGACGTAAAGGTACTAATTATTAATGATTTCCTCTCAGCCACCCACCAGTTGTTCAAAATCATCTTGCTGTAACTTTATACTTTTGTAGTTCTGTGTGAGGACATTTTAAAAGCAAAGGTGTATAAAAATAGAGTGCCTAGAAAAATTTGGCATTCACTAACAGTCAAAGCTTCCATATCAGGTTCTGAAAGTTGAACATTTCACGATGTTAGGAAAATGTTCCTGCATTAAGTGAATATTTGGGATGGTTTGGACTCTCCTGCTCAGCTGTGATTTTCCTTATTTTTCTGATCTTAATCTTTTAAAGGTTGCATCTCTGCTCGTAATCTCCTTGGCATACATAAGGTATTTTGACATTTATGTGTTGGCTTTCTGAAGTATAATAGTCAGTAGTCGTCTGTGTTGAAGTATGTATTTATGTCTGAGTATGTGCACACATCTGTTTGCCTATGCATGAGCTCTCTAAGTAACATTTATGACCAGCTGTCAGAAACAATGTTCATGGAACATCCTCACGGTGAGCCTACCTTTAAAGGAGAGGGACTCACTGTGTAGTCTAGACAGACCTTGACCTCACATCCTCCTGCCTTTTCTTCCCAAGTGTTGGGATTCTAGACTTGAAGCATCACGAGCAGCCTGCTGTCAACTAACTGTATGACATTTTCAGATTATGATAGAATGATAGTCATGCGGCGACAGTCAATCTACCTGAGCAATGAAGATGTTGCCCATTTCTTCCCACGTCTTCATTGTTCATCTCTGTATTCTTGGCTCTGAATCTGATTTCACTTCCACCTGTTCTGCATGTGTGTTTCTTTTGTCATTGTTTGAAAAGTTAATTTACTTTATAGCCACCAAAGTGTCCTACTAACGCCCCCCCACCCCCATTACCATCGACTCTTCTAAAAACTGTCGTTTTACAGAAGATAAAATAACTGGCCTGGATCATATTCCTCCCACACTAAGAATTGTTGGCAGAGGCTGCTCGTTTGTTTCCAATTGCCCTGAGCTGAAATAATCAGATAGAAGCTATATTATTTACAATACTGTTTGGCCAGTGGTTTAAGCATATTGCTAGTCAGCTATTTCACCTTAAATTAACCCATTTGTATAATTTTATATTTTTTTTACAAGGCTTGTGGCCTTTCAGCAAGGTCCCGGCTGGCATCTGGTGTTTCTTCTCTGGTGACACTTGGTGCCTCATTGACTCTGCCTTCATTCTCCTAGAATTCAGTTTAGTTTCCCCCGACTAGCTGTGTTCTGCCCTGTCAGAGACCAAAGTAACTTTTTTTAATAACCAATGGTATACAGAAGGGAATCCCACATTATAAATTACACAGCATCTCTTTCAATTCCAGAAGTTTTTAGGATGATCTTCATTATCTTAATTTTCTCAAATATAACTATAAAATCTTCTTGTAAAATAGCCCAGACAGTTTAGTAGACAATATTACATTGAGCTGATTGGTTTTACAATGCCTTCTGATACAAAATGTCAACTCTGAGATCAGCTCTCCATAGTTGTCTACTATTCCAAGTCTTCCTTGAGTTCACTTCAGAAACTGTTGACTACACCTCTAATTCTTTATCCTCTAATTCTGAGAATATTTTTTTACATTTTGTGAGTAGTCAAATGAGTAGATAGGTGAATGGGTCTTAGAGAATGTGATCAGTGATAAATGTTCTTACTTTAACATCTCTCGATCCTCGAACGAGATAATCAGCAGAGTGATATCCCATGTTTATTATATAATAGAATACTTCTTGATTCTGGTTTGAAATTGTGAGGCTAGTGTAACTCAGCCCATCAGTACTCACTCAGAGCTCCAGGAAAGGAAACTGTTGCATTGCCATCTTCAGTTTTCTTGGTCTCCAAGGTGATGTGTGACCCACCTGCATCTAGAGATGCTCTAGGTAGAACTGATTTATGTTGTAGGGACCTAGCCTTGAATGAGAGCTCTTGTCTGGAGAACTTACTTATTTTTTATGATTGTTCATGACTCCCTTTCCAAGGAGGAGTCTTCTCACTGGTGATCATAGCCTAGGGGATGGCAGCATTTTCCCTATGTACTCTGTTACCCCTTACCAGAGAGACATGGAAGGGATTCACATATTATCAAACCTCCTCTTAACTTAATGCATCGCACATGCCCTGGGGAAATTGTCAAAGACTCCTAAGTTGCAGCAAAGAAAAATTGTTTGGCAAGGATGGCCTTGGAGATGTTTGAGTCCCACTGTGGCAATTACAACTAACGAAAGGGCTTTCTAAGGCATTGAATGCAGTCTTCAGATCTCTATATTCCTCATACATGGCCCAAATCCAGTTCTGGTTAGCATCTCCATAATATAACTTTTCCCCTTGTGAATTCACTCTCTGAGGTTCCCCAGCCTGCATTTACTTTCATTTCATTTCTTTATGTCTTTGACCAATCAGGCCAAATTTCCTGTCCCATCCGAAGAGTGCTGTGTTGACCACACTTCATATTTTCTCATGGTCTCATATATATGCATCGTTGACCTGTTTCCTTAAGTAATGTTTGTTATATATCTCTCTCTCACACACACACAAATAAAATGTATCACTTGTAGACAGAAGTTTCTGTCCTGCCCAGGTCTTCAGCTATTCATTCCCAAGGAAACACACAGAGGCTTATATTAATTATAAACTACTTGGCCTATTGCTCAGGTTTAAACTTATATTAACCCATAATTCTTGTCTGTGTTTAGCCACGTGTCTTGGTACCTTTTCTCAGGGAGGCATTCTCATCTTTCTTTCTCTGTGTCTGGCTGGTGACTAACTCTGCCTTTCCTCTTCCCAGAATTCTCTTGGTCTGGTTGCCCTACCTATACATCCCACCTGGCTACTGGCCAATCGGCATTTTCTTAAGCTAATACGAGTGATAAATCTTTACAGTGTACAAGAGCATTATCCCACAGCAATCACTATTGTCCCGGGTTACTTCCTATGGCTGTGGTATAGCACATGATCAAAAGCAACTCTGGAAGAAAGGAGTTGATTTCACCTTATGGCTCCCCGGTTTTAGTCTAACACTGAGGGAGGTCAGTACAGTAACTCAAGGCTGGAACTTGGAGGCAAGAACTGAAGCAGAGGCCCTGGAGGGATGCTGCTTACTGGTTTGCTTCCCATGTTTCCCTTAGTTTCCTTTTTATCTCACCCAGGACCACCGACCTGTGTGGGGCACTGCCCACATTGCTGGGCCCTCCTACACCAATCACCAGTCCAGAAAATGCCCCCACAGACTTTCCTACAGGCCAATACGATGGAACAAACTCTTCAATTGATGTTTTCTCTTCCCAGATGACTTTAGCTTATGTCAGGTTGGGAAAAAAGAAAACAAAAAACAAAAACCATAACTTGCACAATTATGTTTTCTTATTGTCTTGTTTCATCAATAACAAACTTAAGAACAATATTTTATCAATATATTCCAGTTTATGTACTGAAAATTCACATGATTCTATGCAGTGTAGTGAGTTTTTTTTTAGTTTTTCAAAAAACTTTAGTATTTCACCAAATACTTAAATTTTATAACCATGATTTCTTGTATGAAATTAATCCAAAAAAGGATTTACTTGTGTCTAAAATAACTTTTTACATATATATGAAGTTGAATTACTTTCAAAAAATGTTATATTGATGCTTCGTGGATCTCACATCATGCATCGCATCCTGATCCCATTCATCTCCCTCCTCTCTCCCTTCTGCCCTCTGCCCTTGTAACCACTCTCTGGAAACAAAATTTCAAAGTAAAACACAACATAACAAAAAACCTCTAAACACCACACAAAACAAACACATAAAAACAAGTACGGAAATGTTGGTGTGGAAGCTGCAGGGTGGCCCGGTGAGTCACATGTTTACCCTTTTCTATACATCTTTACTGGTCAGTGGTCACTGCAATGAGTCATTGGTCTGGTTTGATGGTCTCTGTCTTCTGCTACACTCTCGATACTGGGCCCTCATTAGAACTCCTTTTGGATATCCTTTTGTTGCCTCTGTCATGGAGATGCTGCCGCTTTGGATTTGTAGATTTCGCCCCTTGACTTGCTCCATCTGATGATGTAGGTGTTGGTGTGGGCTACCTCGTAGTGCTGGTTCTGGATGTGGGCGGTAGCTGGGTTGGTCAGCTCACCAGCTTTCCCTCATTGTCACCACCAGGGCAAGCTCTCTGGCACCGCCCCAGCTACTCACCCAGTGTAGCAGAGAGTAAGGGAGGGGCCGGTTCTCCTGCTCTCATACCCTCGGTCCGTTCACCCTCACTTGTACTACCAGAATCAGCTCTACTCTGTTGCCCAGCCCAAGTGCAGAGCCAGCTCTCCAGATTGTTGCCATTGGTGTTGGTGAGGGGCAGGGCCAGCTCTTCCATTCTTATGCCCCCAAGGCCTGCTAGGGGTAGGGAGGGCATATTCTGAGGGAGGGAGCAGGGGCAGCTCTTCTGCCCTCTCACACACTGGCCTGGCTCACCTGTGTTCCCGCCAACAGGGTCAGCTCTAATGTGCTGCCCAGGTCAGGTGCCATGCTTACCCTCTCATTGCTGCAGCTGGTGGAGGGTAGGACCAACTCTCCCACTTGCTGCAGGTACAAAGGGTGAGGGGAGGTAGGACATTTTTTTCCTCACCCATCCCACATGGCAGATGAGGGGAGCAGAGTCAGTTTTCCTGGTCTCATGCCCTGGACCAGCTCACCTGCACCCCAGAAGACAGGGTCAACTCTATTATTCTGCCCAGGTGAGGTGCAGGGCCTGCTCTCCTGGGGGCTGCTGGTGGAGGGGCAGTGCTAATTCTCTCTCTCTAATGACCTCACAGGCAGCTTCCCCATACCCTACTATGACGTGGGTCAGGGCATGGGGATGGTCATCTTTCTGTTTTCCATTCTGCCGTATTCATATGGCAGATGTAGTGAGGGGCCACATCTCCCAAGTGCATTCACAGCTCTGGGACACCTATGCCCTGGCCAGAGGGTCAGCTCTACTGCGCTGCCCTGGGCTAGGTGCCAGGCCCACACTGAGTCCTGCATTTGGTGAGGGGCAGGATCCGTTCTCCCTTGTAGTCAGTGAGGGGTGGGGCCAACTCTGTGCTGCCCTATCCTTACGCTTTTAGTGGTAACAGGAACAACAGATGACAACACAGACAGAATCTGTGGCCGGGCCACTGTCACAGACATGGTCCCTTGGATGACACCAAGGCCAGCAGAGGCTCAATCATTGGACACTAACCTGGCCCTAGGTGGTGGCCCAGGCCCTTGACATCCATGTGGCCTTTAGTGGCACTACGGGCCATGGACATCAATACAGAATTCAGTTGTGGTTGGACCATGGGACCCATACATGGTCCTTGGCAGTAGCCCTGGCCAGATGTTACCATGCCGTGGTTGGTAACACTGGCCACTCAGATTGGTAAGGACATAATGGCAGCATGGCCCCCAAGCCCCACATGGCCTCAGGTGTGGGTCCAGATTTCTGGCATCCACACGGTCTTCAATGGTAACAGGATCCTCAGACATCAGTCACTATAGACCATGGCTGAGGCAGGGCCACAGACCCAGACATCATCATGGTCACAGGTAGGGGACCTGAATCCAGGCATCCACAGGGCCCTCTATGATAACAAGAGCCATAGACATCAACACAGACCCCCACACATGCATCAGGGCCCTAGATTAAGTCATGGCCCTTGGCAACAGCCCAGATCCAGACATTGCCACGGCCCTGGGTGACAAGCAGGGCTCGTTCCTTATCACCTCTTCAGATCTGCCTCTCTTTTAGCAAACAAGCTGCTCTCTCTCTCTCTCTCTCTCTCTCTCTCTCTCTCTCTCTCTCTCTTTCTCTCTCTCTCTCATTTTGCCACCCTGTACACACTCACCATAATACCAAATGGTGATTGACTTACTGCCTGGCAATAGAGGTGCCTGGCAGACTTGTGGGTGATTCTAGGTCTCTAGCCCTGGGGTGGAGCTGTGTTTGTTTTCCACAGCCTGCCATGTCTAGAAACTGCAAAAGGCTTGTGGGTGAAATCCTTCGCACTACATACAGGTCCCTAGCGGTAGTTAAAATTTGAATAATCAAAATTATCTGTGAACACTTAGGGAATCATAATACAATGTAGGAAAACAGCTGTAGATTACAAGCTTTAAATCCTGACAAGTTTTTTTTTAATGTATTTAAGACTCAATTTCTCCATCAGGGAGATGATTATGTGACCTATCCTATAACACAGTTTGAAGATTAATGAAAATGTCTACAGATGCCTGGATATGGTAAATATGTATGAAGAGGAAGACTTCAATATAAGGTGTCAGATAGAGGCTGCCTCTGTGTGAGGTGGTAAAGGAGAGTTAGAAAAATTAATATTAAAATAGACTTTATCCCTGAGAGAATTTTGAGCATCTATTGTCAAAATTCATGCTCATTGGGATTAGAATCATGCCACTATGTGACCTGGATGATTACACCAAGCTGCAGTGTAGTGTGTGACCTGCTGGCTTTCAGTCTTGGTTTGGTGCCATCTCTCCTTTCTGTGCTCCCATATCTCCATGTTGGAATAAGAATGTTCATTCTTTGTTATCGTATGTTGAAATCATATAAAATCTTCTTCTTTTTTGAGATAGGGTTACTCTATATAGATTTTGGCTGTCCTGGAACTCACCCTGTAGACCATAGTGGTTTAAAACTCAAGAGATTTCCTGCTTTTACCTCCCGAGTGCTGGGATTAAGGGCATGTGCCACCACCTACAGGCCATATTTTTTTTCAATTTTTTTTTCCAATGGCTTGCAGTCAAGAGTTTGCCTTGAGTCTCATAGGAGAATTTTAAGTTGACCTTTTGAACAGTTCTAGAATTGCTAAGATTTTTGGGAGTCATGGAGACAGACTGAATATATGTTTGGGTTTCAAGTTAACCATGAGTAGACTTATAATGATCCATCTTCTTTGATAACCTGACTAGATTTAGAAACACTGAGGAATCAGTTCTGAGACATATCTTTGGATGTTTCTGTGAATACATTTACCTGAGGAGAATGAATGTGACAAGATTCATGAACTTGGTTGGTTGGAGAGAACAAGAGGGAAAATGAGAAAGTCAACAGAGTGCCTGCATTTTCCCTCTCTTTGCTTCCTGGTCAACTATGATGTGAAGGGTTTTGCGCCTGTATCCTGCAAGACTGAACCTCCTGAAGCCATGTGCAAACTAAGTCTTTATTTTAAGTACTCTGATAATTTTGTCCTAACAATGAAAAAATCAACTGATATAGAGACATTTATCAAAGGTTACTGACCTATTATTAGATCCAATTGTTTTTATTTGTCACCATCGCACTGGACTCAGTGGACCATTTCCATTACTTGGGGTGGAGTTTGTGTAACTTTCCTGTCAGGCCTTTTCTCACACACTTATGGAAACAGTAAAGTCACAAACATGCAATAAGAAATTATCCATGCTCAAGAGATCAGTAGCTAGGGAAGGCTGAATTAAGAGATAATTCTTTAGATTCTTAGTATGATTTTTCCCCATGTTTTCCACTAAAATACATAGCAGTGACTCATGTACTTTGCATTAAGGTTAGTGTTTCCTTTGGGGCACCCTGGCAGGAATCAGAGATGACAACTTTACTGAGCCTTTTTTCCCTCTGAGAGTCCACCCTCTGTATACTCTCTGAATGTAGCTAGAACATCCTGTCTTCCCCAGCCTCCTTTAGAATGTTGTGATATAAGTTAACTTTCATTCTCTGTCACTGACATAGAAAGAACCTCAATTGATCCCAAGCTCTGCAATAGAAAGACACTAAAACTTTGAGGTCTACTGAAGGTTGTTTACTCATGACCAACGACCCTAGAAGAGAGTAAGAAACTTATAACAGGAAAACGAGCTGGTTCTTCCTCATCTTACTCTGAGTCTGTGGCTCTCCCTAACACCTTCCACAGGGCCCCCTTCACATCCTTGTTCCTCAGGGTATAGATCAGAGGGTTGAGCATGGGGGTGATGATGGTATAAAAAAGAGCAACAAACTTCCCCTCACTCTCAGAATAGCTGCCCTTGGGTTGTAAGTATGTGTAGATGGCCGAGCCATAAAACAGAGAAACCACCAGGAGGTGGGACCCACAAGTTCCAAAAGCCTTTCTGCGTCCAGCCATTGACTTGATCTTCAGCACTGCCCTGGCAATCTGTGCATAGGAGCCTAGAATGAGTATGGCTGGAACTGCAACAATTACCACTCTGGCCACAAACATCTTGGCCTCTGTTCCTCCTGTGTCCTCGCAGGCCAACTTGAGGAGAACAGGCATCTCGCAGAAAAAGTGATTCAGTTGATGGCCACAGAGTGGCATGGCCATCATGAGACTTGTCTGGATCAGAGAGTTTATGAAGCCTCCTACCCATGAAGCAATAGCCAATCCCTGGCAGAGAAGGGGGTGCATGATGATTGTGTAATGCAGGGGACGACACACAGCAGCATAGCGGTCAAAGGCCATCACTACCAGGAGTACACACTCAGTAGAGCCCAGAGCAAGAAATATGTACAGTTGGGCCACACACCCACCATAGCTGATGGTCTTGTCAAGTCCATGGAGGTTGATCAAGAGCTGGGGCACAGTGCTGGTAGTGTAGCAGAGGTCCAGGAAGGAGAGATTGGAGAGGAAGAAGTACATGGGAGTGTGTAGTCGAACATCCAGTCTTGCAAGAGCGATGATGGTTGTGTTGCCAAAGACAGTTAGGGAGTAGAAGACCAAAATAAAGACAAAAAAGAAGCCTTGTAGTTGAGGCCAATCTGAGAAACCCACCAAAATGAAACTCGCTTGTGAAGTGGAGTTGGAATTTCCCATAGCATTTTACTTGTACAAACACTAAAACTCAACTCTTTATATCTTGTGAGGAGTATGGGTTGAAACACTATTTTCAATGTTCTACAAATACTCAAAACTTATGCTCGCCATCTTCTAATTTGCTAATCCATCCCATTGATCCAGTCTTTCTAGTATGTTCTTCAGATGGGAAATCAGTGGTTTAAGGTGTTGTTGTGGCCCTTGTTAGAACTCCAATCTTGCTATCTGGATTATTCCAGACAACTCAGTCCTTTGGGGCCAATGTTTCTTTGTCTGAAGGTAGAAATTCTATATTGCTTCTCTGATGGCGCTGAGATACAAATCCAAATGCCGTACCTGGAAAATGCATTTAAAAATGTGATGTTGGCATTTGATAGCTGCTGGGAGAGGAAGAGTCAGTATTATTTAATGATGCGACCCCTAACAGGTTGTGCAGACAACAGAGCTAGCCCCACTCTCAAGACTAGATGAGCAACACCAGCTGGATTGGATGGGGAAAAAAAAAGAAATCTCAAAGTTGGATAGAAGATAGATAAGGTGGTTATGGGAATTTTGGGGAGTATGAATATGTTAAAAGTACAGCATATGAAGTTCTTAAAGAATTAATAAAAATTTTGTTAAAAATTTAATGTGGGGTTTGAGGTGCAGATGACACATAAAGAGGTTGCCTAGCATGTGTAGGATCCTATATCCTACCCCAGCACCCAAGAAAACCAAAATACATACATGGATAACATGAACCTCACAAAAAGATAGCACAATGCTGCTCTCATTTGTTCCTCTTTTTGGTTTTTGAGGCAGAATTCTTCAAGTAGCTGAAGATCCAATTAGCCAGGCTAAGATCACAATTCTGCCTCCATGCCCCAGTGCTCACAGAAGGCTCATTCAAGTCAGCAGGCCCTGTTAGAAGGACCAAAAAGAGTTACATCTGTCTATGTAGGGAAAGAAAACGACTCGTGATAAATATGTGACTTTCCATGTATCACCATGCCTGCAACACGTTGGAAGAGGCCTGCTTGTTTGTCCCGGCCACCCAGAACCAAAATAATCACACAGAAACTGTGTTAATTAAAACACTGCTTGGCCCATTAGCTCTAACTTCTTATTGGCTAACTCTTACATCTTAATTTAACCCAACTCTATTAATCTGTGTATCACCACGAGATCATGGCTCACCATCAAAGTTTCAGCATGTCTCTAGTGATAGATCCATGGAGTCTCTCTGACTGCTCTTCTTTCTCCCAGGATTCAGTCCAGTCCTCCCTGCCTACCTAAGCTCTGCCTTCTCAACAAGCTAAGGCAGTTTCTTTATTCATTAATGGTAATCACAGCACACGAGGGGACTCCCACATCAGCAAAATGAGCCCACTTTCATCCCACTGATAAAACCGCCCCTGAATTTCCCAGGAAAAGGTGTCTTCTCTGTTGAAATAGGAGCGGCGGCGGGGCTGCGTCCCCAACACCCCGGCCGCTTGGCTAGCTCATGCCCGAAATAACAACACACAAACTGTATTCATTTAAAGAACTGTTTGCCCATGAACTCTAGCCCTTACAGGCTAATTCTCGCACCTGGTCTAGCCCATTTCTAATGATGTGTGTAAGCACCCCAAGGTGCGCTTACCGGAAAGATTCTAGCCTAAGTCCATCGTGGGTTGCAGCTGCCTGGGAGAGCTGAGCATGGCGTCTCTGCTCCAGCAGAGCTGTTGGGTCTCTCCGGAAGCAGAGCAGAGCCTGACCTCACTTCCTCTTCCGCCCAGCATCCTATCCTGTTTATTCCGCCCACCTATCTTATAACCTATCAGGGCCAGCAGTTTCTTTATTACTCAGCCAATGAAATCAACAGATTGATATGTGACACTCCCACATCACTTCTCCTCTCAAGTCAAAATTTCTTTGCATGTTTTTCATCTGTACTTTTAGACTGCATTTGAATTAGTAGCAGCAACTGTTGCTGCCCCATCAGTGATTCTCATAATGAACTCAATAAATTAATTAACAATTCTTGGTTTTCCAAGCTGAGAAGCTCGTAGGCACTTAGGAACACAGGGGGAAAAGATAATGTCCTATCTTACAGTATATAGGAGGCATTAAAATTAGTGTGAATTTCACTTATGGCTTGTAGTAGATATTAAATAACTTGAGGGAAACATTTGACTCTCCTTCCCAATCTCAGAAAAACCATGTCTTCTTGCAACTTTGAGAATTAACTATGAATGCACTTTAACAAACTGTATCAGCAGGGTGTGAATAAATATGCCATATAAGTGGATGTTTATCATATTTTAAAAAATATGAATAGGATACAGGAAAGCAGAAAAAGATGCCAGGAACCAACAGAACCTTCCTCCATACAACAGACTTGACAAATTGACACATTACTCTTTTTACTGAGTCTGCTATACTGAACATCACCACCAGTGCCCTAGCTGGAATAGTCACTCCAGGAAGGAACTTGACTACTGTGCTTGAAGCCTCTCTGGGAAATATGAAGACGAGGTGAATTGTGAAACAAAGTGTGAATACACACAGAGTAACCAAGACAGCTAAAATGGTTTTGGACGACTACGGCAGTTGAGTACAGCTGTTTATGACGGCTGCACTCACCTCTGCATATGGACTTTATCACCTTCCGGAGGCTTGCTTCACACAAGTATAAAATAATCATTTTTTACAAGATTTTGAAGAGGATTAAATGTTGTGAAACTCTCTCAAAGGATACAAAATAACAGCATGTTCTTCTATCAGAAGTCTCTCTACACAGCTAAGCTCAAAGTGTCATGTGTTTACGCCTTTTCAATTACTGACTCATTTGTTTTCTTGAAATAGGAAAGAATTAACGCTTTCATACTGCTTAGTGTAAGTATTTAATTGTCTCCATCCTATCAATGATGATTCTAATGATATGTAGACCATTTATTATGATTGTAGTGCACAATTACGATGTGGAATCCCCCTCTATATGCTGTGAATACCATTGATTAAGAAAGGATTACTTTGGCCATAGAGCAGAGCAGAACTTAGCTAGGCTGGGAAAACTAAACTGAATGCTAGGAGAAGGAAGGCAGAGCAGAGTCAGAGAGAAGTCATGTAGCCCCACCAGACACAGACACTGGAACATTACCTGGTAAGCCACAGCCTCATGGCGATACACAGATTACTAGAAATGGGTTAAATTAAGATATAAGAGTGAGCCAATGAGAAGCTAGAACTAATGGGCCAAGCGGTGATTTAAATAATACAGTTTCTGTGTGATTATTTCAGGGCTGGGCAGCTGTGACTAACAAATGGCCTCTGACAACACAATTAGATTGACAATATGAAAGATGCTGGGATTGGAATCCCAAAGAATCTCAGGATAACTAAAGAAGGTGTTGTAGACTGTTAAGTGGCTACCAATATGTAAGACTGAAATTGCTTGAACTGCAAACTTTTAGCTGGACAAAAACAGAATGGAAGAGATAAAATTGAAAGATTTTAAGCCATGTATTTAAAAAGTAGAAAAGAAAAATGATTTGAATGTATCGACCAAAGGGTAAATAAAACCAACTATGGATATTTTTTTTATCATATGCAAGTTGAGCCTAGATAAAAAAGCAATTACAGGTGTGACTGCTTTGGCTTAGAAGTGAGCCTGGAAGTCATTCTTTCCACTGGTTCACCAAATGCTGCATCTCCCACACCTGTACACATCCTTAATTAAACCCAGGACTTTTTTTGATAAAACACATGTGCATTTCTTCAGCCTTTTATGACTTTCCCCACTATGTCCTTCAGTTACTCCTGCCATATTTCTGGGTAATTATCTTTTAGACTCCTCAATCTATCATTTCTACTTTCTCTTGCTAAATTCCTTCATTTATTTTCACTCTACCTCATGCAACCAATCCTGGAAAAGTGTAATTCAGGACAGTCACCAGGTCTGAAATTAGATCCATAAGTTGACCTATCTCATTCAGCCGTCTACTTTTGGTGCCTAGAATAGTGGTTTGTACATGAAAGTCCTCCATAGGTCCTTGACCCTGCAGTACTCCCTTACACCAGCTCTTTAGCAGTCCCTTGGGAGAGCATGAATTCTTGCAGTGATTACACTATTGCTTAAGAAGTGGACTGTGACAGTATCCTATTTCCCTGAGAGCTGTTCTTTTATTGGGAGATCTGGGGTACAAGGTGAGATTCCCAATGCCAGGTAGTTCCAAAGGTGAAGACTTCCTCACCCCATTCTCCTTCTGTAGAAGTAAGATCTTGGCACAAGTGGCTGCTTATGATTCACCTGTGGGGGATGTGCTCCGCTTTCTATTGCCTAGAGTCCTGCAGAGGGCACACTGCTCTGCCAACCATAGTACCTATGTTTGCCTGAAGTGTCCTATTTATCTCGAGGCTGATGGCATCAGTTCCCAGCTCCCCTTGTCTGCACACTGCTCCTGTATCTATCACTCAGGTACCAGCTGCTGCAGTTATGACACTTTCTCAGTCACTCAGAGTGTTTTTCTTCACTCTGGTAACTGGAGTCTTCTTGATTATACTCATGTTCTGAATCATGAAAAGAAAATCTCTTGGGAGCCTTTTGCAACATTTAAGGACACTGGTAAACTGCTCCTCACATGAATGCAATGATGGCCTCTGGCAGAGGTCACAAATCATTCCCAGTCACATATCTCATAGCTTAGGCTGATTTTGACCTGTGTCACCCTGGATCGGGGGCTGGGCAGCTCTGTACCTTTTCTTGTGAGTCCAGTACATGTTGGTGAAGAAGGGGCAGACTTCTTAGGCTACACACATATAGACATAGGTCTTTTCTAACTGACTACTCTCCATACATAGAGGAGAACAATGACCTTCAGGTTCTACTGAATTCCATAGCCAAGTAGAGTAACACTTCAACAATTTGTATTTCCTTTTATATTGCATACATATTTCATCCAGTAAAAATGAAATGAAGTTAGCCAATATAAAAAGTACTAATTATTAATGCTTTCCTCTCAGCTACCCACCAGTTGTTCAAAATCATCTTGCTGTAACTTTATACTTTTGTAGCTCTGTGTGAAGACATTTTTAAAGCAAAGGTGTATAAAAATAGAGTGCCTAGAAAAATTTGGTATTCACGAACAGCCAAAGCTTCCATATCAGGTTCTGAAAGTTGAACATTTCACGATGTTAGGAAAATGTTCCTGCGTTAAATGAATATTTGGGATGGTTTGGACTCTCTTGCTCACCTGTGATTTTTCCTTATTTTTCTGATCTTAAGTTTTTAAAGGTTGCACCTCTGCTAGTAATCTCCTTGTCATACATAAGGTATTTTACATTTATGTGTTGGCTTTCTGAAGTATAATAGTCAGTAGTCGTCTGTGTTGAAGTATGTGTTTATGTCTGAGTATGTGCACACATCTGTTTGCCTATGCATGAGCTCTCTAAGTAGCATTTATGATCAGCTGTCAGAAACAATGTTCACGGAACATCCTCATGGTGAGTCTACCTTTAAAAGAGAGGGGTTCACTGTGTAGTCTAGACAGACCTTGACCTCACATCCTCCTGCCTTTTCCTCCCAAGTGTTGGGATTATAGGCTGCAACCATCATGAGCAGCCTGCTGTCAACTAATTGTATGACATTTTCAGATTATGGTAGAATGGCATTCACATAATAACAGTCAATCCACCTGAGCAAAGACGGAGATGTCGCTCGTTTCTTCCCACATCTGATTTCACTTCCACCTGTTCTTCCTGTATATGTGGTTCTTTTGTTATTGTTGGAGATGTTAATTTACTTTAAAACCTTTCTAGCTATCAAAGTGTCCTACTAATGCCTTCCCATTAACATCGACTCTTCTAAAAACTGTTATTTTATAGAAGATAAAATAACTGGCCTGGATCTTATTGCTTCCACACTAAGAATTGCACAGCATCTCTTCCAATTCCAGAATATTTTAGGGTGATCTTTATTATCTTTCACATCCCAAATGTAACTACAAAATTTTCTTGTATAATACCAGATAATCAAGGCTTGAACCCAAACAGTGTAGTAGACAATGACTGCATTGAGTTGATTGTTTTTACAGTGACCTCTAATACCAAATGTCAACTCTGAGGTCAACTCTCTGTTATTGTGTAAAATCCAAGTCTTCCTTGATTTCACTTCAATAGTTGTTGGCTTCAGCCCTAATTTTTTATCTTCTAACTTTCAGGATATTATTTATATTTTGTGAGTAGTCAAACAAGTAGATATCAGAGAAGGATAATTAATGATAAAATTTCTTGTTTTTTTGACATTTCTCTATCCTCAAACCAGGTATTCAGTAGAGTGAAATCCCCTGTTAATTATATAATAGAATATTACTTGATTCTGCTTTAAAATTGTGAGGCTAGTGTAACTCAGCCCGTCAGTACTCACTCAGAGCTCCAGGAAAGGAAACTGTTGCATTGCCATCTTCAGTTTTCTTGGTCTCCAAGGTGATGTGTGACCCACCTGCATCTAGAGATGCTCTAGGTAGAACTGATTTATGTTGTAGGGACCTAGCCTTGAATGAGAGCTCTTGTCTGGAGAGCTTACTTATTTTTTATGATTGTTCATGACTCTCTTTCCAAGGAGGAGTCTTCTCACTGGTGATCATAGCCTGGGGGATGGCAGCATTTTCCCTATGTACTCTGTTACCCCTTACCAGAGAGACATGGAAGGGATTCACATATTATCAAACCTCCTCTTAACTTAATGCATCATACATGCCCCAGGGAAATTGTCATAGACTCCTTAGTAGCAACAAAGAAAAATTGTCTGGCAATGATGGCCTTGGAGATGTCTGAGTCCCAGTGTGGCAATTACCACTCATGGATGGGCTCTCTACAACATCGAATGCAGTTTTCAGATGTCTATATTCCCCATACACTGTCCAAATTCAGTTCTATGCCATATCCCCATAACATGACTTTTTGCCCTTATGAATTTACCATCAGAGATTCCTCAGCCTGCATTTATTTTCATCTCATTTCTTTATTTCCTTGACCAATCAGGCCAAATTCCCTTCCCAAGTGAACTATGTTGTATCAACCACACATATTATTTTCATGGTCTCATATGCATCATTGACCTAACTTAGTGTTTCCTTAAGGAAAGTTTGTTTCATATGTCTCTCATATACCAATTGGATGCATTTAGGTTACTTCCTAGGGCTGTGGTAAAGCACATGATCAAGAGCAACCCTGGAAGAAAGGAGTTTATCCCACCTTACAACTCCCCAGGTTTTAGTCCAATACTGAGGGACTCAGCACAGTTACACAAGGCCGGGACCTGGGGGGAAGAACTGAAGCAGAGGCCTTGGAGGGATGCTGCTTACTGGTTTGCTTCCCATGTTTTCCTTAGTTTGATTTTTATATCATCCAGGATCATTTGCCTGGGCAGGAGAGGAGTGCACCACCCATAGTGCTGGGCCCTCCTATATCAATCACCAATCCAGAAAATCCCTCCACAGGGCATTTTCCTACAGGTCAATATGATGAAGCCCATGGTCTTGGGTGGCAAGCAGGGCATCCACTGCAACTCATTCCTCACTGCCTCTTCAGATCTGTCTCTTCCGAGCCCATGAGCCATTCTCTCTCTCTCTCTCTCTCTCTCTCTCTCTCTCTCTCTCTCTCTCTCTCCTCCCTCTCTCCCATTTTGTAACCCTGTACTCACTCCCCATACTGGTGTCTGACTGCCCAGAACCAGAGGTCCCTGGCAGGGTTGTGGGTAAACTCTAGGTCTCTAGCCCTGGGTTGGAGCTGTGTTTGTCCTCTGTAGCCTGGCAGGCCTAGAAACGCCAAGCAACTCATGGTGAATTCTTTTCACCCCAGGTCCCTAGTGGGGGTTAAAATTTTAGTAGTCTACAGAGAAACCCTGTCTCAAACCCCACAATTTTTTAATAATCAAAATTATCTATAAACCTTTAAGGAATCATAACACAGTGTAGGAAAACAACTGTAGATTACAAGTTTCTCAACCCTGAGGAATTTTATGAGCATATTTAATAGTGACCAATGATCTTAGAGCAGAATATGAAAGCCATAATAGAAAAAATGAGCTAATCCTTCTTCATCTTACTCCGAATCTGTGGCTCTTCCTAGCATCTTCCACAGGGCCCCCTTCACATCCTTGTTCCTCAGGGTATAAATCAGAGGGTTGAGCATGGGGGTGATGATACTATAAAAAAGAGCAACGAACTTCCCCTCACTCTCAGAATAGCTGCCCTTGGGTTGTAAGTATGTGTAGATGGCCGAGCCATAAAACAGAGAGACCACCAGCATGTGGGAGCCGCAAGTTCCAAAAGCCTTTCTGCGTCCAGCCATTGACTTGATCTTCAGCACTGCCCTGGCAATCTGTGCATAGGAACCTAGAATTAGTGTTGCAGGGAGGACCAAGACTATTGTTCGAGCTACAAACATCTTGGCCTCTGTTCTTTTTGTTTCTGCACAAACCAATTTTAGGAATATGGGCATCTCACAGAAGAAGTGATTCAGCCGGTGGCTACAGAGAGGCATGGCTATCATGAGACTTGTCTGGATCACAGAGTTCACAAGTCCCCCTACCCAGGAGGAGATGGCCAGTGCTTGACACAGCTGAGGGTACATAATGGTGGTGTAGTGGAGTGGACGGCACACAGCTGCATAGCGGTCAAAGGCCATCACCCCCAAGAGCACACACTCTGTGGAAGCCAGAGCAAGGAAAATAAGGAGCTGGGCTACACACCTTCCATAACTGATGGTCCTGTCAAGTCCATGGAGGTTGATTAGGAGCTGGGGCACAGTGCTGGTGGTGTAGCAGAGGTCCAGGAAGGAGAGGTGGGAGAGGAAGAAGTACATGGGAGTGTGTAATCGAACATCTATTCGGGAGAGAGCAATGATGATAGTGTTGCCAAAGAGAGTTAAGGAGTAGAAAATTGAAATAAAGACAAAAAAGACAGGCTCCAGATGAGGCCAATCTGAGAAGCCCACTAAAAAAAAGGCCTTGTCTGAACTGGAGTTGAAAGTTCCCATCGCCTTTGACCAGCACAAACAGTAAACAACCCAATGCTTCCAGATGGAGAAGGGTGGGCTTGAACATTAGATGCCAAATTTTACAAATTCGTGGACTGTATTTTTCATTTTGATATTTAGTTCCACCTATTCAGCTGGCTTTCTCTTCTTGTCTTCAGATGTGTGACATTCCTTTTTAAGATGATACCCCCTTTGTTTGAGTTCTAGTTCTGGTTGTTTGTGTCATGGTTTTGTTGAGACCACTCAAACTTGTGGATTCAGTGTTTCCACGTCTGGCAAGAGAGGTGACATATCTCCATAGTCACAACACTGAGGAGTGGGTCCAAGTGCGGTAATGGGGAAGCTGCTTGTACAGTCTAATGTGGCATTGGAGATGCAGGCCATAAACAAAGCGCTTGTTTAGTATATGCAACTCCCTCTGTTTGGGTTCTGAAAAATACTATCAGGCAATTAACAAATCTAATGTCTATGGGACAGAGAATTTCAGTAGATGAAGAGTCAATAATGACCAGGCTGAGATCACAAAATTTCCCTCTGGTGTTCTTTTGCTTCCTCCCACACAGAGAACATGGTCATTCCACCATTTTGGACTCCACACTCCCACAGCTTCCAGCTGCCTCAAAGGACTGAAAAGAGTGTAGATCCCTTTAGAAGAAACATCGTTTTTATTACCGATGTCCCATGTCATGAATCGTCGTGGCAGACATGCTCTATTTTCCCCTCTGATTAATTCATTCCTGAAATTAGCAGAAAGATCTTCTTTCTCCTCGCAAATGGAAACTTCTTATATACTTTCTCTCCAGAAGTTTTCGCTCTCTGTGAAACCTCTTCCATGCCATTGTCCAGTGAGATCTTAGGTGGTAGAGAACACAGTAAGTTTTAAAGGTGAAGAAATCACCATCAACTTTTTTAACTTGGTGAATTGGTTTTCTTCATTTTTAAATTTCTTTTTTGAGTATTCTCTTTATTTTTTTGAGATTATAATTATACCATTTCTGTTCTTCCCTTTCTCAAAGCCCTCCCATATACCCCTCCTTGTTCTCATTCAAATTCATGACCTCTTTTTCATGAATTGTTGTTACACAAATCTCTCTCTCTCTCTCTCTCTCTCTCTCTCTCTCTCTCTCTCTCTCTCACTAAATATGACCTGCTCCACCTCTATAATTCTATAATGTTACTTTTATGCATGCTTTCAGGTCTGTCCATCTGGTATTGGATAATCAATTGGTCTGTTAATCTCCAGGGAAGACTGTTTCTTCCCCTGCCATCACTCACGAGTTGCCTGTAGTTCTTTGTGTAGGGTTGAGGCCTCGGGGCTTTCCCCAATCCAGGTTAGTCTATTATTGTTCTTGTTCATCTCATCTATAAGGAGCTGTGCTGTTGAGACTTTTAGGGTGTAACTTCTAACACAGTTTCACAGGACACTTCCTGTTTCTCTGGCTCTTATATTCTTTCTGCTCTCTCTTCTGCCACAACGTTTCCTGACCATTAGCTCTTGGAGCAGTTTTGTAGCTATATCCTTCCCCCGTCAATTTTTAAAAGGTACCCCCACAGACAGCTCCAACCTCTCTTAGACCTTAATCACTTGCAATTATTTGTCAAGGCACAGTGTGCAGAAATCCTAACTGGAAACAAGCTCTTCTCGACATGTAGACATAGACATGCCAGATGAATTGCAATCCTTTCAAATAATAGTGCCATACCTTATGGAATATAAGATGTACTCAGTGTTGCTTCTGTTCATAATGTTTAGTAGATCTTACATAACTTTAGCTAATGGAAGTATTTGTTTCTCCTTCAAATCTTATGAACATTCATTCCCATGAAGAACTGTGAGAATAAACAAGAACATTCTTTAATATGCCAGTGAGAAACACATAAAAGTTGGTTTTCTTTCAAGATTGTGATTTTTCATAGTAGAAATCACAATTGGGAATGGAGAGATGTCTCAGAGACCAAGAGTGTGCATTGCTCTTGCAATACTCGAGTTTGGTTCCCAGCATCTATGATAGGTGGGTCAAACTAACCATAGCTTCAGATTCAGGGATGTCCTATACCTCCGGCCTCCACTGGTGCCAGTGGCCGTCCATCCACATCCACACACATCTACAAATGGCTTGAATAACAAAGCAGGCCACTAAAAATCAAAATAGGACTGAAGAAAATTTATCAGATAAGATTAAAAACAATTAAATAATGGAAACTACACTTCTTCTCAATATGAGAAAATTTACCAAATTAGCATGTTCTTTTTTTCATTTATTAGTAGGTCCTCTATGCTCCATTGTGATTCCAGGAAAGTGTTTGTGTATTATACTCGAAGCCCTTTGTAGAAAAGATGGAAAGATGTGGATCATAAAGATAAAGTGGTAGGCACACATCAGCCTATGAAGTTCATAGTCGCTATAAAGGGTAGGCACATTATCAGCCTATGAAGTCCATAGTCAGGACAAAGAGGAGGCACACATCAGCCTATGAAGTCAATAGGCAGATTTTGACAAATAATCTTTGTCACTTACTATGTCACCTCTTCTGAAGACTTGCTTCTGTGAGCCTTAGATGTTGAATAAAAAATATTTCTACAAGGTCTTTTTTATTTTTTATTACTTTATAAATTAATACCATTCAAAATTTCCACTTCCTCCCCTCCTCCCATTTCCCTCCCCCTCCCGGACTCCCCTCCCCCTCCAGTCCTAAGAGAGGGCAGGGTACCCTGCCCTGTGGTTAAGTCCAAGACCCTCCCTGCCTCTATCCAGATTTAGGAAGGTATGCATCCAAATAGACTGAACAGAGAATTCTCAACAGAAGAATTTCAAATGGCCAAAAGATACTTAAGGACATGTTCAACTTCCTTAGCTATCGGGGAAATGCAAATCAAAACAACTTTGAGATACCATCTTACACCTGTCAGAATGGCTAAAATCAAAAACACCAATGATAACCTATGCTGGAGAGGATGTGGAGTAAGGGGAACACTCATTCATTGCTGGTGGGAAAGCAAACTTGTGCAACCACTTTGGAAATCAGTGTGGCGGTTTCTCAGAAAACTGGGAGTCAACCTACCTCAGGATCCAGCATTACAAGGTCTTTAGATCTTGATTGACACTGAATGGTTTTTATAAATTCAGAATGGACAAGAGTAGAGGATACATACTTTCAACTGTTGTCTATCTCTACTTCCATTATTTAAAAAATATTTCTATATACTTGATTTATGTGTATGTGGGGCATGTGCATGTAAGAAGCCCCGAAGTATGCATTGGATGCCCTGGAGCTGGATTTATAGGAGATTGTGAGTCCCCCAACATGGGTGTTGGGAACTGAACTTGGGTCCGTTGATAGAGCATCAAGTTCACTTAATGGCTAAGCCACCTTCCCAGCACCTGCAATGCTTTTCTTTGAGGATCATGTGAGGGATTCTTAATTTGTTCACTATTTTATACCACATCAAATGCAGTGCCCAGAAAGATTGATCTTTCAACAGAAACCAATGAATGGATTACTGAATGTATTCCGTGCCCGGGCAACATGTGTAGCAGGCAGGAAATAATTCAAACTTCGTTTCTGTTCCACAGGAAGGTATTATCTCATATGTGTTGTGTGTTGTTTATCATTTAGTAGCACAAAGGTTGCCAACATTCCTGCTTTATGGCTTTGTTAATGCATTTTCTAAAAACATGCTTGAAATGTTTGCAATGTAACAAAAACTTAATAAAATGGTCATATCTACTTTCTCTCGACTACTCAAGACAATGACACGTACATGCCACCTTGTGAATCATTCCTTGGGCAATGTGGACTCCAGACTCCATGTTCATGAAAAAGAGAGGCTGATTTATAAAACCTCAGCAACCATACTAGCACTCCTAAAACTGAGGATGTTAACAAGTCTCAGTGTTCACATGGCTTAAATCCATCTCTCCTAGATTGTCCACATGTTTATCACTCTGGAACAAAGTTATGATTATAATATCTCTCTACTCCCTCATACATGTTTTCACTATTCTTTTATTAGTTTTGGTGATGTGCTCTGTCTCACTATGTCCACATCTGGAAATTGTGAAAATAAATCTTTCTGGAAGCTTTTTAAAAAATCTGTCAGGAGCACTTGGGAAGTTCATTCACATGTAAAAATCAGTGATTGAAATCTGGCTTATCCAACAGCCAACATCAGACTAAATGGAGAGAAACTCTCAGTGATCCCACTAAAATCAGAAACAAGACAAGGTTGTCCACTCTCTCCATATCTATTCAATAAAGTTCTTGAGGTCCTAGCTAGAGCAATAAGACAACAAAAGAAGATCAAAGAGATGCAAATCAGAAAAGAAGTAGCCAAACTCTCCCTATTTGCTGATGATATGATAGTTTACATAAGTGACCCCAAAAATTCTACCAAGGAACTTCTGAAACTCATAAACACTTTTAGTAATGTAGCAAGATACATGATTAACTAAAAAAAATCATAGATGTACATAGATGATAAATAGACTGAGAAAGAAATCAGAGAAATATCACCCTTCACAATAGCCAAAATAGCACAAAATATCTCAGAGTAACTCTAACCAAACAAGTGATTTTTAAACATAAAGCAAAGAAAACCAACCTACAAATCACAATCCCAGAGAATCTGGATAACAATGAGGACCCTAAGAGAGACATGCAGATCTAATCTACATGGGAAGTAGAAAAAGACAAGATCTCTGATGTGGGATTTCCCTCTGTATGCTGTGATTACCATTAATGAATAAAGAAACTTCTTTGGACCTATAGCAAAGCAGAACTTAGGTAGGTGAGGAAAACTGGGCTAGTTGCTGGGAGAAGAAAGGCAGAGATGGAGCCACTATGGAGCCGCCAGAGTCAGACATGCTGAAACTTTGCAGGTAGGCCACTGCCATGTGGCAATACACAGCTTAATAGAAATGGTTTAAATTAAGATGTAAGCGTTAGCCAATAAGAAGTTAGAGCTAATGGGCTAAGCAGTGATTTAATTAATACAGTTTTTGTGTGGTTATTTCAGGTCAAAGCTAGCCAAGCGGCCAAGAAGAACAAGCGGCCCTCCTCCTTACTGCGGCCCTTCTTTTTACTACAGATCTCCTGAGTTAATTGGGAGCACGGGGACCATGGGAAAAAGTTGAAGGGGAGGGGAGAGGAAGGGAGAGAAGCAGAGAAAAATGTATACCTCAATAAAATCAATTAAAAAGAGAAATCTGGCATATCCCACACACTGTATCTAGTTTACATCTCATATCCCTGTTGGGCTTTGACATGGCCACACTAGCCAAGATATTGGACAGCACTAAACCTTCTGATGGGAGCCCTGTGTATGAGGGTGAGAAGTGGGCATGCCTCATTAATAATATAGGCCTTCAGTTTTCAGTCCCCCACATACTGAGCACAATGATCTCTGAATATGAAAATTACCAAGTTCTTTATTCCTCAGTGCAGAGGGCACTTTAAAATCACTTTATTGCTATCCAAATCTTTTGTCTTCATAAAAATGAAATTATGATAAGTGCATACAACTAAGTCCTTATGACTCAGCTTTTTAATCTCAGGTGTCACTGTGTTTATGAATTATCCTTTCACAACTCCAGACTTAAAGAATTGAAGGACAATCCAATCAACAGTTGGCAAAAGCCCTGCTTGAGAAGCAGGTGTTTCTAGGTTAGAAAAAGACACCACAAGGCAATCATGCTAACCTTTGCTCATCTTTAAAGATCTGCCACTTGGCAAAGATGCCCAGTGCTTTCTTTTCAAAAAGTCTATTGCTGAAGTTTACACGAGGAGAGACTATGAGTTGGTCAGGAGTAAACTTGAAAATGAAGTTGTGTGGAATGGAGCTTTCTCTAACTGGCATCTATGCTTCTACCTTCAGATCTGTGTTCTCACTCAGAGATCATTAGCTAATCTCTCAGTATAAGTCAAAATAATTTTTAACCAAATGGTTAGCTATACTCATTTGGAGCATTCTAAATGTTTGTTTTTTATTCATATAAACATTGTTTAAAAAATTTATTATTATTCTTTAATTTCCTAACAAATATAAGACGTTTCTACACTTGAGCATTTGATTTTCTGTGATACAAATGTCAGTAATTACCTGTGGTCAAGTCTATGTTCTTTGTGTGTGTATGTGCTTATCTATGTGTTTGTTCATGATCTCTGTAAATAATGAATTCACAGATGAAAACCATGTTTATTTCCCAAAACCATATAGTACTACACTCTACACTGGCACACTGATTTAATGTGTAGCTATTGGAATCACATTCAAGTAACAAAAAGTTATTTTATATTTGAGTAGAAGTTCCAGAAATTATCCTCTAATCATCTTCAGTGTTAGAGCACACATTTGATAATTTGAATCTAATTTACATCTTCCTTTTGTACCTGTATGTGTAACTTTGTCATCAACGCTTGGGACTCTGACTCACTACTAAACTTTACCAGCCACCAAGCATCCCTCTGTTAGTTCCCTACCACCATCTGTATGTTCTTCTGCGAACTGAGTCATTCTTTGATCTGGACAATGTCTCATTCACATTAGAAACCACACAGTAGCCCACTACACACTTCAGACTTTTACAATAATCTTCAAAACTCTTGAACACTCAAAATACCACAACAACTTCCAGAGAAACACCAGCTAACCAGACTTTGAATCCAGGCAGAGTATTAGACACTCAAAGATTAAATCAATAAATTGATTGTTTTAACTTGTATACAGAACATTGTTTGGTTTGGTGTACATTCCCTTCCTCTTTGTATTCTTAAAACAAATTTTCTTTTCTTTGTTGCTATCTGGCCCAACTCTATTATTTATTTCCTGGTTCTGCTATGTACAATTTACTCTGCATATTAAAGCCTTGGAATTTTCAGATTTGAGTTTTATAAAATATTTTAACATTATTTTAAATGGACTTTTTTACATTAAAAATATTTATTACTTGAACTTGTGCAGTTGGGATAAATATTCACAAATGAGAAGGCTTTGGCATGCTGTGTCTACTGAAGTAAGTGGACAGGTGATAAAGACAAACTATCAGCAATAAAACATAACTTCAATGTCCTCAAGTCAGCTGACCGTCAGAGTGGAGCCCCATGCTGCTCGTGTAAGGAGATGTTTGTAATCTGATTTTCAGCTATGAAGCCAGAGTACTCACCTCGTCAGTACTCACCCAAAGTCCTAGGAAAGGAAACCACCACATTAACAGCTTGAATTCTATTGGCTTCACAGGCAATGTGAGGCCTGCTTGGTATAGTCTAGACATAGAGAAGCTCAAGGTGGATATGTCCCTCTGGGGCCCTGAATTCTTTCCTGAAGTAGAGGTCTTAGACAAGAGCTCCTGTCCCAGAGATCGTTATTTCCCACAGCTCTACACAAGAGAAGTTGTTGATGTCCGTGTCCTCCATGCTCCCTCTAGTTGGTTAACTGAAAATCGGAATGTTCTGGGGTATTACCAAGTTGCCCCATGATGTTAAGGTTTTTAGTGTACTACTAATGCCCTGGAGATGTTACCAAGGCTTCCACAGTAACAGCAAAGAAAGAATTACTTTCCAGGTGTGGCCTTGGAGACCTGTGGGCCCCAATGAGGCAATTATAGTTAACTGATGGGCTTTCCATGATCCACCTAGAGTTATCAATTCCCTCTGTTCTTCATGCTTCAAATGAAACAGTTGTACTCAGCATCCTCAGTATGGCTCTTCTTAGATGACTCTGCCATCTGAGAGTCCTCATGTCTTACTTATTTTGACAACAGGTTCTTTCTGTCTTGACCCATCAGAAAACATTTCATGACTCACTTGGGAGCAATCACTTAAACCTTTCCCTTCTCTAGACTCTTCATATAGTCCTCATGCATTCTATTTCTAGGAATCATCAATGCAGCTAAATATTTCTTTCCTTGATGAAAATTTTGATGTTTTAATTTCTCTTACAATGTTTGCTATGTGAATATTTATTTTTGTCCCCAACAAAACTGAAAAAATATTTGTCAATGTATCCTAAAACTGTGTATTATATATACATTTAACACTATTGTACATAATATAGGACAACTTTAAAAATCAAAACATTCTGTATCCACTTAAGGAATCATAATATAATAGAGAGAAAATGATCTGTCATTGCAAAATTTCCAACCACAGAACATTTTCTTGACAAGTATAGGCCTCAGATTCTCCATTAGTGAATAATTTAGTGTGGCTTATGTTTATTGTGTATGAAATGATGGCAATGTATGGGAGGTGACTTTTGTATTTATTTAACACCTTTTTCACTGGGAGTTAGTGTTATTCTAATGATAACGTCTATTTGGTGCCATTCTTGCCTGAATAGTACAGCCAATAACATCTCCAGTGATCTCCAGATCCGAGGACAGTCACAGTCAAGTGAGATAATTACTCCAGGGTAGGAAGTAAAACGACCCATACGTCCATCCTGAGCCCCTTCAACAGCGAAGAGGACTGTAGCTCTGTTTCCTGCATCCATGTTGGACAGATCACAACTACCTGTAACTCCAACAACAGGGGATTTGACACAGCCTTCTGGCCCCACAGGTATACACATATGTGGCATACACACACACACACACACACACACACACACACACACTTCTGCACATACACATGCACATATGCATGCATGCAAGCACAAATAAAAATCATTTAAAGATAAAGTATTCTGACAACATTACCACTTAGTAGTGTCACGTAGAATGCAAATATTTAAAATCTACAGTTTAATGGTTTTTAGTTTGTTCCCCGCGTTGTATGTTTATCACTTCAGGTTTTCTTTTGGGAAACTGTGGAAATAGTCTTTTGTTTCTTTGTTGTTTTGTTTTGTTTTGGTTTTGGTTTTTCGAGGCAGGTTTCTCTGTAGCTTTGGAGCCTGTCCTGGAACTAGCTCTTATAAAGCAGGCTGGCCTAGAACTCACAAACTCACAGAGATCTGCCTCTCTCTGTCTCCCGAGTGCTGGGATTAAAGGCGTGCACCAACACTGCCTGGCAGAAAATATTCTGAAGTGATAAATATACAATAGTTTAAAATATGTTTTAAAAAGTTTGTTTTCATTATGTACATGGAAAATTTGGATCAAAACCACAATGAGATACCATCTCACCCTAGTCTGAGTGACATTACCCAAACAAGCAAAACCTATCAAATACTCTTGAAGACAGAGAAAAGGGAAGTCTGGCAGTTGGTAGGAATGTAAATTAGTATAGACATTGGGCTGACTGGTGTGCATGTCCTTCTAAAAACTGGATTTCTCACAGATCTAACAGATAAACCAGGAATTCTATTTTTGGGTGTAGAGCCAATGGAACCGAATCAACATTCCACATGTTTACTGTGTTTTCTGTAACAATGTTCACGGTAGTCAAGATGGAAAATCACTGTGCGTACCAATCAATGGATGGATGGTTAAGAAAATGTTCAATAAATGCCTAATATATTGCTATTCAGTCGTAAAGGTGAATGAAATTCTGTCAGTTGAGTGGAACTGACGAATTGAAGGGTGCTGTATTAGGTAAGCTGGACACAGAAAGACAAGCACCACATATTCTCTCATATGTTGATGCTAAAAACATTAGCCTGAATGAAACTCAGTGATGACTCGAGTTGGCTAAGAATGGAGTGGGGTGTTGATGGAAGCAGGGTTTTATAAGTTCATCTATATTCATGTGTTGAAATGTATTGAACCAAATTAACATGTGAAATTAATGTTACCCAAAACCAAAGCAAACTTGAAAAAATAATTTATACAATGATTGGCCAGAAGTAAACATTAATAAATATTAGATGTATCTCCTTGCATATAAGGGTACGTAGAAAAGAGATCGAAAAGTTGACAAAAAAAATACTAAGAGGTTATTGTGAGTATTTAGATCCTAGAATTTTGTTTTAAATGTATATTCTAAATTGCTTGGATGTATCTCCTTACCTCATTTTAAAAACACTTTAAGGAATGTGATTGTATCTCAGCATTAGTACATCTAACATATCAAGGTACAAAAATTCAATGCCCGGAGCCACCAATAACATATTCTTAAGTGCTTGCTAATGAGATGGTATGAGACTATCTCATTGTCCTGCTAATTTTCATTTCATTGATTATATGGAGATGAGAACATCCTTTTTGCATGGTTTATTTTCCATTTCATTTTCTTCTTTAATTGCCTGCTTATATTCTTTTCAATCATATTATGATACTTGTACTTTTCTGAAAGAGTTTTAGTACATTGATTGTGCACATTGTAAGTCCTTATCTCTAGCTTATTTTATCTTTTACTTTATTTAGGGAGAGGTAAAGAGAAAGGGAGAGAAAGAGAGAGAGAGAGAGAGAGAGAGAGAGAGAGAGAGAGAGAGAGAGAGAGAGAGAGAGAGAGAGAGAGAGAGAGAATGAGAGAACTCACTCATGCCTTGTTGGAGGAGGGACTGCTTAGCTCCGAAATAATCACAAAAAACTATATTCATTAAATCACTGCTTGACCCATTAGCTCTAGCTTATTATTTGCTAACTCTTACATATTAATTTAACCCATTTCTATTAATCTGTGTATCGTCACGAGGCTGTGGCTTACTAGGTAAAGTTCCCAGAGTCTGTCTCTGGCAGACTCCATGGAGGCTCCATGGCTTCTTTCTGACTCCACCTTTTTTTTTCCTCCTAGCATTCAGTTAGTTTTCCCTACCTCCCTCTGTTCTGGTATAACTCTACTATAGGCGCAAAGCAGTTCCTTTATTAACCAATGATATTCACAGCATACAGAGGGGAATCCCACATCAATGCCTCTACTCTAATCCTATTCAATTCTTCATGTTTTGAGGCTTAAAATCACAACTGCAGCAACAAACTCTATCTCTGGAGAAAAGAGAGAGGATGGTTCATAGATACTGGGGCTCAGCTGGTTGGTAGAAATAACAACTGTGGTTTACAACATCTGTCTCTTTCAAAAGTACTGAGTAGAGAGGATTTTGAGTGCTGACAATACAAAGAAATGGTACATGTTTGCGGTTATACCTATGTCAGTTATTCAGATCCAATCATTACAGATGTCTGTCTATTGCAATATTGCCGTGGACTTTGTAAATATTGAAAGAGTTGAGGCTGAGTTGTGCCAAATAAAATGCTGACGAAGAATCTTGTTTATAACAGAGAAAAAAAATTTTGCAAAGAGGCATTTAGACACTTTTCCTACAAAAAATAAACTGTAAAGATCTTTTGGGGAGGGTTACATCACACCCCTAATGTGCGGAAATAGTCTTAATCACAAGATAGCTGAAGATAAGACTTTAATGTACTCAAATAAATAAACTATTTGAAGTAACACTTATTATACCCTAGATTTGAACCCATCCTCTAGTATGCGTCTCTGAGACATCCCTACTCTATTTGAGAAGTGCACTTATTTTACCATTCCTTCATGCAGTATTTATTTTTTGTTTAAAAACATATAAAATAAGTTTTTCTTCAGTGACTTTCTTAGGGTTTTTATTGTTTTATGAAGATCTCAGTGTATATAGGAATTTATTAAAATGTTTATAGTTTTTTCTTGCTAGTTTTTTATTAATTTGTGTACTATACCCAATCAAATAACTATAAAAATATTAGAGACTCTCTAATGAATGCCTATTATGTATTTTTATACGAAAAATATAAACTACCTCCAAGATGAGGCCATATAGCACAGTACCTATATGATCTTCTTAAGTTTTAATATCTGCCTTGAGGCAGTCTAGTGTCTGACAATGGAACTTAGAAGCTTATTTAGAAGGACATATACACTTCGAAAGAAAACCAATCTTTAAACACATGGGAAAGGGCTGATGAGATGGCCAGGGATCCTTACAGTGCAATAAAAGAACTTGCCTCTGCAAGTTGATATCTCTCTCTCTCTCTCTCTCTCTCTCTCTCTTCTCTCTCTACCTATATCTCTCTTCCTCTCTCTCTCCCTCTTTCTCTTCTTATCTCTCTCTCTCTCTCTCTCTCTCACTCTCTCTCTCTCTCTCTCTCTCTCTCTCTCTCTGTGTGTGTGTGTGTGTGTGTGTGTGTGTGTGTGTGTGTCTTGGGAAGTGTGTAGTTCTCTAAAGAGACTTGGATGGTAAGAACTGAAGTTTTGGTCCAACAGTCAGTGAGGAGCTCAAACTTCCTGCATCCAGTCACTTGAGGAATATTAGCATATTTCTCCTGTCAGCCCTTGAGATGAGACTGCAACTCCAGACAACACTTCAACTGCAACCTCTTGTAAGACCTTGAACCCAAGCCACCAAGAGTCACCTGTCCATCCTTAATTACAGACCCACAGAACATGTGGGGTAAGAAGTGTTTAATTACTAAGTATCGGGACAAATTTTCTACAGCAGAAGATGCTAACTGCCCTGAGATAAAATGGCCATAGGGAAGCCTTGTGTTCTAGGTGTTTATCCCTGCCCCAGATCATAGGGTGGNTCACACACACACAGAGACACACACAGACACACACAAATAAATAAGTGTGAAACAAGTTGTTAAATTCACAGGGGAGACGGCAATGGAAGAGTGTCAAAGGCCATTGCCTCTTTGAAGTTCCTACACCTCATCTACCTATTTCAGAAACCTTCTGGTTCTGTTTACCTCATTTGTGTATCACTCCCTCATGGGTCACTATATGTATGCTCATGTCTTCTCTATTTTCTTTCCTCTTACATGAGAGTCTTTTCATGGCACTCAGTCTCCTGGTATGGTTTCCTGGTGCAGCTGGAGGGACTATGATGCATCTTTGTGTATAACCATCCTAACAGCACGGCCTTCCATAGCCACAACTCTCCCACTAGCCATGGCCTCCTTATCTCTCCAGGTAACATTAGCCACTGGGAGGTCAGTGGGGTGGCTACTATCGGGGAACATAGAGACAGACTCTAAGCTGTGCGAGAATATAGCCAGCCTGGCAATTATTTGGAAATCCAGTGGTGAATTCATGTCCTATACCTTTGAGCAAAGGGTCATTTACATGACATCACACTGGAAATCAAGGACTCTGGATAAGGTGATATCATATTTAATTAAGTCTTCCTTCACTCTCAGAAACGCCTGTGATCTATCTCTACTCTCCACGTACAGTTTAAATGCAAGCCCTTCCTAATAGTTGTGTGGAAGGTAGCTATATAGATCAGCATCTCCTCTCTTGCACAAAGATCATATACACTAACCTAGAAAGCACTACAGGAGAACTGCAAGCCCCTCTCCCCCATCCCACTTCCAGATTCCCAGAAGAACAGTTGTGGAACCTCGAGGGCTGTTTGTCCCTAGTGACCCTCAAAGGTGGGTTTCAGATTACGAGCGATATCACAGAGGACTGTAGTTGTCCTTCTTCTCCTCTTATGCTAAGTCTGTGCTTTTCCCAAGTACCTTCCACAGAGCCCCCTTCACATCCTTGTTCCTCAGAGTATATATTAAAGGGTTGAGAATGGGGGTGAGTATAGTATAAAAGACAGCGACAAACTTTCCCTCGGTCTCTGAGTATCGGTGGATGGGTTGGAGGTATGTGTATATGCCCGAGCCATAAAACAGAGAGACCACAATCAGATGGGACCCACACGTCCCAAAAGCCTTTCTGCGTCCAGCTATTGACTTGATTCTTAGAATTGCCCTGGCAATGTGCCCATAGGAACCTAAAATCAGCACTGCGGGGAATAACAAGATTATTGTTCGAGCAACAAACATCTTGGCCTCTGTTCCATTGGTGTCTTTACAAGTCAGCTTCAGGAATATGGGCATCTCACAGAAGAAGTGATTCAGCCGATGGCTACAGAGGGGCATGGCCATAACAAGTCCTGTCTGGATCACAGAGTTCACAAGGCCAGACACCCAGGAGAGGATGGCCAGCGCCTGACACAGCTGAGGGCGCATAATGGTGGTGTAGTGGAGTGGACGGCACACAGCCGCATAGCGGTCAAAGGCCATCACCCCCAAGAGCAGACACTCTGCGGAAGCCAGAGCAAGGAAAACGAGGAGCTGAGCCACGCACCCTCTGTAGCTGATGGTCCTGTCAAATCCACAGAGGTTAATGAGAAGCTGAGGCACGGTGCTGGTGGTGTAGCAGAGGTCCAGGAAAGAAAGATGGGAGAGGAAGAAGTACATGGGGGTGTGCAGTCTGAGGTCCAGCCGTGAGAGGACAATGATGGTGGCGTTGCCAAGGAGAGTTAGCAAATAAAAGACTAGGATAAAAACAAAGAGGAAAACTTCCAGTTGGGGAAAATCTGAGAAACCTACCAATATGAAGTCCTCCCCTAAACTGGCATTGAAAGTCCCCATTGCCTTTCACTTGAGCAGTGTGGACATTCACGCAAAGCCTCCTAGAGCAGTATGTGCTAAAACATTATCCCCACGATTCCCTAAACGCCCCAGAATTCTGCATCACATTCTCTATTAGTACCTAATTTCTCTTTCTTCTCTCTCCTTTAGACAGGAAATGGATAGGTTAGGAAGGAATGAGTTGTGTTTGAACTCTCGTTTTCGATGTTCTCTGATTTTATTCTTACCGCTCATGTATTCGGGAGGATCCCTTTGACGTCATTATCTAGGCTTCCTTGTCTAAAGTTAGAGCCCAGGTACTCATCACCTCCCTCACAGCGTGAGGTTAGTATCCAAATGCACTAACATGGATCTAATGTGGACCTCGGGGTGCAACTAACTAAAGGACCTTGTATCTAGCATGTGAAATTTTCTAGATTCAACCTCCATCACTGCCCTTCAAAAGATAAAAATAAAGAGATAAAGCAGAATGTGTAAAGTGTAGCATTCCTGTTTCTGCTCTTTTGCTGGTCTGGGTTGTTCCTCTTCGCTTTCTAGAAGGTGGAGTACTCCTGCAGGTTGGGACCCAGGACTAACAAGGCTGGTATCATAAGTTCACCCTCTGAGCACTCATCTGCCTGCCACTCCGGGAGCTGTCGGTGTGCCAACCCTGGGAGACGCCCACATCAGCAGTGTCTATGGCAAAGGATTGTCTTGCAACAAATTTCTTATTGAAAATTACTATTTCTCAAATACATTTCACTTAAATAAATCAAACTAGTAAACCTATCCTGGCCTTCCTGGGAAGAGTTGTTTCCTCTTCTCTAGACCGAACTCTTCATATGGTTCTGCTCCAGTGGTTGTCATGCACAAAAGTCTTCTGTGTGTCTGTGTGTCTCTGAGCTGTGAGATCTTGGGTGATAGAGGACACAGTGAGTCTTAAAATGCTAACGTTCTTCTTTATGGTATATAAGAGGCTGTCAAATTGTTATTTTCATTCATGGCTTGTAGTAGATGTCAATGTGAAAATTTTGAACCTTCATTTCAATCTATTAAAACTCTATGTCCTCTAAGAACTCAGGAGATTAAACTACAAACACATTTTAGTAAACTGTAGCCTTGGGGATGCATAAAAGTTGCTTTCAGTGTTGATATTTCTGTGGTAAAAATCAAGATAAGATATAAGAAAGTTAATCAGGAACCACAACAAGAACGTGGAAGGTAACAAAAGTTCACCTGCACACACTGTCAACAGTTTGGGTCACTAGTGCCTTTGTTCTGCATTAAATCCTCTGCAAGGGGAAGTCAACGCCTCAGGGCCAAGTCAATGTTTCCAGGAAGATATTTAGGTTCTGTGCTTGCAAAGCGAACAATAAAGACAAGATGTTAGTATCCAGACAGCTTAGTGAGCACACCTAAGATGGACTTGAATGGCCTCTTTCGGTACACGTGTAACAAACTCTGCAGCCAGACCCGTGTGTGGCCTTTACAACTTGTCTGCCACCTGTTCCAAGAGTCTCAGGTCACTTAAACAACAAAAATATTGTTTGCAAGAGCTTGTTTGAAGTTAATTTCTCTGATAAATTCTTTTTTTCCATGTTGAAACATTTCACTTTAATCCTTGACTATTGAGTATGCATAACAATCATTTGGGGGCAAAGCTGAGATTACATACTGTCTTTCCCCTTCGAAGTGCAGCCTGCTGATATTCCCTTCATACAGCATAACACATCTCACACAAGACGGTCTGTGAGTTAAGCTGATACAAAACTCAGATAGAAACTTGGAGTAGAGATTAAGATTTGTGCTCACTAGAAAGCAAAATCAGAATCCGGAAACCTCTTCCCTCCCTGCCTTTGAAAGAATCAACCAACTTGATTCCAGAGAGAGACAGAGGGAAAGTTTTAGGAGCTGTGCAAGCCAACAGGGGAGTTAAGACATGTTAAAAGCCACACAGTGTAAAGTACAGAACATCCCAAGGCTCTAGCCCCATCTAGAGAAGGCCAAAGCTGCCTGCCTGTAGGAAACAAGCCAGCTAGCCCTGGTGAAAACACTCTTGGTTTTTAGCCAGGGGACATTCCCTTAGTTTCTATAAGCTGCAAATTCCCAGAGTGGGTGGTGTGATGATAATGACTGTTCTTGGATAGCAAACTAGCCCCAGAAACCAAGTCCATTTGATCACTCTTCGCATCTCAGAGTGCTTTAACCAAGTACCATCTTAATAAGGGGCCAATGTGAGAAGTCAGAGAGCCCCACCAGTGTCCGGGTGGAAGACACTGAGAGGCAATCATGGAGAGGGGAAGGGAGTTGGACACAGAAACATCAAGAAGATTTGACAGCAGGTTTGGTTTGTGCAGGCATGGCGGTCAGTGGCCTCATCACTGTGGTAAGGAGGAGCATGCCTCAACACATGGGCATGACTGTGGAGTCTGTCAGCTCAGCTCCTAGAACGCCCTCCTTGGTATGCACAGCTTGCTAGCAACAGGGCTGAGAACTGTGAGCTCAGATCCAGGCATTTATTTCTGCAGCTTCCTCCCTCCATCTCACTGCATGGTTCTCTGCCAAGCAGGACCTGAGATCAGGTGCCCCCCTGCTCTCTTCCCTCCAGGGCACAGCTCAGTGAAGATGTATATGTTTTCCCCATGCTCCAGTGAACTCAGGAGTCTTGACTCTGGTAGCAGGCCCTGCTGGGTAAACAAACTGAGACATAGGAGCTCCAGAGCAAATGAGAACTTGTCCAGGCCACAAGCCACAAAACTAAGTGCGACCAGCATCTGCGCATTGCACACAAAGAACAAAAGCTTATAAGTGAATACGGCCACGGCAGACAACTGCCTTTCACAGACTCACGCTCAGCACCCGCACAGTGAAAGGACCCAGAAAGAAGCTATTCAGATACTTTTTATTTTTATATTCAAATACTTTATCATTTTTATAGCTCCCCTGTATAGAACCTCAAACCGTGAACTCGGTGAAACCGCTGCCTCATTTCCTCACTCACAGCCTTTCTGCATCCTAATCCCCCAGCTCCTGCACTGGCTCTACTGACGGGGACTTCCGCCCGTCTTTCCCTCCACTCTCCATCATCTGCATTGTTTTCTAGCTTATGCACTTCATTTACTTTCACTCAGTTCCATGCACCCTTTCCTGGAGAAATGTAATGTCTACGGTTTCCCTGGCTACAATCACACCAATAAGCTGATTTCTCTTATTCGGGTTTGCAGTTTTAAGCAATGAGAACTCTCAGTACACTCCCGAGACTGGAAGTACTCACCTGCTTGAGTGCATTAACAGGTCCTTAGGAAAGCACAGAACTGTGCAGCAGTTTCTGTCTTGTTCGGCATGTTGGATGAGGAAGGCATCCTTCCTCCTTGGGAAATGATCCTTTCTCCTTGGTCTGGTGTGTGAGGAGTTTCAGCCCTGTGTAGCATCAAAGGTCAAGTGTTCTTCCGTTCCTATTCTGTCATATTGACTTTCATTTGCCTAAGGGAGACCCTTGATCCTCTAATGCTTTAAGAGACCCGCTTCTTTTAGGGTGTGCACTGCTTCATAAACCCCAGGGTTCTGCTGACAACAGGCCAGTCTGCATAACCAAGCACCAATACCCACCTGATGTGTCATGTTAATGCTACCCCAATGCTGATGATAGTGACTCTGCGTTTAGCATAAGTTACCCTCTTCTCTGTGCATTGTCCTTGAGTCTGTAACTTATATACCATTGGACGTGGTGATGGGACCTCCCTTGTCTGCAGAGAACTTTCTTCCACTCATTCACAGAGCAGTTACTGAAGTCTGACTCGTTGAACCCAATCTGGGAATTCTAAATGGAAACGCTCCTGCGAGCTCTTTCCATAAAAGAACAATAGAAAGTTCTGTGTGAGCCAAGGACGGGTCTCTGGGAGACCCCCACATATTACTCTTAGTCTTACATGTCATACCCCAGGTTGGCTTTGACCCCAGCCACACTGGCCCAGGGATTAGGAAATGCAAAGCGTCCTGGATTGTGTGGGGTGTGAGAGAGCACTGTGAGCGTGCACACAGGTGAGCACAGACCTCCTTAGAAAGATGATCAGGGCGTGAAAATATTAGTGGGAACCATAAAGAGAGGATGTCTCCTCTTATAATGCCCCAAAACCTTCATCTCAGTAAAGAACGAAGCGATGTTGGATTGACACAACTGGTTCTTAATGACCCTCATGGAATATTGAGGATTACTCATGAGCTTGGCAGTGGACCCGCTTTAAAACCTTGAGAAGTAGATTGACTCTGTATCATGCCTATATGCTTCCTGAATGAGAACTTGTTGCTTGTTATTGAGTTTCGGGTTACAGAAATGCTTCAAGATAGGCGCAGCATCTTGCATCCCACTTGGCAATATCTCACGTGAAAAATATGTCCGACTTGCTTTGTTCTCAAAAGTCAAACTTCACAACAACCAATGGAATTTATGAAAACAGACTGTGACTTAGTAAAAGTGAAATAAAAATGAACCACTTTGAAGGCAGATTGCCTAGACAGGAAGTGATACTCCTCTGCCTTCTAACCAGCCTGCTCGTTCAGAGCATGGCAGGTGAAATTTAGGGATGATGTAAAAATATGATTGAATTCACTGGAAGGTTTAGAAGCATCTGCTAAGCCTTTCCCATCTTTATTTCCCTAGGTTAACTTTAAAAGCTTATCCCCCTACTCCTGACCTCGTTGGCAAACACAGGACGTTTTGATATGTACCTGCTTGTGATCATCTGTGCTCAGCTCTGTGTTTGTTTCTGAACTGTGCATGCATCTGCCCATGCATGGTCTCCCATGTAATAGCTCTCTTCGTCAGGAAGCGTGTTTAAATGCAATAACATTTACTATTGCATTTTCTACACCACTCTGCTAATTTAATGATGTCATCAGGCTATAGTGGAGCAACATACAGGAGATAAAATTTTTATCTCGTTTGAGCACAGAGAATCCATAAGTTCCTTCCAGTCACCTTCATTGATGTATTATGTATCATAAAATTTGAACCTAACTTCACTTCGCTTCATTAAGCCTACAAGTATAGCTCTCTCGGTGTTTGGGAGATGAACTCCCTATGTGTGATTTTTTTTCATCTCTGGATTTTTCTACAGACTCTCTCATCTTCTAGTATGGATTCCATCCCCGTCTCAAAAGAAGTCAGACAGTTACCCCAACCTATTCCACAGGCTTTGAGTATTATTTTCAAGATTCCAAAACAGTCAAAAATCATAACATTTTTAAATATAAAATCAGATAACCAATGTTGGTGCTAACTCACTTCAGTGGACATTCAAAGTCCTTAACAAGGTGCCCGTTTCCCTGGAACTCTACACATGGGACATGGACACACTCTAGAATGGGTTTACGTCTGCTGCACGCTCTTCCTGTGAGTCTCCCTTGATTTTTCCTCAGCACCTATAACCAAGCCTCCAGTCTTTGTCTCCTAGCTCTGATGTTTACAGTTTGCTCTGCATGTTTGTGCCTTGGGTATTCAGGAGTCAAATTTCAGAAAAGACTTATAACGATTCTAAATAAGCATCCATACTTTATTACAGAGATATTTCTGCTCCTAACTTTGTGCGGTTGTAGACAAAGAGATGCGAGTGAGAACGTTTTTGATGTGCTGTGTTTCATTGGGCAGGTGGACAGATGTGTGGATGATAGAAAGACTATCAGTAGCAAAACATTTTGCAAATCTTTACGTTTCTATGCCTCAACAAGGTAACTAACAGGAGTAGAACCAATGCCAAACTGCATAACGGAATATTGATTTTGTAGTTTTTAACTTTGAAGATAAAGTAGCATGTCCAGTTAGCACTTACCCACAACACCAGGAAAGGTATCTACTCCATTACCACTCTTGATTCTATTGACTTCAAAGTCAACAGGAGGGACTATCTATAACTAGAAATGTTCGAGGAAGACACGTCTTTCTTGGTCCTGATTTCTTTTGTGCCCTTGGGAAATCACGATCATATACCGAGAGATTGCTGTGAGTCTTGACTTGGAAGGTAGGAGCCACCTCCCTGTGTACCCCACACTTGCCCTAACCTACTGAGAACAGGAAGGAGCTGGAATGTTGTCAAGTCTCCTCACGACATGAAGATTTAGCACATTCCCTGGGGATGTGGCCCACACCATAATAGCGGCATACAATCATTGTTCACAGAGTGCGGCTTTAGAGACCTCTGGGCCCTGTTGTGGCAATTATAATCCACAGAGAAGTTCACAGGAGAAAATGTTTATCAAGTGTGGCCTGGGAGATCTCTGAGCCCCAATATGGCAATTATAAAGAGTCAAGAGGCTCCCACGTAAGAATTGTTTTCTAAGTGTGGCTGTGGAGACCTACGAGTTCCAATGTGCTGCTTATCACTGACTGATTGGGTCCCCAAGATCTATCTTGCAGTTCCTCAGTTTTCTCTGTTCCCCACATTGTGACTAAATCAAACTGACGGAGTCAGAATCTTCAGGACACTATCCGGCAATAGTGTTTATGACTCTGCTTGGGATTTTCCCATATCCTCTATTGCAATCCCCATCTGACAGCCAGCTCTTCACCAGTCAGACCCCCTGTAACACACACTGCAAGTGTTCCCCCTTCACACAACGCTCATGTTCTCATATGTGTTTACCATTGATCCAGTTATCCAGTTCCTTGATGAAGAGATTGGTGATTTATATTTAGGTCACATACAGTGCTTAAGGTTTCAGTGTTTATTTTATGTCATTCTAATCTCTATAAGTTTTTTTTAAAGTATATTTTGTCAGTGTATTCCAGAGGCATTTATTGAACAGTTAAAGTTGTTTTACAGAGTGAGGAAATAATACCAACACATGACATTAATCTGTTACCACGAAGGAAATTAGATGTCTCATTACAAACCTCTCAGTGCTCAGAAACTTTCTGGACATGTGTTAGCATTGGCTCCCTCACCAGTAAAATCAGGTTACTGAGAACTATAATGTGTGTGAGGTTTAATGGTAATGCATTCGAAGTGTGTAATGTGAAACTGACATTTGTTCAAGGGCATGTGATATTATTGTACCACCAACACCTATGGGAAATACAGTCTCTGACCCCAAGGATGCGTACGGTCTAAGAAGACAGGCACAATCATGTGGAGGCCCAAAAGTGTGAGCCCATTTCCACCTTGACCAAAGGTCAGAGAGTTGGAACCTACCTCTATTCCTTCAAGGTTATTATCTGTTTCTACCTCGAAGGTCCCACACCTAGATTCAGATCAGAGAGTTCTGTTCTCTCAAGGTTATTGTCCACAGGTGTTGACAATAATATCCAGACCTTGTATTTCAGGAATAGAGAAGTAGCTATGTTTCTACTCCAAATAAAAGTCAAAGAATTCAACCAAGTTCCTACTTCCTTAAGGAGATTATAATGGATTCCACCCAGGGAGTGGTTTGCCTACAGAATGTTTTGGTCTAGTGTGTGAGCGTGACTTATTTTGTTCTAACAACATAGTGTTTAACTATGAATGTAGCCTGCAACCTTCAACTGGTATGTTAATTTCCTTGTATTATACTAATGCAGTTTTTTTTTTAATCTTACTCCTACATTTGGGGGTCAGGGGTATTTTAAGCAATTGGAAATTAAAGGCGGGCAATTTCAGTATTCACTTGAATTCCCTCCTGGAACTATCCTATGTTTGTTTTATTATTTTTTCACATCTTTGTACTATTTGCTTTATTTTTCTGATGCCCATACCCCTACCCTAACAAGCTGTATTTTTGTTGAGGCTAGTCCCCAACATCATCTGAGATCACTAGAGTCAAGGTGAAGCATTCAGTGACCTTTCCTGTCATTCAGAGGGCATAAAACCATGAAGGGAAGCATTCAAAATACTCGAGACATTATTACTTTACTGGGTCTTGCATACTGTGCAACAGTGTAAATGGTACAAAATACCATGCACAGTCGTGAGAGCGGTGCTCACGAAAGTGAGAAAAGACTTTTGCTTACTATGGAAGAAAAATAGCACCTGAAATCCATATGGTGTTAATATGCACCAAACTCTGTCCAAAAACAGCCCATTCACAGCCTGGCTTCAAGTGCTGACCAATGGCATTTCTCACTCCTTGTTCCCTGACTGTGGATGCAGTTTAACCAACCACCTCATGCTCCTGCCACCGTGATGGATTATGCCCTCAGACTGTGGCCTGAAATAAAACCTTCCTCTTTTAAATCGACGTGGTTAGGGTATGTTATCACAGCACCAGGAAAAATAATGAACGTACTTTCCTTTTAATTTTATTTTATATATAAGATGACCAAACGCAGCAAGAAACACAAAAGGTATAGATGAAAACCATCACAACACGTCTGTGAGCTCACACATCTTCAGTCACAGAAACCAAAAGATAATGGGATGGTGGAGAGGCCAGCAAGACATTTCAGAGTCTTACTTTATAAAAGTATCAGTGACTCCATAAGGCATGCAAAGATGCACACGAATGAAGTAAGAAAAGCCATTTAAGACATAAAGAAGATTAGAAAGTGGATGCAGTGGTCAGAGAGTTCTGTTATCTCTAAGAAATAGAACTTACAGGCGACAACGTGCTGAGTCAAAGGATGGCAATCAACATAGTAATTAAATGCAACCAAACAGCAAGCCCCCCTAGCTATGCTCATATATGGGAACGTAGGCTTAACTTAAAAGCCATTCATAAGCATAAAGATGGTCACTATGTATTAGTAAAGAGAAGAATTCATTTGGAAGATATAAGAGTTGTAAATATTTATGTATTTAATGTTGGGGCGGACAGTTTCATAAATCAAACACTAAAAGCCTGATAGAGCCTCTCATAAACTAACAATCGACGGAGGAGCTTCAGAGCTAAACTGTGATTTGGATAAATTGGATTGATTATATCTATAGAGCACTTTGTCCTACGGACTCACATTGTTCTCAGTGGCCAAAGCATCATCTCTAAAATAGATCCCAATAGAGACTGGAGAGATGGTTCAGTAGTTGAGAGCACCGTCTGCTCTTCAAAAGGACCCAAATTCAATTCCCAGCACCCGTATGGCAGCTCCTAACCTGTAACTCCAGTCCCCCAGGGTATCTGATGCCCTCTTCTGGCCTCCATAGGTTCTGTACATGCATGGTACACAGATATACATACAAGCAAAACACCCTTACACTTTAAATAAAATAAATAATAAATGCCATCATAAGCCACAAAACAAGCCTAAACAAATACAAAAGAATTGAAATAGAGGTCAGGCGCTGTGGTTGCACACACCTTTAATCCCAGCACTTGGGAGGCAGAGCTGCAGGCAGAGCTCTGTGAGTTCAAAGTCAGCCTGGTCTACAAAGTAAGTTCCAGGACAGCCAGGGCTACACAGAGAAACTTTGTCTTAAAAACAAAACAAAACAAAAGTTAATAGGAGAGCTTGCTCTGCCCCTCACAGCTGCAGGCACTCAGGGGATGGGCCCTGCACCTCACCTGGGAAGTGCAGTAGAGCTGACCCTGGTGGGGTGGGTGCAGATGAACTGACTCTGAGGCATGAGAGTGGGCAAACTGGCCTTGTGCCCCCTCGTGTGCCATGTTGTGGCATGGGCAAACGAAAGATGTTCAGCCCCCACTCTGCCAACTCTCGCCACCTGCAGCAGATCAGAGGGTCTCAGGGGCACGAGAGCAGGAGAGCTGGCGCTCTCTCTCTCACCAGCTGCGGTGTTAGGGGAGTGGACCCTGCACCTGCATACAGTAGAACTGGCCATTGCGGAGTGGGGGCAGGTGAGCGAGCTCTAAGGATGTGAGGGCAGGAAAACTGGCCCCACCCCTTGCTGCCTGCTGAATTGGGAGAGCTAACCCCGGGTGATGAGGAGGAGATAAAACTGGTGGGCTGATCAACCCAGCTACCAGCCAGGTCCAGAACCAGGGCTATGGGTCAATCCATCCCTCATCCACCCCATCTATGATCTGCTGGAACACGTGAAAGGGCTGATCCTGCAGATCCAAAGCTGCAGGATCTCCACCACACAGGGCAACAGCCGAATAGCCAAGAGGAGCCCTAATGATAGCGTTGATAGCATTGCAGAAGCCAGCGAAGCAGACCAATGACTCACTGCAGTGAATACTTGCAGCTAAAAATGTATGGACTAAAGGCCTATTGACTGACTTGATGTGTCACATTACAGCTTCCATGATGAGATTTTTCTTGCTTTTTTATTCATTTACTTTCATTTTTATTAATTTACAATCATTTTCATTTCACATACCAATTCCAATTTCCCCTCCCTCCCATCCTCCTACTCCCCCACCTTCCTCCACACCACCTCCATCCACTCCTCAGAGAGGGTAAGGCCTCCCATGGGAAGTCAACAAAGTCTGGCCCATCAAATTGAGGCAGGACCAATGCCTCCCCTGCCCCCATATCTAGGCTGAGCAAGGTATCCTTCCAAAGAGAGTGGTCTCCAAAGATCCAGTTCATGCACTAGAAATAAATCCTGGCCCCACTGCCAGTGGCTGCACAAACTGCCCAAGCCACACAACTATCACCCACATTCAAAGGGATTCGTTCAGTCCTATACAGGTTCCCCAGCTGTCAGTCCAGAGTCAGTGAGCTTCCACTAGCTCAGATCAGTAGTCTCTGTGGGTTCCTTCATCGGGATCTTGATCCCTCTGCTCATATCATCAATCTTCCCTCTCTTCGACTGGACTCCAGAGTTCAGCCCATTGCTAGCGGTGGATCTCTGCATCTGCTTCCATCAGTTGCTGGATAAAGGTTCTATGATGACAATTAAGGTAGTCATCAATCTGTTATGGGAAAGACCAGTTTAGGTACCCTTTCCACTATTGCTTGGAGTCTTAGCTGGGGTCATCCTTGCAAATTTCTGGGAATTTCCACAGTATCATGTTTCTCCCTAACCCCGTCATAGATTCCTTTATCAAGATTTCTCTTTCCTTACTCTCCCTCTTTCTTTCCCTCCCCCAACTTGACCATCCTATTCTCTCATGTTCTCCTTCCCCCTCCCTTCCATCTCTCTCCTCCACCCCATGCTCCCAGTTTACTCAGGAGATCTTACCATGATGAGGTTTCTTTTTCCTTTAAAGTTTATTTTCTTTTATTTTTGGCAGGGTGGGGGTGCTACAAGGGCAGAGGCTGATAAGAAGAGGAAAATAGAGAGATGAAGTGAAATCCAGGAAGAATAAATAAAAGTTAAAACAATTAAGACAATTCCTTATATTTTTATCAGATCATAGTAGAATAAAATTAGAATTAAAAGAAATATGCAAATAATTAGCGAGTAAACAACACATAATTGTTGGAACACTGGCTCACTGAAGAAATCACGGAAAAATTTAAATCTCTAGAATCAAATGAAAATAACAATAATGCAGCTTACTAGAACCTCTGGGGTACAATTAGGAATGGGTTTATTATACAGAAATGTTTATAGCAATAAATGTTTACATTGAAAAGTTAGAACTATCTCAGGAAAGTAACCCAAAGATGATTGATCATTCTAGAAAAAAAAGAAGCTAAGCCACATTCAGTAGACAGCAGACACAATAAAGATTGGAGAAGAGATTAAAAGAATGACACATAGAACCAATCAAAAAGTTGTTTCTACAATTAATAAATGGAACCTCTTGAAAGGGAGAAGCTTCTGTAAAGTAAAAGACATCGCAGGCCTGGCCAGCATAATGAATTCCAACAAGGGTCGCCTGATCATCCCTCCCCATTCCTTGAATTTATCAGGGTTTTAATCTCAATTTCTGACTCCTGAGTTTTTATTAATACTAGAACAATTTATCAGGTTTTTGAAATATATACTAATTACTTAGAACTTTTCCGATTGCTATGAAAAAATGTCACTGGAATCTAGATGGAGATGACATTGTATCTGTAAATCACTTTGTATAAATATGGGACATTTAATTATATTTATAAAATCCTTAAAGTTCATGATACAAAATATCTTTCTATTTATTTGTAGTACCTGAAATTTCTATTACAGTCTCCATCTTGGGTATATTTCAGGTTCTTGGTTGAATTTATCCCTAAATATCTTATTCCTTTTTATATTTTTAGAAATAGAGTTTGGCTATTGATTTCTTAGAACAATCTACTATTAATGTCTACCAATGCTATTGATACTATATGTTGGTTTTATATTCTGAGAATTTGCTGAATTTGTCTACCAGTTCTGACAGTTTGTTGGAAATGTTTAGAGTTTCTTATGCATGAAATCACATTATCTGCAAAAGAGACAGCTGTACTTCCTCGTTCCAATTCAGATGTCTTTTATTTGTTTCTCTTGCCTCACAGCCTCCAGTACCACAAAGAACACAGCTAGGCCTCCAGTACACAACAGATGTGTTCTATGAGAATTGCTAAGTTACCTCTATCAGCTTATAAATATGAAAAGGTTCTTAGATAATGGCTGGGTTATTTAGCCTTCGAAGAAATCAGGCTAGATTTACATCTTCCACACCTGAGGCAAATTGCAGAAAAGTTAGTATATAAAATTCAATCTGCTGATGAGCGACGCAGGCGCCTGCAGACGAGCAACACAGGCCGCAAGTTGCGGCCAGGACCGGTGGGGACTGGCGTGACGGCAGAGGACGCAGGTGGCAGGGACCAGCACGCAACACAGAGAGCAGATCGCCCCACTACAATTAAATCAAAGAAGTAGGCCTTTGGTTGGCGAGGTCCCTGGCAAATGGGGAGCCGGGTCCTGTTCCTAAAGACACTTCTGAGGGGTGAGAGGGATCTTGGCCCCCGGCAGAAGCCAGGAAACAGAGCGAGGGCAATTAGTAAGAGAAGCCTCTGGCCAGCAGAGAAACCTGATCCGATTTTAAAAGACCGATTAAATAACATCAATAGGAGGAGATGGGCAGGCACCAAGGCAGAATTTCACCCAATAATCTGAAAAACAACATGAAAACACCAGAACCCAATGATCTTACAACAGAAGGACTTGAACACCCTAACACAGAAGAAGTGGAAAAAATTGACTTTATGAAAGCAATAGAGTCCCTTAAACAACATGTAAAAACACCCTTATAGAAATGGATGAGAAGTATAACAAAAAGTTTGAAGAAATGAGTAAATATATACATGAGACCCTGGGAAACCAAGAAAAAACGATGAAACAGGTAATGGAAACAGTTCAAGAATTGAAAACTGAAATGGAAGCAAAGAAGAAAACACAAATTGAGGAACAGTTGGATATGGAAAATCTAGGTCAACGAGCAGAGCCTACATAAACAAGCATAATCAATAGAATACAAGAGATAGGAGAAAGAATCTCAGATTCTGAGGACACCATAGAGAAAATAAATGCACTGATCAAAGAAAACAGCAAAGCCAACAAATTCTCATCACAAAACATTCAAGAAATATGGGACACAATAAAAAGACCAAACCTAAGAATAATAGGAATAGAAGAAGTTGAAGAATCACAGCTCAAAGGCCCAGAAAATATTTTTAACAAAATTATGGAAGAAAACTTTCCCAACATAAAGAAAGATATCCCTTTGAATATTCAAGAAGCATACAGAACACCAAAAAGACTGGATCAAAGAAAAACATCCACTCGCCATATAATAATCAAGACACAAAATATACAGGTTAAAGAAAGAATATTAAGAGCTGCAAAGGAAAAAGGCCAAGTAACCTATAAAGGTAAACCCATCAGAATTACATCTGACTTCTCTATGGAAACCATGAAAGCCAGAAGGTCCTGGATAGAGGTTCTTCAAAAACTAAGAGACCATGGATGCAAACCCAAACTTCTATACCCAGTCAAGCTAGTGTTCACCATCAATGGAGAAAACAAGACATTCCAGGATAAGAACAAATTTAAACAATACGTAGCCACAAATCCGGCCCTACAGAAAGTAATAAAAGGAAAATCGCAACCCAAGGAATCCAACATTGCCAACACTGCCTACAATAACTCAGGCATCTAGCAAACCTTCATCAGCACAACTCAAAGAAGGGACACACACACACACACAAACTCTACTACCAAAAACAATAAGAATAACCAGAGTAACCAACCACTGGTCATTAATATTACTTAATATTAATGGTCTCAATTCACCTATAAAAAGGCGCAGGCTAAGAGAGTGGATACGAAAACAGGATCCAACATTCTGCTGTTTGCAAGAAACACATCTCAATCACAAAGACAGGCATCTACTCAGAGTAAAAGGTTGGGAAAAGGTCTTTCATGCAAATGGTCCTAAGAAAAAAGCAGGTGTGGCCATACTAATTTCCAACAAAACTGACTTCAAACTAAAATCAATCAGAAGAGATTGAGATGGACACTTTATACTCATAACAGGAACAATTCATCAGGATGACATCTCAATCCTGAATATCTATGCCCCTAATATAAAAGCACCCACTTATATAAAAGAAATATTACTAGAACGCAAGGCAGACATCAAACCACACACACTAGTAGTAGGAGACTTCAACACACCTCTCTCTCCAATGGACAGGTAAATCAGACAGAAACTTAATAGAGAATTAAGAGAATTATTGGAGGTAATGAAACAAATGGACTTAACAGACATCTATAGAACACTCCACCCAAATAGGAAAGAATATACCTTCTTCTCTGCAGCTCATGGAACCTTCTCAAAAATTGACCA
>NW_026067982.1:5343209-5356671 GCF_014885135.2 Alexandromys fortis | reverse complement strand
TCCTTGGACTTCCCACAGGGCAGGGAACCCTGATTGCTCTTTGGGCTGACGAGGGAAGGGGACTTGATTGGGGAAGGGGGAGGAATAGGGGAGGTGGCGGTGGGGAAGAGACAAAAATCTTTAATAAATAAATAAATAAAGTAAAAAAAAGCAATTATTTCATCTCTTTTCATTCTTTCCCCATCTCTTCTTCTGGTTTGTACTTTTATGCTCATTTCTCTCTTCTTCCTCTAGTGGAAAGTATTCCCTCTTTTTCTATGACTCAAAGTCACACGATTAACCTCTCTGTGCAGCTGATGAGGTGTGGAGGTCACCTTTTACTCAGGCTCTGCCCTAATCCCAGCATGCCAGGTCCTGAGCCCTCCACGGGTGATGCTCAGGACCACTCCCACAGTATATTTAAGTGAACTCTCAGAGGAGAAACACAGTGGTTCCGGGTTTGCATGTGATCCTAGCTTTTTTGTTTCCCTTGCCTTGCTCTCGGTCACCCGAGAGCGCTACACTTAATAAAACATGGGCATTTTAATTTGGTTTAATCTGTTTAATTGGAATTTTGTGTGCCAGCAGAGTGGCTCATCTTAGGATTTTTTTCCTAACACTCAGAAAAAAAGTAGAGTGAAGGTGTGGTGAGCATCTTGGGAGTAATATTGCAATTAAATTTGTGAATATACGGCAGGGAAATAGTAGTCAGCTGTTTGCACATTTGCTTAGAGATATTTTAAAAGCCAGAGGAGGTCAGGTAGAGCAGAAGCAAAAGGAAAAAAAATTCGAGTTTGTAGACATTTTAAATCTCCCTCCCCCACACTGGTGGCACAGTTGCCACCATTTTCGAACTGCTTCTGGGCTCAGGGAAGTGAAGTCGGAACAACCTTGCTGGTCTGATCTGGAGTTTGGAGAAATGAAAGTGGTGTAGCCTCAACCACCCAAGCTTGAGGGCAACGCAATATCAGAGCCACTGCCATGCGGTCACCCGCGACTGTGCTGCAGCTAAGTTTGCCAGCTGCCACCACTGCTGGCCTCTGACAGGACCCCGAAGGCCTCCTGGATCTGCTGCCACCGCAGCAGGTCCCTGGGCGACATCTGAGACATGGAGCATTATGCAGCAGCCGCTCTGCTCTGCTTGGCCCCGGTCACAAACCTATGGAGAAAACAGATCAGCAGTTGAATTTTAATGTGGCAGTCAGCGTATGCCCAAGTTAGTGCAGCTGCCAAGAAGGCCTGGAATAAATTTCCATCTTCTGGAGAACAGACTGAGCGTTTCCTTCCAGGGTTTGGGGCATATGTTGTATCCTAAAGAAATTAAGCCTCAGAAATCGGAAACTAGGAAAGATAGCTTGCAAACTTTGAATGACTTTCATAAATTATTGGGAGATATTCAATGGCTACAGCCCTATTTAAAATTGTCTATGGGAAATCTTGAGCCCTCAGTGAGGTTCTTAAGGGTAGTAATGATCTTAGTTCCCACAGACATTTTACAGATGCTGGCAGACAAGTATTGGCTCAGATGAAATATGCAATACAGCCTCAGCAAGTATGCTGTGTTGATTATGCAAAACCATGGGAAAGCTACGTGCTTCCTACACGACATACTTCAATGGCTGTACTATGGCAAAAGGGAACATTATTATTGTTGCATCTACCTATTTCCCCAGCCAGAGTGTTAAGCCCTTTTTATGAAGCAGTAGCTTGTTTGGTACAGAAAAGCCAGATAGAATTCAGATGGTAGAGAACCTAATGTGATCAATTTTTTCTTATACTAGACAGTAGGTTGATTGGTTATTTCAAAACAATGATTCTTAGGCAATTATTCTTACTCAATTTTTGGGCTATATTGATAACCATTTTCTAACTGATCAGTTTTTGCAATTTGCACAAGTGCATTCCTGTATATTTTCTAAAATTATAATGAAAGACCCTTTAGAAGATGCTATGTTAATTTTTACAGATTTGGTTCTTTCTCTTTCAGTGGGAGAGAAGCTCATGTTGTTAATGGTGAAGGTAATGTGGTACAAACAGATCCAACTTCAGCTTAGATAGCTCAGATAATTGTGAGCTGTAGCTATGGTTTTCCAGATTTTTGTAAATAATTCCTTTGTTTACTGACAGTCATTATACTTTTAGAGCTCTTCAAGTCATCAAGACCTGCCCCCTGCATTGAAACTAGTAGTAGTCAAGTTAGGGTACTGTTCTGACAAATTCAAGACGCCATTCATCAAGGAAAATTGCCGTGCTTTGTGGGTCATATTAGAACACATTCAAATCTTCCTGGCCCACTGGCTGAAGGTAATGCATTAACTGATAAATTTAGTCTAGTGATTGCCTTATAACAAGTTGAGCTTGCTCAGCGATCACATGCTTTACATCATCAAAACAGTAAAAGATTAAGAAAACAATTGGGTTTAACAAAAGAAATTGCTCATCAGGTTGTTAATCAATATGATACATGCCCACAGTATTTACCTTTGCCCACCTTAGGGGTAAATCCTCAAGGCCTGCTTCTTAATCATTTATAGAAAATGGATGTTACTCATGTTGCAGAGTTTGGCAAATTAAAATGTGCATGTTGCAGCCAATACATATTCAGGGTTCTTGATGGCCACTAAGCGTGTAATAAGTCATTGCTTAAAGTGTTTTTCATTTATGGAAATTCTTAAAATTATAGAAATTGATAATGGGTCCAGATATACTATTAAAGTATTTCAGCAATTTTGTTCCCAATGGAATATCAAGCATAAAACAGGCATTCCTTATAATCCTCAAGCACAAGGAATTGTAGAGTGTGCTCATGGCTCCTTGAAAACACAATTTCAAAAATAAATTGGAGGAATTATAAACCAGTTACCACATAATGTATTAGATCATGCCCTTTTTATTCTAAATTTCTCCAATGTGAATGCCTGTGAGCAGTCTATCATGGATAGATTTTGGCATGATGGCACCAGACCAACTTTTGCTAAAGTCAAATAGAAAGATGGACCTGGCCCTGTTTCAATATGGGGTCAAGGGCATCTTTGTGTTTTTTCACAGGAAGAAAATGAAGTTCAATACCTCACTGAATGCTTGGTGTGGTGTGTGAAACAGAGGAGTATCAGCTTGGATGATATTGTGGCTGCTGGTGCTCACTCAGAAGAGTTGGAGTGAGATTGCTGAACCTATATTCCAGAGTTGCATAGTGGCCACTTAGCAGTTTGAGGGGGCACACAATGCTGCAAGCACATGACTGCAGGTGCTTAGTAAAGTCATGTCCAGACTGAGAAAACCCTCTAAGCAGATATAATGTGTTTTAAAATGTCCTTAGATGCTAAAGAAAGAAAATAAAATGGGTATAAACAGTCATAAAAAATAAATAGCTTAAAAATAATAAAGTCATTAAAGAAAGAATAAAGTAATACAAAAAAGAATAAAATACATAGGATGTCTGGATCCTGTATAGTACTTTGGTGACTCTGAATTTTTTAAAATGCTAATGTTCAGAAAAATAGCTGCTGAGAGCCATTTTATGTTTAGAGACTGCTAAATTAAACCAACCTATATATTTTAAGAATGTCTTAACTTCAAAATGATAAAGGAGTTTTTAAATAAATACTAGTCAGAGATTAGAGAGTCCCCTGAATATTAATAAAGGAGTAATTCATAAAATATGACAATTATTAATACTTATTCACCTTATATAGGAGCTTTTAGTTTCATAAAACAAACACTAAACTACATAAAATGTCAGATAAGTCCAGAGACTTTAATAATGGAAGACTTCAATACTCCATATTAAATAAGTCTTCCAAACTAATAATGAACAAAGACATTTCAGAGATAAACTGTATCATAGATAATTAGAATTAATAGCTATCAACAAAATACTCCATCTAATATATAAAGAATACACAGTTTTTCTCACTGGCCCATTAAAACTTAACTATAATTAATCACATTCTAGGTCACAAATGAGTCCTTTATAAAAGAATCAGAATAAGTCTTTATTTTTTTTAGAAAATAGAGGGATAAAACTAGAAATGAATAGCCAAATAAATCACTAAAATAGTACACATACTTGGATAATGAACAAATACACTTTTTTCTTTTTTATTTAAATAACATTTTTTCATTTATTTTACATATTAACCAGTTTTCCATCCCTCCTCTCCTCCCATCCCCTCCTTTTTCCCATCTACCTTCTTCCCAGCTACTCTCTCTCTCCATTCAGAAAGGGACAGGCTCCCATGGGCTTGCACAAAGCATGGCACACTAAATTGAGGTAGGACCTAGCTCCTCCCCCTATGTGGAGTAAAGGCCAGGAAGTTTATCATGGGGAACATTCCGCATTCAGAATGATTTTTTTCTAGTTCCATTCATTTGCCTGCCAAAAGCCAGTTAAGCACCAGGGAGAGGTCCCACTCTCACTGTTAGAAGCCTTACTAAGAGACCAAGCTACACAACTGTCACACACATGCAGAGTGCCTAGGTCAGTCCAATGCAGGCTCCCTGACTGTTAGTCCAGTATCCATAAGTTCCTGTGAGCTCAGGTCAACTGTCTTTGTGGGTTCCCCCATCATGACCCCCTTGGCTGGTACAATCCTTTCTCCCCTTTCTTCTGCAAGTCTCTCAGAGCTCAGCACAATGCTTATCTGTGAATCTCTTCCTCTGCTTCCAGCAACTACTTGATAGAGTAACTCTGTTGGCAATTAGGGAAGTCACCAATCTGCTTAGAGTAGATGGCCAGTTCAGGCATCCTCTCCACCATTGCTAGGAGTCTTAGTTGGCATCATCTTTGTGGGTTCTTGGGGGTTTCCTTGGCACCAGGTTTCTCCCTAACCCCAAAATGGCCCCCTCAAGATGGCTCTTTTGTACTCTCCCTGTCTGTCCTGCCTCCAACCCACCTACTGCACCCAGTCTGCCCAACCCCCTTCCTCTATTTCCTATCTTTTCATCACCCCAACCTCTATTTACAGTTTCCCAGGGAGATCTTTTCTCCTTCCCCTAGGAAATCCATGCATCCCTCTTTGGGCCGCCCTTGCTGTTTAGCCTCTCTGGGACTATGGATCGTAGGTTGGTTATATTTTGCTCCTAATAACCACCTATGACTGAATATATACCATGTTTGTCTTTCTGGGTCTGGTCAGTCAGAATATTTTTTTCTAGTTCCATCCATTTGCCTGACAATTTCATGAGGTCATTGTTTTTTTTTTCAGTTTTGTTTTTTAAAAATTAGTTGGCCATTAAAATGGTTCTGTTTCTGGAATCTTTTTGTTCTGTCGACCCATGCATCCACTACTTTTCCAATACTGCTTGTTTTTTTTTTTTTTAACCATAGCTTTATGGTAAGTCTTAAAGTTAATTAGTTAGCCACTGCCTTCTTCAGAAGTGACTTCAACTGTTACAGTTCCTTCCCTTTCCCATGTAAATTCTATTCATTTTTTGTATAGCTAAATAAAAACTCTGGGATATATTAAAATAAGTGAATGGATTGATTTTTAGAGAATTTAAATCTTTGTCACTCTGCATCTTTTGATCATTGAACAAAATGCCACCTTCTATTGATTATATTTAGGTCTTTGATTATTCCAAATATTATTTACTATTTTATAGTTTAGCAAACAGATTCTAGACATATTTTGTTAGATTCATACATGGATGAAGTTTAAAATGCAACACATGGTGATATGGGATTCCCCTCTGTTTACTGTGAATATATTTTATTACCATGGTTAATAAAGAAGCTACTTTGGCCTGTGGCAGGGCAGAATATAGCAAGGCAGGAAATCCAAACAGAGATCGAAAAGGAAACAAGGTGGAGTCAGAGAGACGTCATGTAGCTGCCCAAGAAGCAACATATAAGGTAACAAACCATGAGCCTCATGGTAAAATATAAAATAATAGAAATGGGTTAATAGAAGATATAAGAGTTAGCTAGGACTATACCTGAGGCATTAGCCAAACAGTGTTATAATTAATATAGTTTCTGTGTGATTATTCAGGTCTGGGTGGCCGGGAAACTAAAGTGCAGTCTCCTTTTATAAGATGGTACTGCTCTTCTCCCCTGCTTCTGATTTTCCATAGTAAATCTGTAGAAATACAGTTTCTGTGCTTGTTTATGTATCCTCATTTGTTACGCTTTAGCCTTTTCTCTGTTTAGGTTCCTTTGGTCCCTCTACTTCAAAAGTCACACCATCTATGAATAATTGGAAGAGTTTTCTTTATTTCCACCCCATAAGACTTATACTTTTATATTAAAATATATGATTTATTGTGTGATTTTGAAGAAAGTAAGAAGCGTGGATGTGATGGCTAGTACTGGTTGTCAACTTTACTGGGTCTAGAATCAGGCAGGAGAAAAGTATCTGTGAAAGCCCTTGAGGGATTCTCAGATTAAGTTAGCCTCTGAAATTATCTATTAGAGACTTTGTATATTAGATAAAGTTGAGTACAAAAGCCTACCTACTTGTCAGATTGATAAAAGGGAGAGAGTAACCTGACAACTGGCATTACTCTATGCCTGCTACTCACGAACCAGCTGCTTCCAGTTCCTAGTGCTTTGGAATACGATGGTCTCTACTCTCAAACTGTAAAACAAATAAGTCTTTCATTAAGTTGCTTTGGAAAAGATTCTGTTCCTACAATGTATAAAGTAATTAATACAGTAGATCTTCTTGTCTTTTCCTGATATTCCATGATATTTCTGAAGGCATTCAGTATTTACTGTTAGCTTGGTGCATCCGGTCAATTTCAGGGACTATCTAAAGCTTTTGGGATAATATGAAATCTCAAATAAGCTTCAATTTGCATTTTCCTGATGGCTAAGAATGTTGAACATTTCTCTAAGTGTTTCTCAGCCCTTTGTGTTTTATGTTTTGAGAGCTCTCTGCTTAGTTCCATAGCCTGTTTTTAACTGGGCTATTTGTTTTCTTGATGTTCAGGGGTTTTCTGTTGGTTTGTTTAGTTCTTTATGTATTCTAGCTACTAACCCTCTAGATATTCTAGCTACTAATCCTCTAGATATTCTAGCTACTAACCCTCTAACAGATGTATAATTGATAAAGATCTTTTTCTACCCTGTAGGCTGCCATTTTGCCTAAATTATGGTGTTCTTTGCTGTACATAAAATTTCAGCTTCATGTGGTCCTGGTATTAATTATTGATCTTAATGTCTGTGCTATTGGTGTCCTGTTCAGATAGTTCTTTCCTATGTCAATGAGTTCAAATTTATTTCCCATTTTCTTGTCTATCATGTTCAACGTGTCTGATCTTATATTCAGGTCGTTGGTCCATTTGGAGCTGGATTTGTGCGGGGTAATAGATGTGGGTCTGTTTTCATTCTTCTGAACTGTTTCTGGTTTGACCAGAACCATTTGTTGAAGATGCTGTCTTTCCTCCAGTGTATATTTTTGGTTTCTTTGTCAAAAAACAGGTGTCCATAGCTGTGTGTGAAACTATATCTGGGTCATCAACTCAATTCCATTGATCAATATGTCTGTTTTTATGCTGAAACAATGCTGTGTTTGTTACTACAACTCTGTAATACAATTTGAAATCAAAGATGACACCATATGAAATTAAAGATTGTTTTTTAATTTACATGAAGAATTGTGTTGGAATTATGATCAGGATTGCATTGAATCTGTAGAATGCTTTTGGATGAATGGCCGTTTTTTTACAATACTAATTCTACTGATCCATGAGCATAGGCGATCTTTCCATCTTCTGGTGTCTTTTTCAATTTCTTCCTTCAATATCTTAAAGTTTATGTTATGCAAATCTTTCACTTGCTTGGTTAAAGTTATCCCAAGAAATTGTGAAATTTCCCTTATCTACCTGGGCATGTCAATTATTGTTGTCATTATGTGTGCTTTGTTCAGGCAACCATATCATTGAGGTTTCATGGATGCAGCATCCCTGTCATGTCTAGAAGGCAACACCTCACAGCAGGAGCCCTAGTCCTCTGGTTCTTGCAATCTCTCCACCCCATCTCTCTTGATGATTCCTGAGCTTTATCTAATGTATGATAATCCTTTGCATTTTTATACATATATATGTATATATAATACATGTATATATATATGTATTTTTTGCTAGTATATATATTTGTGCACCACATATATACAGTGCCCTGGAGGGGAGAGGAGAGCAACTGATTCTCTGGAACAGATTCACCTCCATATAGATGCTGAGAATCAAACCCAGGTTTTCTGGAAGGATAGTCAATGTTCTTTACAACTAAACCTTCTCCTCAGCCTCAAACATAATATTTCTTAAACTTTCTTTAAGTGTGTGTGTGTGTGTGTGTGTGTGTATTCGTGTGAACGTGTGCATGCATGCATGCGTGTGCATGTGTGAGTGTATTGATATATTATGATATATGTAAACGTCAATTTAAACTAAATGAAAGTCTAAGTAAGAATACAACTATAAAACCCCTGAAGGAAATCACAGAAGAAAATATCCTGAACATAGACCTTGGCAATGTGTTTTGGGCTACCATATGAAAGCTTGGGATTAAAAAGTAAGTAAATGAGTATTTTTAAATGGTACTACATCAGGAAAAAAACCTTCTGAAATGCAATAGAAAAAAATCAACAAACCTAAACAACAGCCTACAGGCTGGGAAAATATACATTAAAAACCATGTGACTTATGAGAAGGTAGTATCCCAAATTTATGACTGACTCTTACAGTAGAAGAAAACCAGAAAACCCATATTAAAAAATAGACATAGGTCATTACTCCATAGAAGACTTTAAACATTTTCCAACAAACATACAAAATATATTTGCTGTTAGTAATAACACAGAAACACATAATGAAACCATTCTTTGATATTATCTATCTTCTCTAGGATGGGTGTTTAAGAAAAGGTAAGAGGTGGGGAAATGGAAGGGGAGAAAGGGTAACAACTACCTTGTAACTGGGAGTGTAGATTGGTACATACATTAGGGATAATAATAGGGTAATGCCTCTGGAAATCTAAAGTGAGGTGGGAGAGATGGCTCAGTGGTTAAGAGCACTTGTTGCCCTTACAGATGACCTGGGTTTGATTCCTAGCACCCACACGGTGGCTCATAGGCAGCTGCGATTCCAATTCTAGGGTGTTTGATGCCCTCTTTTGTCCTCCATGGGCACTAGACACACACATGGTACACAGATATACATGCAGACAAAACACTCATACATATTCTAAAAGAGTTATTTTAATTCAAAACATGTACACACACACAAAGAAAAATAAAACATAACTGCCGAGAATCTAGTCATCTTTATTCTGGGTTTGATGAAAGCAAATGAAATTACCAACTTTTTTGTTGGTTTTTTTTTTGAGACTTTTTAAGATGTCTACAATCATCCTCTTTGTACTTTAGTTAATCATAGTTAAGATATGGAAATGACTGTACTGTCCACCAATGACCTTATGGATAAAGAAATTGTGATCTGTATTTGTAATGATTGAGAGTCTCCAGAAAAAGATCTTGTTGTATCCTATTATATAATTAGGTAGAAGGACATTATAACAAGTGAAATAAAATAGAAAGAAAAAATATTACATTAGCTTGCTTATTCGTAGATTTTTTTAAAGTTAATGGTGTGTAGTTATTTCCTCTGGGTTGTAAGGTTCTTTGCTGGAGGGAGAGGGGAAGCTCACCAGACTTATAAAACTTACAAGAAACTCTCAGCACTCGGAGGCTCATGAAACTTACATGACTCACAAAGCCCCACTCCAAGATTGTAGAAACAACTATTTCTTAGGAAGAGGAGACTTTTCAGTAGCATATCTGCCTGCACATTGCACAGCTCTCACGAGTTGACTCTCCAATGATGCAGCCCCTTTGAGTCATCTGTACTTCTGTAATTAACTCCAGCAAAACCATTGGACTTTGATGGAATTGCTTCTTTGGTTTATCATTGGTCTCTTCATGGGGGTGAATGGTAATGGGCTTCCAAGGAAAAGATCACACAATAATCAAATAACACAGAAAATAGAACATAGCCTATGGTGTGTAGAGAACTGATTTTAGATACCTAAGGTATTAGATATCCAAGTCTAGATATCTAATTACAAAATAGTGATATAGTTAATAAAATTTTATTGAATAAGATAGTTGTGTTCAGTAAGTAATGGCTAGTAAGTAGATCTTCTCTAATTCAAAAAGAGATTAAAAACATAATGCAAGATGACAGATAGTTAATTTGCTTCAGATACTGGAGACTTTACTTCCTCTATGGAACCCATAACATTTTTTTATGAACTTCAAACACATGCAATTATTTTTATTTTAAAAAACTAACAAACTAAATATAAAATAAAAGTAGAAAAATGAAAAGCAAAAAATAAGTTAATATTCTACTGCGTGCAAAAATAGTAACCTCTAACTACTCTATTACAGTAGAGAGACTTGTGAATCTCTGATTCTGGAGCGACTAGGGGAATCCGTGCTCTCTGATGACCAATTAGCTACTGTCCTGGATGAGAAGATCCTGAGGGGTTTCAGTTTCCATGGAGATGAAATTTCCTTCTCACAAAAAAAAAAAAAAAAAACAAGATTTGTGAAAAGCAAGGGATGACTGTGTGCCCAGATACACTAGTGGCTTCTTCGGATTTCTTGAACATGAAATACATTTCCACTAATATAATTGAATTGCTATGTTCTCTGCAAACTAAATAATAAAATATAATAACCAGAAAACAATTTTATTGAATAAAATTCTGTGTCCAAATAAGCACTTTTTCTATTAAGTTGTACATATACTTGAATTATTTAGACCTTGATAAACAAAACACAAAGAGAAATACATTTATTTGTTACAATATTGTCTAGTGCCCCAAGCTAATAAATATAAAATACAGAATCTTAGGCAGCAGCTAGCTGGAGAAGATCTAGAGCAAAATAGGGCATATTCAAATAATTTCTATTTAGTATCTGGGCAACCTGAAAATAACAACACAACATAATTAATTATCTGGCATTTGGTCTCCTGATGAGTGTAACTAATAAGAGGGAGGAATTTGCCTATATCCCACTCTGAAATAATTAAATGTAATAGCACAAGATGTTCTATAAGCTCAGGACTTGAGTTATATTAAGAGTTCTAGAAATGAAAACAGTTATAAATGAGTTAACTCTATAAAGCACACTGTTTGACCTTTTGACTAAGAATGGGCAATTAAGAAGAATCTAGAACTTTGGAAAGAACCGGGCAGACAAAGCAGTGATGTGTACTAATTAAGTTCATGTTGGATTTGCACTCCAGTTTCCCTAGTTCTTCTCTTCCATGAACAGTATCATCTTCCCAACACCAAGCATCATCTGAGTTGCACTGTGCAGCTGAGGAAACAGCAATGTTCCCATACCCCACTTACAGAATGCCTCCCTAATACCTCAAGTAGAAAAGCAACATTCCTTTCTGGCCTCTACAGCCCTCATGATACACCAGTAATCATTGTTTTCTTATGTTCTCCAAGTGTCATAGAAGGGTATACACTTCAGCAGGCCTTAAAAAGAGGTGCTGAGATGTGAAGGGACATAGGAAGGGCAGAGGGGATTAGAAGCATAGACATGGGTGCAGGTCCTAGTCATAGGGCATTCAGCATGGCACCATGCTAGAGATCTGGATGGTGCTGCCATCAGAACAATGCTTCTCTGTCTTCCAGGCTTACCTAGAAACTGTCTCTACTTTGTATAAGAGGAGACAATATCCATTTCCTAAGTGCCTTGTTACAGATCAGCTCTTATTCCCTATAGCATATGGAGTATAGGCACTGAATTACAAAGCATTTCAAAAGATGCCCCCCACTTCCAACTTCAAAACAAGGGATCCCCAAACCCATAGGGTCTGTTGAAACAATCCCAGAAGCCCTGCTCGTGACCAGCTGTCGATCTGTCTCTTGTTAAGTCTGCTGAACTGAAAGGTTACTGAGTCAGTGCTGGACCAATGATGCCAGGAAGCCATTTAGACACCATCTTTGATGCTGTTGTGGGAAATATGGAGAAGCATGAATGATATAATAAAACACTAATTCACATGGATACATCAACGCTTTCTCAGCGAACACATTTATTAGATTTTGTGATGATATAAAATGTATCATTGTTTTAGGTTTTTTATATGCATACTTACAGGTGTATAATGTCAAAGGTGGCCTTTGCAAGTCCATCACCTTAGCATGGTATGGTTTATTTACAGTCCTTACCAGGTCCCTGGGGATCTACTCTACCACTGACCAGCTGCACCACCTGTTCAGACGTGTTCACGTCACTCATTTCTGTGAGTCTCTGTTCAGCTACCATAAAACAGATGAGACAAGATTCTTTTTAAAAAACATATTAAATGATACCATATATTCTAAAAGTTATTAAGAATATGCCACATGAAGTTCTTGAAATATTTTTATTACATATTTTGAATTGCTTCATTTTTGTTGACATGTATAAATTGTACATATAACTGGGGCTTATGAGATAATTCAGTACAAGCACAAAGTACACTTACAGAACCCAGCCCCCCTCATCCATTCACAGACCCAGCCTTCCATTATCCACGTCATACACCCACCTTCCCAAATTCTAGTAACCAGTCCTCTTCATTTAGTTTGGCATCTTCACCTTCCACATGATAAAGACCATGAAGCTCTTGTCTTTCTGGGTCCTGTGGTCTTTGTCTGTCTACATGACGAAGCTCGACCATGCGACAGCATGTGGTTTGTTAGCTGCTATCATCCCATTTTCAGATGCAGTGTCTAGAGAATGAACAGAACTCAGCAAAAATTGTTAAATGATAATGAATGCGTTCTCCTCCATTAGAAAACAAACATGCCATAGAATATTTGTTTCCAGAGCGACACAAAGGGAACAAACACGTATTGCTTCTAATGGTGGAATAAAGTTTTACTCTTTAAACATTCCTACCCATGTTTTATCAACAAAACTGTTCATAATTATAGCTATGCTTGATATTAATATTTTAATAAGTGAATCAAAGCTTAGAAACCTAATAAAAGCAGTGATTTGCTTTAAGATAATTTTAGACAGTACAAATTGAACTTAGGTTCAGATCTTGAAGTATCAGACTTGATGTGGGAGTGTCATATATCAATCTGTTGATTTCATTGGTTAAGTTATAATAAACCAGCTGCTTGACCTCATGGCTTGGAACATAGATGGGAGGAGAAAACAGAATAGAATTCTGGGCAGAAGAGGAAGTGAGGTCAGACTCTGCTCTGCTCCCGGAGAGACCCGACAGCTCTGCTGGAGCAGAGACGCCATGCTCAGCTCTCCCAGGCAGATGCACGCAATGAAGCTCCTCCAATCCCGGATGGACTTAGGCTAGACTCTTCCCGGTAAGCGCACCTTGGGGTGCTTACACACACATCATTAGAAATGGGCTAGACCAGGTGCGAGAATTAGCCTGTAAGGGCTAGAGTTCATGGGCCAAGCAGTTCTTTAAATGAATACAGTTTGTGTGTTGTTATTTCGGGCAT
>NW_026067982.1:5300859-5341262 GCF_014885135.2 Alexandromys fortis | reverse complement strand
CCGGTAAGCGCACCTTGGGGTGCTTACACACATCATTAGAAATGGGCTAGACCAGGTGCGAGAATTAGCCTGTAAGGGCTAGAGTTCATGGGCCAAGCAGTTCTTTAAATGAATACAGTTTGTGTGTTGTTATTTCGGGCATAAGCTAGCCAAGCGGCCGGGGTGTTGCCGCTTCTTATTTCAACACAGATTCAACTTGAAAACCTGAAGTTCATGTATTAGAAAACCAGATGGCCTGGGAATGTACCCACCAAAGGCTCAACACAGGCCATCAGTGCCCGCTGACTGCTGAATCTTGGCAAATACAAGCTCAGAGTAGACAAAAATCTAATCGGTGCCTCCTCTCGCATTTGGGGGGAAACCTGGAAGTCATCTCTTCAGCCGCTTGCGTCATCCGTTCCCTGTCTCTGTCAAGTCTAAAGCCATTCCTTAAGTGATGACAGCCTCTCTCTGTAGCCTTTCTTCTATGTGGCCCTGAGTTCCCTGCTTCTACTGATAAATCTATTATTCCTTTGCCTGTTGTTTCAATAATTTTATCATTAATATCTTTAAGCCTATCAAAGCATGATTCACCCAATTCTGGAAGAATGGAATTTTTTTATAGGTTCTATCACTAAATCCAGGCCAAGAAGTTCTGCAGGAAAAAAGAAACAATTCAAGTGCCTGAAGCAATACTATTAACAGTTCATAGCCCTGCTAACGTATGTCTTACCTCTCCTCATCTGGATAGCTGTCTACAGAAATTGTCTATTAGGAAGACTGTACAACTTTTAAAATATCATCCCTGCCTCCAGTTTCTATCATCACCCTCTTCCTGATCTCATCCTTACAGCATTTGACATGCTGAGTAACTGTCCCTTTCTGTTCCGTCTTTTCACCTCCCTTCCTGGATGTCTTCTTCCTCCCCTGCATCCTCCGTTGCGGTCTCCTCTACCTGTACGCTGCCAATTCTCTTCTAATATCATGCTACAAACAATTTCTGAGAAGTCATCCACCTCAGGGCTCGAGTCACACTTCCTGTGTGGATAACACCAACTACATCTCCATCCCTGTCTGCTATTTGCATTTCAGATGTTTTGATAGTTTAGAGCCTGATTGACCATAAGGGACTTCTCCTTTGAAGTACAGAAATTCTCACAGATAGCAAAACTCTTCCTAGAAACATCACAAAAACAATCAGCCAGAGTCCTTCCAGCTCCCCTGCTGGTGTCTAACACAGAAGCTTCTATGCTCTGTAACAGAACACCATGTCATATCATATCATAAAGCATGCTGAAATTGTTTTTTTAAAAAGCACAGTATTTAAACTTTGTACACTGTCTCTTAGTCTGTGGCTTTTGTCTGCATTTCCCTCATCTTCCCTTCTCTCTAACAAGCTCTGGCACCTCACTCTGTGGACCCATGTGCACCATGTCTCTTCCTTTTGAGAACTGTTGAGCAACAAGCTACTGACCAAATTCCAGTTATCTCCTTAACAGGGGCCTCTTTACCTCAAAGGATAGCAAAGCCTTGGTGTTAGTTGATGTCTCCTTGCCTGTCGTTTTCTCTTGGAAGCCCCCTGGACCTCAGCATATTCAACCAAAATTCATTCTTGTCCCTTATAGAAACACTTCTTCTCCTGTGTACCTCATCTCAGGGAAGTACATCTCGGCTATGCTGGTCACCTGACCAGAAACTAGTCACCAGCCTCCACACTGACACTTTCTTTGAGTACACACTACATGCCACTTCATCTAGAATAGCATTTCTCAATCAGAGATGAAGTCATGCATTCGGGAAGATTTACCGATGTCCACAAATGTTTCTTCTGTTTGTCGAGGCCAGGGGTGGTGCATGTGTGCATAGCAGCTCACATATGCCACCACCACATACACGTGAATTATCCAGTCCTGAATGTCAGCAGTGCGAAGATGACAGTCTCACTTCCTACTTTTGTGTGAACTGAAAACTCCGTGTTGTATGGTCATCTGGGCACTTCATCTTCTCACTTACCATCCTTGACATTAATTTATGACCTTTAGCTCCGGTATGCCAGGGCTTGTGAGGAACAGAGCCATGTCTGTCTTGTCTTCAGAACAAGGACATGAAGACGTCCTTTGTGAGAAATAGGTGTTTTAAATTATTTTTTTTAGACTCTAAAACCAAGTACAAATGCATATTCTTGATGGCTTCTATCCACAGTTAAAGTCCTGTGCTCTGAGAAAGACAGTAACTTTCCTCTGTTTCCAAAGCCAAAACTCAGACTTTCAAAGGTAAATCATAATTTAAGAAAATTTGTGTGAAAGGAAAACAGACTAAATATAGACTGTCTGGAAAGGGAACTGGCTTCTGGTTTCTTGAAAGCTTCCTGTGCATCCAGAGCCTGAAACTTTAACTTCCATTATATTGTAAAATGTTCTAGCATTCTCTCAGCAAATTGGGATGACTTTATACTCAGGTGTGACACTCCAGAGTTTCTCCTTTGAAGCTATCTTTCCAAAAATTAATATGCTTGACTAAATTTCCTCTTGGCTAAATTACTTTTATATTTACATATTTGATACAGCTGGGTTTTGCAATAGAAAGACTGTTGACTATCTGTGTTCATGTATATGTGTAGTATTAATGATATCTGCAAATAATAAAATTCTTAAGAGCAAAACTCACATTTAATTCTTTTTCAATTTCTTTATGCCATTCTAATACATCCCCGATTTAACTAAATGGAGCCACATCCCAGCCAGAAATGTCAATCATCTGACTGAGCATAGGTGCTTCTAATTCATCCCCAACTTTCTTTATTGGAAAATTCATTCTTAAATAAATCAGTATTTGGTGCATGAGTTCTCACCTTTTATGTCCCATCAGGAGTGTTTCCTTGTGATTTTTTATGCATTTTAAATTAAAATATAGTTGCATTATTTTCACCGATTCTTTTCCTCTGTCCAGTCCCTCCCAAATTCCCTCCCCACAACTCATATTATGTCTGCCCCATTCTCAAACTGACAGCTTCTTCTCTGATTATTACTGTGACACACACACACACACTTTCTCTCTCTCTTTTTATCTGAGTGTGCAATTTTCATTAGCTTGTAGAAGACTCTCCTCGCTGTGGAGCTGTATTAGGCACCAGGGCATCCTGCTCCCCGTTCTCGACCACAGCCTCCTCCTCCACAGATTTAATTGTTGGTTACTCAGCCCATGTTTCCCATGCTAAAATCACCCAGTATCTCATTCTACCCCACATTTTTGTCACATGAGTTTCAGGATTCCATCACCTTCTTGGCAGAAGCAATCAATATTTTCTAGAATGCAGTCAGCTTATTTGGCATCCAAAAGATGAATGAACAAATGCACACTCTATGTTCACACCGACTCCTCAAGTAAAACATTGTCTTCTCTCATGGTTCTATCCTTGTCTACTCTAAGAAGTCTTCCTTGATGTATCAACAGCTCTGACTTTGCCTCTAGCCTTCGTCTCCTAGTTATGATGTATGTACCTTATTTTGCATGTTTTATTGCCTTGGCATCACAGAAGCTAAGTTTTGCAAAACACTACTAAGCCAATCTTTGCACTTAATGAGAAAACCAAATGTTCTGTAGATGTTTAGTGAGTTTCCTAATTTTTATGTAACTGGAAAGTTAGCAAAAGTATTGTGCAACCTGCTGTGTACACTTGAGTGGGAGGACAGAGAAAGAAAAGACTCAATTAGTGCTAAAATATCTTCCTGCCTGAGTTCCACGTTTCTACACTCAAGCCAGGGACACCACCGAACCTTGCAGAACTGCTTAATGCGAGTTCTATTATTTTCTGATTTGTCTGTGGGTGCTGAAGTACCACTGAGTCATTGCTCACCCACAGCTCCAAGGAAGAAAACTACCGCACTTGCCTCTCTTGATACGGGAGGTATCAAAGGTGAAGGGAGACCCACAGGGCACAGTCATCTAAGAGCCAGGGAGAGCCACCTGCTACTTCAGACCTGGCCTCCTCTGTAAGGAGCAGAGCTTGAGTGACAGCGACTGTCCTGGCGAGTTTGTGACAATAAGTGGTTTCCTCCTTCAACAGGGGAGGTTGCTGAGCTTTATAACTCGGGGTGAGGAGCCATCACCCCCACTGTTCTTCCTCACTCAGCCCAAGTCAGACTGGGGAGCTGTTATACCTCCATATCAGCTATTGTCCCTAAGTCCAAGCCCTTCTATTCTGTCCTGGGGGCATCACCCCCTTTAAAAATCACGAAAGGGAGAGTTGTTTATGAGTTAAGTCCCTAGAGACCTGCATGCCTCGTGAGGCCATTAAAATCAGCCAGCAGGCTCCCCAGGACCCGAATTACAGGCCTTGGTGTTCCCTATTCCCCATACACTGTCCAAATATAACTGATTATTATTCAATATCCTCAATACATAAACCCCAAAGATCAGGACATACTAGGTCAAAGTTGCCTCATTTAAATCATCAGGAGCTGAACAGCTCACCCCTCTTTCTGGCTACACAAACCCCTATCCTGCAGGCATTCTTTCATTCCTGAATTTTTAAAATTATTTACTGCATTTCTCTCTCTCTCTCTCTCTCTCTCTCTCTCTCTCTCTCTCTCTTTCTCTCCTTCTCCCTCTCTCTCCTTCTCTCTTTCTCTCTCTGTTGGTATGGAAGTCAAAGGACAGCTCTCAGGATTGGATTCTCTCCTTCTACCACGTGGGTCCCAGGGATTGAATTCACATATGGTTTGGATGCAAACACATTTATCCTCTACTCCCAATCCTAGGTTCTTAAGAAGAGGACAGACGAGAAAGACTGGGGAATCTAGGGCAACATATCGGATTTGGCAGCAAATTTTGAAGTCCCTGTCCAACTCACAGAACTCTGAATCTGTATACAAATGTTGCCACGCAGCTTACTCTAATGTCTCGGGGAAGGAAAGCACCCTTACATAACTTTCAGTTCTTCCATTATAAACTGTCCTTTGAGCTTCAATATTCACCTTCATTTTTCCCTTCCGTATCACAAAGAAACTTGTCTTCCACATACAAAGCAGCTTCTCAAATATTGAGGTTATGATGTTTTTAAAAACTCAACTTCATATGGTATAATTTATGTATAAAATAGTGTAGACATTTTGTGTATGAGTCCTGCGAGCTGCACTTTTTAAAAATAATGTATTTATTTATATTTTATATGCACTGATGTTCTATTTGCATGTATGTCTGGGTGAGGGTGTCAGATACCCTAGAACAGGAGTTACAGACAGTTTTGAACTGTCTTGTGGGTGCTGGGAATTGAACCCTGGTCGTCTGGAAGAGCAGTCAGTGCTCTCATCCACCAAGCCATTTCTCCAGCCCCAAGCTTAAGTTTTAATTGTAGTTTAAAAATTAAAATTTAACAGGTAGAAATAATGACCGAGGAGATACCTTTAACATAATGTGCTTTTTATAGTTTGCCCTTTTCTTTTTTGCACATTATATTTAATTTTGCCACTTTTAATATTTTTATCTCTTGTTGCCTATTTTAATCTAGTATATATGATACATATCATAATGATTTTGCTTTCGTTCGTGAATTTCTCATGTATGTTTTAGGGTTTTTTCTGTATGTCTCTCCACAAAGTCAATGAGTACTCATTACTATTCTTCTCAGGCATAATTCGTACACGTTCCCTCTCATTTCTCTCTCTCTTCCTTTTTCTCTTTCTCATCTCCTCCTTTATAACTATAACTTTCCATAGCTTTAACAGTCTTTAAGTCATGGTTATTAGCAGTTTCCCAATTTTCCCCTCCAAATATTTTCCCACCTTAATATTATTTTTCTAATGATTCTAAGACTAGTTTGTGTCTTTGCTCAGTCAACTTCCCTTCTACGTCTAACCTTAGGAACTAAAGCATACTGTGCTCCATGTTATCCTTGTTAGTTTAGCCTCCATGGTTTCGAGGTTAACTGAACCACGGTTGGTAGTTGACTAGTAGGGCATTTGCCTGCTGTGCGTATCCAGCAGCTGGCTATGTTAGATAAGTTATAAGGGAGACAAAACTCACACCATGATGCCAAAGGGGGATGGCTATGATGCAAACATTTTCCTGAAACGCTAGATCAAGCCTTAGTTTGGTTTCTAGTTGGTTCTTAATAGGCTGTATGCCCAGCAATAGATGGCCAACAGAAAACAAACTCAGTGGCATCTTTGGAGGTTCCTTGTCTCATAAAGTAGTATCAAGGCACTTCATATTTTTAACTTTACCTTATCTTTATTTTATTTTATGTATACATATTATATGTGCACATATTTCTTCTCTCTTTTTAATGCACAGATCCTTTGCATATATATTATGGCTCTCAGTTTAGTATTTTTATGGGATTTCTGAGTGTGTGAACAGTAGGCTCTGTTTTTTGTTCCTTCTCTTGGGCTCTTCTCCTTCTGTTTGCTTTGTCCTATTCCGATGTGTTAGTTTGTGTTTTATCCTGTTATAATTTATTATTATCCCATATACACCTGTCTGTTTGCTAATGAGAGAAAGAAAGGGGATAGATCTGGATGGAGGGGAGGTGGGAAGGAGCTGGGAGGGGTAGAGGGAGAGGACATAGTGATCAGGATGTATTATGTATGGAGGGGGACATCTATTTTCAACAAAACAAAAACTGTTCAAGATCCACGTAAGCAAAGACAGTGTCAGAGTTGTCTCATAAAGAGAATGATTTTGTCACTGCCTCCTGGGATTGGAGAGCGGCAATCTCTGGTACTGCAGTTTACAATCAATTAATCTTCCATACATAGTGCACCCATGCAGAGACAAACAAATAATGGGTCATTGTCCCCTGAGTTGAGTACAGCAAAGTTGTTTGTTTGGGGCCACACACTAACCCATCAGGAACAGAGTGAAAATCTGTGTTGACTACAAATTGCTTGCTAGGATTTGAATAGTTGGCAGCCCCAGCGCCAGCACAGCCTATCAATCCATGTCCCTCTTTCTCTGCTAAAATCTGGTACTCACCGTGTTTCATGTCATCTGATTTGCACCTGGGGTCCTTACTTGTGATCTTGATGACAAACACCGTGAAGAGCATTAGGACAATAGAAAGCGCTGTAGTAAATTGGTCTCTTGGAATGCCTAATGGGTACAAAAGGGTATTCCACTCAGCACATATGGTTTCTGGGATGGGGTGGGGTGGATATTTTGAGGAGCACAATAGCTCAGGTTAATAGAGAGCTTTCAAGAATGGTATATGGAAAGGACTTTGGAAAGATTTGAAATGATTCGTCAGAGAAATCTATCTGGCCGTATTCTCAGGAGTATTCTGGAAGTCTCTCAGGTCACCTGAGGGAAATGCGTTTTAAGGAATGCTCTTTCACAAGTAAATGCAGAATAGACACTCTGGCTGGGAAGCTGGCTGAGATCCTAAGGTACAGTTTAGTACAGTGCAATACATTCCCACCTGTGTGCAATTACTACTGAGTAACAGTAAAGTGTATTTCCTTTGCCTTCTCCAAGATAAAATATTGTGTTGTCTTTCATTATTTTCATATTTGGATTGAAAACAAGTAGAAAGGACATTGATCAGAAGGTGCTCATAGCTTCTTGGTTAGGTGTGGGACTCTGTCTACCTCCCCTTTTCAGTGCTGCAACTTTGGCTGTTGTGAACCTGTGTAGGTCCTGTGCATACTCTCTCTGATTTCATCACTCCAAAGTCCCACCCTTACCAAGGAAGCTATTTGCAATTGATGCTCCCTGAAAAGGGGGAAATCAGTTTTCTCCAATGGGGTGTCACTGGGTATGTCAACCACACTCCAGGCCAGGGCCCATGCCCAGGAGTAGTTTGCTAATATAAAACAGACTCCATGGGATGGTTTGTTTTATTTCAGTGTGTTTTTTTTTTGTCATTGTTTTGATTGATTGGTTGATTAGACTTTTCGGTTTTGATTTCTCAGAGTGACAAAGAACATGAAGTTAAGTGAGCAGGGAGGTGGAGAGAATCTGGGAGGAGTTGGGAGAGGGGAAAGAATATAATCAAAATACATTGTATGAAAATTTAAAAAAAATGCTCATAAACTGGGCTGGAGAGATGGATCAGCCATTAAGGACTAGGCTTGCAACCATGAAATGCTCATGGATTGCAATCATTAACAGTTACATTAAATCAATGTATTACACTAAATCAATACATTACTTATCTTTCTGTATCGTCCTCTTGCTCAAGATGAACAAGCTTATGATAGAAAGTCTTACCAGGGTAGGACTCAGCATTTGGGAGGCAGAGGCAGGAGGATGGCTGTGAGTCTGAGGCCCTACATAGAGAGACCTTATCTCAGAGAAAGAGAAAGTGTAGATGGACTTTCTTTTCTGCTGCCAGCCCCAAATAATGACATGGAAACTTCTTATTAATTATGAAAGCCTGGCCATTAGCATAGGCTTGTCTCACTCAACTAGCTCCTATAACTTAAATCAATCCATTTATATTAATTTATGTTCTGTCGCATGGCATTACCTCTCTTTCATCTTACACTTCTTATTTCCTCTCCATCTGGCTAGCCACCCCACCGTTCTTCCCAGAATCTTCTCTGTCCCTGGAAGTCCCACCTAACCTCTTCCTAGCTATTGGCCATTCAGCTTTTATTACACCGATCACAGAAATACATTTCCACACAGTGTACAAATGCCCACAATGAGAAAGTGGCGGGGGGAGGGAAAGAGAGAGAGAAAGACCTACCAACACTTTAGACTCTTAAGCACAGGCTCATGCTGTCTGTGACCAAGAAATTAGTAAGTAGGACAAACCATGATTAAAATGAGGTACCTTCTGTTCTGAGCATGAAAATCCCACTCACTCCTAAAAATATAGACCAATGCAGATGAAATAGAAGAAGTGAGCAAAAGCAAAAGTGACTGTCCCCCGAGATGGTTCTCTTGTTAACTGCTGTATAGGATTTCATGGCATCAAGATTCTAGAGTTCAATCTTTATGTTCTGAGAAAGAAGTCACTGAATCACTTCTGATGATGTTCCATTCCAGACAAGGTGACAGGGAACGTATCTGGACACCGCTCCAGCGCTTACATGAAAGTTTCTCTAGCTTTTCAGAGTCAAATCCTGCGACAGAGGAGGTGGAGAGCTTCAATGCCAAAAGACTTATCATACTGATGGAACGGTATTTATTTATTTATTTTGCGCTTATTCTTAAAAGCAATGAAAAAATGAGGCTACTAAACTAGCTATTTAATGTTATTTACTAAAATGGTTATGGAAAAGTATCTCATTTTAATTTGTGTTTCACTGATTACAGACAAGGTTGATCATTTTTGCGTTTTAAAAACATTAGTTCTTTAATAGTTTTTAAATCATATTCTCTGCACCCACCTCCTTCCAGATTCACTCCCTTCCCTATTCACTGACTTTTGTGTCATTGCCATTCACTCCACAGCTAGGGGTGAGATTGTGTCCTCAGCTTCCCTCCCCATGCTGGTATTTGATCTGGCTTGGGCTTGCACAAGTGTCACACACTCTATCACAACTGGGGTGTCCAGGAGACACTGTTTCCTTGCAGTCATCTACCACCTCTGGTCCTTACACTCTTTTGGGCCCCTTTTTCACAGCAACCCCTGAATATTCAGAGGAGAGGTGTAATACATGTGCTTCAGTTAGGGTTAAAAATTCTTTAGTCTTTTGTTTGCTACACCTTGACCCATTGTGGGTCTCTGCCTTCGTCATCATCTACTGAAAGGCTGTTTGTTGCTCATTCAGTTTATTCTGGAAATACCTATTCATATACTTGTCTGTTTGACAAGGGTCTTTGTGCTTTCCTGAAAGATAGGTTAGATGGGATTCATATTCTGCATATTAACCTTCTGTGGGTCATGTACACTGCAAGAACCTCCTGATCTTTATCTTGATGTTCACATTATGAAGTGTGTTGTACAGCATGGGGCAGTGGGGAGGAAGTGCACACACGTATAACATGGGCATTTAATACCTATCCTTTACTTACTGTTGTTAAGTTTTGTTTTAAATATATCCTCAAGATAAGATCATATTATAAATTTCTATGTTCTGAAATTTTTAGTCTCTTGCTTGAGTCAACTTGGTAGACAATGCCACTGCTATGCCATGTTTATTAGATGCCCAGGCTTCCCCAAATATTTGGCCTTTATCATGTACCAAAGTTTTATAATCAAATTGAGAGCTGAAATCAACAAGATAGAAACAAAGAAAACAATACAAAGAATCAATAAGACAAAGAGTTGGTTCTTTAAGAAAATCAACAAAATAGACAAGCCTTTATCCAAACTAACCAAAGGGCAGAGAGAGAATATCCAAATTAATACAATCAGAAATGAAAAGGGGGACATAACAACAGGCATGGAGGAAATCCAGAGAATTATCAGATCATATTTCAAAAACCTATACTCCACAATATTGGACAACTTAAAGGAAATGAACAATTTTCTGGCTAAATATCACTTACCAAAATTAAATCAAGACCAGATAAACAAATAAAATAGATCTATAACCACTAAGGAAATAAAAACAGTCATCAACAGTCTCCAAACCAAGTAAAGTCCAGGGCCACATGGTTTCAGTGTATAATTCTATAGGATTTTCAAAGGAGAACTAATACCAGTACTCCTCAAATTGTTCCACACAATAGAAACAGAAGGAATATTGCCAAACTCTTTTTAGGAGGCTACAGTTACCCTGATACTCAAACCACACAAAGACATTACTAAGAAAGAGAATTACAAACCAATCTCACGTATGAACATTGATGCCAAAATACTCAATAAAATACCGGCAAACTGAATTCAAGGACACATCAAAAAAAAATCATCCACCACAACCAAGTAGGCTTCATTCCAGAGATGTAGGGATGGTTCAACATATGAAAATATGTCAATTTAACCTACCATACAAACAAACTGAAAGGAAAAAAAAAACCTGATCATCTCATTACATGCTGAAAAAGTCTTTGACAAAATTCAACACTTCTTCATGATAAAGGTCTTTGAGAGAGCAGGGATACAAAGAACATACCTAAACATGATAAAGGCAATACACAGCGAGCCAACAGCCAATATCAAACTAAATAGAGAGAAACTTAAAGTGTTATCATTGAACTCAGGAATAAGACAAGGTTGCCCACTCTCTTCATATCTATTCAATATAGTACTTGAAGTTCTAGATCAAGCAATAATAAAACAACAAAAGGAGATCAAGGGTATAAAAATCAGAAAAGAAGTCAAACTCTCACTATTTGGAGATGATATGATAGCATAATTAAGTGACCCCAAAATTTCTACCAAGGAACTCCTACAACTCATAAACACCTTCAATAATGTAGCAGGATACCAGATTAACTAAAAAAAAATCAGTAGCCCTTTTTTATACAGATGATAAAGGGGCTGAGAAAGAAATCAGAGAAACACCACCTTTAACAATAGCCACAAATAATGTAATATATCTTGGAGTAACTCTAACCAAACAAGTGGAAGACCTATATGACAAGAACTTTAAATCTTTGAAGAAAGAAATTAAGAAGACATCTGGTGCAGGAGAATTGTCTGTATTCTGTCAATCATGTTTTAAATAAATGCTTATTGGCCAGGCAGGAAGTATAGGTGGGACAACCAGACAGGAAGTAAAGGTGGGACAATGAGAACAGGAGAATGCTGGAAAGGAGGAAGCCCATTCCTCCCCAGTCCTGCCCAGATCATGGAAGAAGCAAGATGTGACCTGCCTCGCTGAGAAAGGTACCAAGCCATGTGGCTAACATAGATAAGAATAATGGGTTAATATAAATTATAAGAGCTAATACAAAGCCTGAGCTAATGGGCCAATCAGTTTATAATTAATGCAAACACTCTGTGTGATTTTCTTTGTTGCTTACTGGCAGTGGGAACTGGACAGGACTGAAACCCCAACTAGCAGGCCCTCATGTTACAGACAATAGAAAATGAAAAGATCTTTTGGTTGGGTAGAATTAAAATAGTAAAAATGGCAAACTTACTGAAAGCAATCTACAGATTCAATGCAATGCCCAGCAAAACTCTTCATAGACCTTGAAAGAATACTCAACTTTATATGGAAAAGCAAAAAACCCAGGATAGTCAAAACAATACTGTACAACAAAAGAACTTCTGGAGGCATCACAATCCCTGCCTTCAAATTCTACTACAGAGCTACAGTAATGAAAACAGACTGGCATTGGAATAAAAACAGACAGGGGGATCAATGGAATTGAACCAAAGACCCAAATATCAATCCACACACCTACGAACACCTGATTTTTGATGAAGAAACAAAAAAATATAAAATGGAAAAAAGAAAGCATATTCAACAAGAGGTGCTGGTATAACTGGATATTAACATGTAGAAAAGTGAAAATAGATCCATATCTATTGCCATGCACAAAGCTCGAGTCTAAATGGATCAAAGAACTTAACATAAAACTAATCACACTGAACCATAGAAGAGAAAGTGGGAAGTACACTTGAACACATTGGCACGGGGAACTGCTTCCTAAATATAGCACTAGTAGCACAGACACTGAAAACAACAATCAATAAATGGGACCTTCTGCAACTGAGAAGCTTCTGTAAAATAATGACATGGTCAACAAGACAAAAGGGCAGCCTACAGATTGGGAAAAGATCTTCACCAATCCCTCATCGGATAAAGGACATTCTCCAAAATATACAAAAAACTCAAGAGACTTGACATTTAAAGCATAAATAACCCAATTTAAAAATGGGGTACAAACCTAAATAGAGAACTCTGAACAGATGAATCTCAAAGGACTGAAAGACTCTTAAGGAAATGCTCAACATTCTTAGCCATCAGAGAAATGCAAATCAAAACAACTCTGAGATTTCATCTTACACCTGTAATAATAGCCAAGATCAAATGCACTGGTAACAACTTATGCTGGAGAGGATGTGGGGTAAGATGAATGCTTCTTCATTGCTGGTGGGGGTGTAAACTTGTACAACCACTTAGAAAATCATTATGATGATTTCTCAAAAAATTAGGAAACAATCATCTCAACACCCAGTAATAATACCACTTTTGGGTATATACCCAGAAGATGCTCAATCGTACACAAGGACATGTGCTCAACTATGTTCATAGCAGCATTATTTGTAAAAGCCAGAACCTGAAAACAACCGAGATTCCTTTCAACCAAAGAATGGATAAGGAAAATGTGATACATTTACACAATGGCGTACTACACAGTGGGAAAAAAATGACATCTTGAATATTGCAGGCAAATGGATGGAGCTAGAAAACATCATTTTGAGTGAGGTAACCCAGACCCAGAAAGACAATTATCACATGTACTCACTCATAAGTGGGTTTTAAACATAAAGCCAAGAAAACCAGCCCACAAATCACAATCCCAGACAACAATGAGGACCCTAAGAGAGACATTCATAAATCTAATCTACATGGGAAGTAGAAAAAGACAAGATCTCCTGAGTAAATTGGGAGCATGGGGATCTTGGGAGAGGGTTGAAGGGGAGGAGAGAGGCAGGGAGGGGAGCAGAGAAAAATGTAGAGCTCAATATAAATCAATTTTAAAAAAAGGAAAAAAAAGTTCATCCCAATTAGATTACGTATTACATAAGAAAATTTCAGACATTTCTCATCCTACTTTTCATCTCTTACTGTGTATCCTGTTTCTAGTCTCAGCTCTGTGTAGCTTAGGTAAGTGGAATTATGCTGTATTTGTTTCCTTATGGCATGTGCACTGCACATAGCTAATGTAGTCAAGGTTCATTCGTGGTATAGCATGGATCAGCTTTTACTTTCCTTTTGAAGACTAACACACACACACACACACACACACACACACAGAGAGAGAGAGAGAGAGAGAGAGAGAGAGAGAGAGAGAGAGAGAGAGATCCCACATTTTGTTTATCCATTCATCTGGTGACAGATGATGGACTCCTCAGCACCTTTGCCTTCACCATATGGCTGCAGTGAACAATTCTGCTATGAATGTGAGCACACAGGTATCTCCTCAAAGCCCTGCTTTCAACTGTATTGACTATAAACCCAGTTAAGTTGTCAGATCATACAGTATTACATTTTTAATCTTTTTGAGGAATCTCCATCTGTTTCCCATAGTAGAAGCAGCACCATTTTCCAAAGTGCCCATGCAACTGATTTTTATGTTTTCTTTCTAACGTTAGAAAGGCAAAAGCTTTCTAAAAATCCCATTTGTCTCGATGTCTTACAAATTCCCTTGTATAACATGTATAGAGGTAAAGTAATCAGATAGAAAGTACAATTTCACCTACTGTTTTCGAATTCTGGTGTCACTTACTGTTTTTTATCAGCTGCAGTTTTCAATACAGAGTTGAAAAGAAGAATGTTCTCTACCCTGTTCATCATATGAAAGACGCCAGCACTTCATCAGTACGATGGTGGGAAATGTTAGACGCGGTCTGAGCTCACCTACAGCTTCTCTTCTAAGCTTGCTGTGACTTTTTGTCATGAATTGGTGCTGACTGTTCACAAAGGATTTTTCTTCCCCACCCTAGGTAATTTTGTGATATCTATCACTATGTCTATGGGTGTCACAAGTTACACGTAAGGTCCAATGCTGACATGTCACTTTATTATTGTGATATATGCATTTCAGCTGTTTTTAAAGTTGGTTTATATCTATCTGGATTCAGCTTACTCACACCTTATCGAGGACCTTGCTTCTATGTTGAAAATAGATTGACTTACATTCTGGTCAGCAGTCTTTTATATTGAAAAATAGCTTGATCTACATTTTTGTCAGTAGTATCCTTGATTTGTTTTTCACTGGGGTTAGAAAGACACAAGAAAATGGGTTGAGTAGTTTACACTTTCTGTTCTCTGAAAGGATTAGAATAGAACAGCTGTTTTGTTCCTTGAAAATTGATGACGTTCAGTTGGGATTGGTCAGAATAAAAGACATTCAGTTTCCAATTTTAGGTCTATTGGTTTATTCTTATACATTGCTATTACATCTTATGTAATAATGCTATATTATAATATAAAAATCATTAGTTTATAAGTTATTATAAATGTCTAGTTAATTATTTTATTATTAAATTTCATTATTCAATTTAATATTACTTAAATATTAAAAAAATTATTATTCAATTGTGAATTATTAACAATTCCAAACATGTGCATAATATAATCTGACCACATTCACTCTCTATACTCGTGTGTGTGTGTGTGTGTGTTTGAGAAAAAAGATTCTAGGCTATTTTATTTTCCCTTCAACAAAAACAAGAAATGGAAATTAACATTTATTGCACACACACGACCCATCAAGTGCTGATAAAGTGGTTGATATCATACTCATTTCAGAAAAGGAAACCAATGTTAAGGTAAGGTTGATGCTTTGACCACTCAGAGCTCTAGAAAAATATAAGTTTAAGTATATCCTAGGATTCTCAGCACACATACCAAGGTCATCAATGGAAAGGTGTGGTGTGGCCTTAGTTGCCTAGGTTCATATGTTTGGATATATGGTCTGAAGTTGATGGAACTGTTTTGGAAGGATTAGGAGGTGTGGTCTTACAGGAGGAAGTGTGTCACTAGAAGAAGATTTTGAAGTTTCTCTGCTTAAATAAATGGGCCTGTCTGAAAGTCACATACTCTATACAACAATTCTGTTCATGATCTGATCATTTTCTCCAAGTACCATAGAACAGTAAACATTGCAAGAAACCTTTGAAATGGACTCTGATACAGCAAGAATTTGACAGGATCACAAAAAATGAGAAAAAGACAAAACCAAAAAACCCAATAAACTCATGTCCTCTGCTATAGAGGGCTGAATTTGAACTGCATAGAAACTCTGTGCAGGGGGGACTGAGGTAGCATTCTCCCTTACAGGCCTGGCAAACCAAGTCAGGAGGAGGCAAACCTCTCCCATCAGTAGAGTGCCTTGCCAATGGTCGTCCTTGAGAACACAGATGTGCACTGTAGTTCAAAGGCTCTGATTAGGTTGTGGTTTGTCTTCTGATGAGGTGTTTTTACATATTATATTATAACAAGAGTTTTTCCCATAACACTGAGCTTTTTGTTTAGATTAGCTAAGTCACAAAGCTCTTGAAATTATTTGCAACCAAGTTACTAGTCTATGAAACTATTTTCATGTATTATGGGAACCTAGTTTGAATCATGATTTGAGTATTATAAAAAGAGCACTGTATCTCCTACTCTGCATCCCCTGTGTCCTGATTTCTGCGGCACTACCCAGGGTCATCCATAACCGAGGAAGTTGGGGAAGGGTCCCCAACACTCTACCTTGGATTATACTGTCAAATATTCAACAGCATATTAGGATCTGACTCTGCAAAGAGTCATTCAGAATTAATTCTCTCCTGGGTTTTTTTTTGCTTTTCTCACATGAAGTTGAGTATTGTTCTGTTTGAGATCTGTGAAGAATTTTTCTGGGATTTTGATGGGCATTGCATTGAATCTGTAGATTGATTTTGGTAAGATTGCCCTTTTTTTCTATCATAATTCTACCTAACCAAGAGCGTGGGAGATCTTTTCATTTTCTGCTGTCTTCTTCAATTTCTTTCTTGAAAGTTTTATATAAGTCTTTCACTTGTTTGGTTAGAATTACTCCAAGATATTTTATGTTATTTGTGGCTATTGTGAAGGGTGATGTTTCTTTGATTTCTTTCTTGGTCTGCTTAACATCTGTATAAAGGAGGGCTACTGATTTTTTTGAGTTAATCTTGTATCCTGCTACATTATTTAAGGTGTTTATGAGTTGTAGGAATTCCTTAGTAGAAATTTTGGGGTTTCTTATGTAAACTATCATTAGCACATAGCACATATACCCAAAGGATGCTCAATTATGCCACAAGAACATGTGCTCAACTATGTTTGTATCAGCATTATTTGTAATAGCCAGTACCTAGAAACAACCTAGATGCCCCTCAACTGAAGAATGGATAAAGAAAACGTGGTACATTTACACAATGAAATACTACACAGTGGAAAAACATAATGACATCTTGAAATCTGCAGGCAAATGGATGGATCTATTTAGAAAACTTCATATTGAGTGAGGTAAACCAGACCCAGAAAGACAAATATTATATGTACTCACTCATAAGTGGTTTTTAGACATAAAGCAAAGTAAAAGCAGTCTACAATTCACAAACCTAGAGAATCTAGAGAACAAAGAGTATCCTCAGAGAGACACACATGAATCTAATCTAGAAGAAAACGAGATCTCCTGAGTGAATTGGTACCGTGGGGATCATGGGAGAGGGTAGAAGGGGTTTGGGGAGGAAAAGAGGGGAGCAGAGAAAAAATATATATAGCTCAATAAAAACAATAAGAAAGTATGACTTTAAAAAAAAGAATTAATTCTCTCACTCCAAACCTGAGTCTCCATAACTGCTCACTGTGTACTATTTTCCAACTTGTATTTGTGTTTTGGAAAAGTTGTGATGCAATCAGCTCTTAGCCACTGCTGAGCAGTGACCAGAGAGTGACCTAAAAGGCACTGCAGGAGCGCCTCACTCCCAGCTTCCCACAAGAAACGCACCAAGTCTTGCTGCCTTCTGACAATGTATTTATTATTTTTGACAACTTCATAAATCCATATACTGAGTTTTGATCATTTTTACCCTTTGTTATCTTCGTCCATCTGCCTCTCTTTCCAGTGAAACTTTTCTCCTTCAATAAGCCCATAAGGATTGCTTTCTAGAGACCAATGGGCTCAATTATCCTGGAGCCATCACAGAAAGTAAATGCTTTTTACTACCTTGATTCTGTGCCTCTCCCGAGCACCTTCCACAGAGCCCCCTTCACATCCTTGTTTCTCAGGGTGTAAATCAGAGGGTTGAGCATGGGAGTAACTATGGTATAAAAAAGGGCGACAAACTTTCCCTCATTCTCAGAATAGCTGTCATTTGGTTGCAAGTATGTATAGATGGTTGAGCCATAAAACATAGAAACCACCAGGAGGTGGGACCCACAAGTCCCAAAAGCTTTCCTGCGGCCAGATACTGACTTGACTTTTAACACAGCCCTAGCAATGTGTGCATAGGATCCTAGAATCAGTGTCGCTGGGAAAACCAAGATTATGGCTCTGGCCACAAACATCTTGGCCTCTGTTCCAGCTGTGTTCTTGCAAGCCAACTTGAGGAACACGGGCATCTCACAGAAGAAGTGATTCAGTTGATAGCCACAGAGAGGCATGGCCATCATGAGGCCTGTCTGAATCAGAGAGTTGACAAGGCCCGCTACCCAGGAGGAGATGGCCAGCGCCTGGCACAGAAGTGGGTGCATAATGGTGGTGTAGTGGAGCGGACGGCACACAGCAGCGTAGTGGTCAAAGGCCATCACCACTAGAAGCATACTTTCCGTGGAGCCCAGGGCAAGGACACTGAAGAGCTGAGCCACACACCTTCCATACGTGATGGTGTGGTCGTGTCCCTCAATATTGATCAGGAGCTGGGGCACGGTGCTGGTGGTGTAGCAGAGGTCCAGGAAGGAGAGGTGGGAGAGGAAGAAGTACATGGGAGTGTGCAGTCGGAGGTCCACGTGTGACAGAGCAATGATGGTGGTGTTGCCAAAGAGAGTTAAGGAGTAGAAAATCAAAATGTAGATAAAAAGAATGAGTTCCAGTTGAGGCCAGTCAGAGAAGCCCACCAAAATGAAGCCTTTGCCCAAACTGGCATTGAAGTCTCCCATAGCCTTTGACCTGTACAACAGCGGAACACAATTCAGTGTATCTGTTGAAGAAAATGCATTAAGACATTGTTCAGAGCATTCTTCCATCAGGCCTAAGTCTTCTGTTTTATTATTCAATTCTGTTTTATTCAGGCTTTTATTCTTACTTTTCTATAAAATGAACCTCTCTGGATTGGGAACAATGTCATCTTTATTTGAACTATAGCTCGGCTAATTGTTCCAAGACTTTAGCCTGGCCCTTCGGTCTTATGGACCCAAACTTTCTTATTCCAAAGTAAGGAAGTGCTTTGAAAATCTAAGGTCTATGTCATACCATAAGTGTTCTATGTTATTATTTTTGGTTCCTTCTTTTGGCCTATTTGTTAGCTCATTTCAGATTTGAATCCAGGCTCAGCCAGGTGGCAATCACAACTTTGACCCTTGGGTCCTCACTTGCCACCTTCTGCACCATGGATAGAAGCTCCATTCGCAGTATCTGCCGTCTGTCACAGAAGACTGAGAAGCAGTTTCCTTTCTTTGGGGGGGGGGAATACAAAGAAATGTGTTCCTTATGATTAGTAAGAAGGATGGCCTCCCTTGACCCAGCTTCTTCAACTAAAAATGTCCGTAATTCAACTCCACAGAAAAAGCCGTTTTCTCCTCTCTACCCAAGCCGTTTCTGAAACTATTTCCTTCTAGTTCCTCCTGTTCACTTGATGGCATTCATGCCACACATCTTTGTCTCTCTAGGAGCGCCTCTGTGGTAGAGGACAAGCTAAATATAAAAATAAGTATTAGCGTATATCACAGAAATAACGAACAATGAATAAACATTCTCATGTCTATGGAACTGAGGGTGCCAACGTGAATGCTGCTTTCATTCAAGATGCACCATGGCTGCTGAATAGACTTTCTTCAGAGCAACATGTGCATCTACCTTTTTAGAGTTCATGAGAGCTAATTTCCTCTAAGCCTGCAGATTAACGACTAACACACTGGTGGGTGGTGGAGGTGTGAGAGGCATAGACTATCGCTCTCCTCAAAAGATGGGCGCTTCTTATAAAAATATAAGTAAGGTTCTATGAAAGCTTGCCGAGGAGAGAGAAACAGAGTGCCATTCCAAAGTCTAGCCGACAACTAGTATGAGGTGATTCTGTGAACCTAACTAGTCCCTCTTGTGTCAAGTTTAGCAAAGTGGAATCTTACCATCAATGGGTCAATGCTGAACTCAATGCCTTTAGGTCTGTATCATGGCCCCAGAGAACAACCCTAGCATGGGCCAGCTGGGCCTCCTACTCTGAAATACTCACTTCTGGGAGTCTGAGCTTAGTAACTTAAAGTAAAAAAAAAAAAAGTAAGATGAAGAAAATAGTTTGCTCCAAGCAATTTGGGTGGTGGCGAAATAATGCATCAGGTATATTACAAACGTTTGTTTGTGCTTTCTGTTAAACCTGCTCTGCCTTCATATTTAGCAGTTAACTTGTGCAAATTAGGGTGCTTAGTTCACTCGGCATTGTGATGTCCAACATTCACTGCAGAAACTGGAAAACAACGATCTTATTGACTAACTGATTGGATGAATGAATGAATGAATACATTTCTAACCTTGGCACCATGTCTGATGTACACAAATGTTCCTCACTTAGTGGCACAGGGTTTTTGTTCACTCCCATTGTATACTTCTAACAATGATTTTATATTGTGGCATATGTAAATACCACTTTTCGTTTTTTTAATTTTGTGTGTATGTGTGTTTTGTCTGCATGTATTTCTGTAAGTATGCTATATATGACTGATGCCCACAGAGTTCAGAAGAGGGCACCGAATCCCCTAGAGCCAGAATGACAGGTGACTGTGGGTGCTGGGAATTGAACCCAGGTCCTCTGTAAAAGCAACAAGCGCTCTTAACCACTGAGCCCTGTCTCCACTCTCCAACTAATACACTTTCAATCAGCAAAGCTTAGCGCTACTTCTAATATGATAAACAAGTGAACAATGAGCCAAGGTATTCAATATGATAAAGCTCAGAGCCTTACTTACATCACTAATGATCATTTTAATGAATAAAAACTTGGATAATTTTGAAGCAGAGGCATGAAATTTAATTTTCAGCATTTCTGCTGTCAGCTAGATGCTCTACCCAGGGCTGGCAACACTCGGGAGAAGCCGGGGACTAAATGGACAGACCCAGAAACATAGAGCCCCAAACCCTAAAATCTTGGGACTCCAGGCTTCAGACGTCAACCTATGGCTTCTGGGTTAGGGATGGGGGCCACCTAGAAGCCATCTTCAATTAATAACCACTTGCAAACGAAAATTGAGTTCTCTCCAAGGGAGTCTCTCTGGGGAAACAACCACTCTCAAGGGAGGCTGCGTGCCCAGCAGTAGATGGCCGGCAGAGAATAAACTCAGTGACATCTTTGGAGGTTCTTTGATTCCTTATGTCAGAGAATTTTTTAAATCTTATTTTCAATTTTAACTTTATATTGTGAATATATATTTGTCTATTTTCTTACTCTACAGGTTCTTTGCATATATATTATGACTTCCAATTTAGTGTTTTTATATGATTCCTGAGTGTGGCTTCTGTGTCTGTCTCTGTTTCTTGCACCTTGCACTCTTTCCCTTCTATCTATCTTCTTTATCCTATTCTGGTGAGTTAGTTTTTGTTTTATCTCATTATATTATGTTGTGTTTTATTATTATCCCTGAGAAGCCTGTTTGTTTTCTAAAGGGAGACGGAAAGGGCACAGTGGATCTGGATGGGAGGGGAGGTGGAGAAGAACTGGGAGGAGCAGAAGGAGAGGAAATCATAAGCAGGATATTATGTGTGAAAAAAACTATTTTTAATTAAAAGTGGGAAAAAAGAATCTGACCTTATTGCTATAGATCCCGTGATTGGAATCTCAGTGCCCTGGGCTTTGACTACCAGTGGCCCTGGCACTTTATGCCTATGCAATCCTTAGCTTCCAGCGCCAGTGAGCAGCAGTGGGAGGCAGCAGCAGGCTGCAGTGGGGATCAGACTGCAGTAGGGAGTAGAAGGCAGCAGGCTACAACTACCCTTCTTGGGGGTGACCAAGGGAAGTTCATTCCTTCTGCTCTGAGCGAAAGTGATTGGTAGATTTTTCCAAGGCTCGTGATGGCAAAAATACAAAATCTAGTTTAAGGTTCTTAAAAGAAATAAGCCTGGAAGAAGCAGCAGGAATGGTGGTATGGACTCCTCGAAGCATCTGTGGTGTGTTCAGAGCAGCTGAGCTGCCGTGAGGGAAGTCTGACCTGCGGTCACTGAGTGCCAGCTTGGCTGATTGTCCTCTGCTCACGGAAGCCAGGATCCAGGAAAGGGTCTATTATCTCTCTACTGGAGCTTTAAATTTCTCCAGCATCCAACATCTTGTTTATTTAAAGCAAAAATAAGCATGAAAAGGTTTGTTTACTACATATATGCAAAGAACTCTAAAAAGACCCAGTAGAGTGTACGTGTGTGTACACAACAATAACAATTACAGGATAAGCTGTCATGAATTTGAGAGGGAGTGGGAGGACGGAAGAAGTTGGAGTGGGGAGAAAGAGATGGAAATGAAATAAATATATTATTCATATGTGAAAGTCTCAAAAATAAAAATTTAAATTGAAAAGGGAAAATAGTGCATATAAATAAAGAGTTATTATTAGCATTGACAGTACTCTCCTCTCCAACAAATACCCACAGAGACAGTGGAAACACTTTACCTTTCTCAGTCACAGTTGGGCAACTGCATAATGGAGCACACCCAACTGCAGAACTTCCAACTAGTTCACAAGAATGTAGACGGCAACCCCACAGGGCACATTAACTCCAAGAAAGAAAAACAGCTAAGCCACACTTCCAAGAACATTAACAAAGCAACAGTTGTTTTAAGAATACATCAGTCACTGGAGTGGAAGAGAGGCCAGGAACAAATCTTAGCGCACAGCCAACTGCTATTTTCTAAGGACACCAGGAAGACACAAAGAATAAAGGATCGTCTCTCACATAAGAAGTGCTGGAAGAAATGTATTTCCACAGGCAAAGGATAAGGCTGCAACTCTTAAACACCCTTCACAAAACTCAGTTCAGCAATGACAAGAGCAGACACCACCACTGGCAACATCATGAGAGACACTGTAAGAGAAAGAAGCCAGATTTGGAGAATGGGATGATTGGTCTTCAGAACTAAACATCCAAGATCGGCTGTAGTCTCTTAAAGCCCTCATTAGACTACTGTTAAGAACACCCTGTGTCCACCACAGGTGACTTCACCGTGCCTGCATTTGACACACTTCTACTGCTCAGGATCCAGTCACTGCATTTATGACATACTACAAATGCCTCCACTCTTTCCTGGGATCCTGCTCACATCCACTTACACTGCTCACAAAAAGAACACCCCAGCTTAACCAAATACCATGATGCTTGGAGTCTTTCACCTTTCTTGAATAGGTGCACATTACTCCTCATTTGTATGTGGCATTGGACTTCTGGCAAACTCCATAGAGTGAAACTTATCATTCACAAGCCAGGAGTTGTGAGCACACCAGTAGGCTCCATTCTAGACAAAATAAGTGAGAAGATGGGCAGAATTCGGCTTCCTGCCAATAGCTCTGGTGTACACAGCTGAGAAGGGTGGGAAAGTTCTCACAGTGGGATCATACACAGTAATCACAAGGCTCCTTCCAAAAAACAACAGTTGTCCCTGCACGGAAAGAAATAATATGTAAACTATACCAGATCCGATAGTCCTCCAGCAGAGGTAGGACTTTCAAAGTGACTATTTCCTTAAGAATTTCCCATATCTCATTCCAGCAAATGGAGAAAATTAGGTCAGGCTGATATAACTGGTTCCTGGTAGCTCCTGAGAATCTATTTAAGATTGACAGGGGATCAATTTAAAACAAACAATTTTCATATTTTTTTTAAAGTATGCTATCCAATGCTTCTGTGCTGGTTGAAGGATGTCACACCGACTAGCCCATTGAAAGTATCCTGGATGAGAATTGGGTGTCTTCATGGCACAGTTTAGATGAAAAACCAGGATGATTAAAAGTGGGAGTGTGGCTTATATAGAAGCTTAAATATTTCTCATACAGAAAAGGGGATGGTGGCCTTTCTTTGTTCTTCACAGGGCGGAATGAGGCCCAATGCCTGAAATGTAGCAAAGATCAAACTGTGGCTAAATATAAAACAAGAAAACAACCCTGAGAAATTCTAAGAATGGTAGTCTCAAAGTGCACATATTTCTGCTTTTAAATTGTCTTTTAAAATGCCTTACTTGTAATCTCTGGAAGAACCACAAAGAAACTTGACATTTGTGTGTTTGAAACTCTTGACTGAGATCCTCAAGAACCTCTGTTTATCTCCCAGTGTGTCTGCCTGGATATGTGTGTGAATATTTGTGGCTTCCATAAAAAATAAACTAGTGTGCAGTGCTGGGAATCAGTCCCAAGACTCCCCCACACACTTGGCAGGGATGCTACCACCAACCTACACTGTCAGTAGCAACATACTTGATATCTGATAAGATGAAAATGTCCTTCATACCAATGCACTGAGTTAATGACATTGTCTGACTGTAGTGGAGCTACCTTTGAGAAAAAAATAACCAACAGAATCCTATGTCTGAAGACAGGAGGGGTCTGGTAGATTCCTTGGTCATCACCCTCTTTACTAAAGCATCCATCTTTCAATGTGAACTCAGTGCTGCCCCTCCTTTTACATCTCTATGTGTGACTCTCTCCTCAGCCTCTGGAGAACTGGACTCTCAACGAGAGCTGAGCAGGCACCAAATCATCCTACACTCCTTCTGCACCAGTCTGTGCTCCTACAGACTCAATCCCTCTCTCCTGCCCACACCACCTGAAAAATCACACTATTTTATAGCACTTAGGCTGATCTTCAAACTCCTTGATGAACTATTTAATAATAACACACTAACATTTTGAGGTAGAAGACCAGAAAATAAAGGGTCTTGTCAGCTTAATTAAAATTCAAAGATTTAATGAATTAATCACATATCAAACTCTGACTCCCCACATGAAACACTGACCCCTAATAAGAATCCTCTTTCATCCTCAGCTACTTTAGTAAACTGTTCTTCACTTATTTTCAGCATCTCTGACCCTGGTTGTGATCCGTCTCCTGGTTCTGATGTCTACAATTTGCTTTGCATCTTAGATCCTAGGCATCAAAATACTGAGATTTAGAAGGTCTATGAACCCAGAGAATCCCACCGAGTCTTACTCACCACAGTCCTGGGGAGGAAAATTGGGTTGACTTCCCTCAACCCTGCTGGCTTCTAATAAATATGAAACCCATTCCACACTGATGTCATCTAGAAGTGTTTGAGGAAGACCTGTTTCTTTTCAGTCCCAACTGCATCTGTGGTATGGCAGGCTGGATCACAGCTCTGGTCCTGAAGAAATCATTCGTTCTTGGGGCCACCCTGCCCAGCAGGCTCACCTGCTGAGGCCCATAACTAAGGGACAGGAAATAGCCTGTACTGTTCTCTGACTCCCTTACCATAGACAACTGGCCCTAGACAGTACCTGACCTTAAGGCAGACTTTTCCATGCCCACCCTTGGGACATTGCCTGGGCCTTCTTAATAGAAGTGGAAACATGACTGTTTACTCAAGTGTGGCCTTGGAGACCTCTGGGGACCCTGAGCCAATTACAATTAGTTGACTGATTCTCCAGGCACTATCTGCTCTCCACAGTTCTTTCTGTCCCTCATACACTGCCCAATCCAATGTGACCAAAGAGGTCCTCAAAACACATCTTTTCATACAACTTGTGCAGTTGAGTCAGTATATTCCTCATACTTTTTCGCTACCTTGACCCAAATCAAATCAGCCTATCAGACCATATTCCATGTCTTCCATAGCCCAAACAAGTTCACCATCATCCAAATGTGAACTTCTATCCAAGGAATTTCCATTTTCAACTTATTCACATGAGTGTGGATTATGTGTCCAACTAAAATCTGATGCTTTGTGTTGCTCTCAAGCAAATTCTACTTCAAAATTAGTAGTTCCTCTTTTATTCCCTGATTTTGCCCAAAAACAAAGCTAAAAATTGAAGACATTGATTTTTTTTGTCATTGTGTGTCAACTGGAATGCTTAGGTGAAAGAAAAGTTGACAGACAGCACAATGTTGTGCTGGGGAGCTTCTAGAAAATGTAAAGATTATCAATACTTCACAGGAGAAAATGAATACTAAACCTGTCCTAAAGTGGACAGATATCCCTAGAGCATGAAGTACATGGCCTGTCGGATCTGAGGGTTCAGCTCGAGAAGCAGGCATCATACGTCAGAATGCAGCACTCGGGACTGATCCAGCATGAGCATCACAAGTTGGACCTGCTAAGATGACCATGGGAAGTGCAATGCACAATGGCCTTGTGTCAGGAGGGTACCCCAGGATGAGAATGGCTTGTGGGGTGGTGACTTCTATCTACACATCTACACTGCTGCTCCCAGCAATCAAATGATCATCAGCAGTAAGGAGATCCGTGTGTACTGTACTGCACTTTACCAGTATATCTCATTAAATATCCCACTAGACGTTCAACACCAACTGGCACTTATTTAAAACAGATGGTGGTGTTAGGCCTCCAGAGATCCTCCCCACTCTCTGTAAAAAGGTTTCATTGCATATTGTTAAACTCTTGAGCATCTCACTGGTTTGTAAAGGCATCTATGAGAACTATACAGATATCACTTAAAGAGCTAGACAAAACACCATACAAAAGTGAGAAAAGGCCTTGTGGTTGTAGGAGCCTTGAGGTTGTTGGGTAAAAGTTCCAATGAGAAGAATGGGCAACTTCTCTGAGTTGTTGGCCCGAGAAGGTCCTTGAGGCCCCATACATTGTAACACTATTGCTGATGGTGTTGGTGGATGCTAGATGTAGATGGTGCATCTTATTGCTGAAGACATCACAGGCTTTGTCTATGAGACATGGAAAATAAAGCTAGGACTAAACTGGTAGCTAGAAGGCACCACATTGACGTCTGGAGGATAACTGTCACCACCAATTCCACTCAGCTATAGACCCCGTGTGCTTCATTTCCAATATGCCAGACAAGCTGTGTCCTCAGGTGCAATGGTAGCACAACTGTTTTGGGTGAAATGCTTGTCAGCTGAATTTGGGGTCTATTCCTTAAAACCACAGGAATCACAAAAGGTACAATAAGCCAGAAAGAGAAGGTCAGAGGTCCCAGTGAGGATGCTCCTACTATTACTTTCTTTTTTATTTATTTATTAAAGATGTCTGCCTCCTCCCCGCCACTGCCTCCCATTTCCCTCCTCCTCCCCGGATCAAGTCCCCATCCCTCGTCAGACCAGAGAGCAATCAGGGTTCCCTGCTCTGTGGGAAGTCCAAGAACCACCCACCTCCATTCAGGTCTAGTAAGGTGAGCATCCAAACTGCCTAGGCTCCCACAAAGCCAGTACTATTACTTTCTTAAGTGAACATAAAGTAACTGCCAAATTAGATTTTAAACATTCGCATTTGTGCTTCTCTCTCTCTCTCTCTCTCTCTCTCTCTCTCTCTCTCTCTCTCTCTGTGTGTGTGTGTGTGTCTGTGTGTCTGTGTCTGTGTGTCTGTGTATACTTATAGATCATTACTACTTTTAGGTGCAATTGTTCATAAAGAGATACTTCTTTTTTGCATCAAGAAGTACAAAGTAGATTCACAACTGTCTGTGCTTCTGAAACCACGTAACCGTTGCTCTGGCATAGTGGCCCAATACTATTTGTAAATGGAGAAAAACTTCTAACATTCATAGCACTCCCTTCAAGGTTCAGGAACAGCTGGAGATGAGGGAGCAGAATAAATGTGAGCCCCCCAAAGAGAAGGTCTAGTCTGTGAAGTTATTTCCTCTGCTTTTAAACTTTCCCTCCTTGAATACAAAAAGATGTTCCTTAAGGATCAGAAAGTAAACAAAAAAAATCTCAAAAAGTTCCTGAAACTACAAAGGTTTACAACAGCTTTCCCAAGTTAATATGAGCAGAGACAACTGCTAGGGATAAGAGACTGTCTCTGGCTGGCTCAGACACCTGCATGCTGTGCTGGGAAGTCCAGGATGTGGTTTCCTGAGTCATCACCCATACTGGGGTGGGCTTTTTGGAAATGCCTTTGAGCCAGCCACACTCCTGTAAGTAAATAAATTCCCTGCTTTGCTAAGGCAGAGTTGAGTGAAACAACTTCTTTGGTTTGTCATGGTTGCTCTATCTTAGGTTAACAGATGTTTGCTCACATCTGCCAAGGAAATTCACAAAACACTTTTCGAGTTGAGAACTGTATTTTTGCATCAATCAAAGAATACAACAAAATGTAACAAAATTGGTAATGCTGAGAAAGATTTAATGACATGGTATGTAAAATAAGTTCCAAACATAAGCATGATTAGTGGAATATTGTTATAATAAAATGTGATTCAGTTAGCACAAAATTTATCATGCTTACAAAAGTCAATTGACAGAGATACCTGCACTTTTCAACAGAAACCACTATTTAAATACATGGAAGTAAACAAAGTAATGAAAATCTGGTTATCAGAGAAAACAGAGATGAATAGAAAAAAAACCAGAGCCCCAATATCAACTTTCATGTGTCTGGTCAAACAATAAAAAGAAGCCTATTCCTTTGATTATTTCTAACATCAATTACTAATTTTCATGGAAATACAGATTATATTCTCTACAAATTTATGCATCAGGATATATACATATATGTGTGTGTATATATATATCTATATATTATAGATTTCTTTGAAAATTTCTCTTAGTTTACTCTTTGTGTAATCATTTTCCCTGTTCTTATCTGTATCGAACTGGAGAGGAATGTTGGCAGCTGCTGTAACAGATACGGTTCTAGGAGATCTTTCTTGCCTTGTTGCAGTGTGTGTAATTAACGGTTTTGCCTTTTTCTCCAAGAGGATAAGTGAGCCATCTCTGAAATTCACACTCTACATGAAGTAGCTCTGCTCATCATCAACTTCCTTATTCCAAGCAAAGAGTGGTAAGCCCGAATGTGAGAGGCCTTCAGATAGACCTTTAGTTATGACTGAAGCCAGAGGGGTTATGATACAGAGGGAAAATGGGGTGATATTGATGCCCCACTTAGTCCTGATGGTTCACATCCATGCACATGCATGTGACCCTACATGGACAGACTGTGCTATAAATTTTTTATAAAAGCATTAAGTTAGGAGAGAAAAGTGGTGTTGAAGAAAAGGGGAGAAATTGGAAGGAGGAACTGTGGGTGGATTTGATCAAAGCACAGCACATAAATGTATGGATATTAAATTAAAATGAACATACAGAAAGGATAGAAAGTCAGAGTGAAGTCATGCCCTCTGCCCGGGCTCACAGTGTCCACTGTGGGACACATTGGGAATCTGACTTTGAGTGTTGCACTTCAGAATAAAATGTCCTCTGACACTAAACTTGCCAAGAACCAATCCGGTTCCCATGAGTGCTCACAGTACACGCTTCCCTGTCAAGAATCCAGTCCATTTCCTCAAAAGTGCTCACAAGAAACCTCTCCCAGTCTCCTCTATGGGAAGTTGTGCCTGAATCCACACTTATGCTTGCTGAGCAGTAATGACAGACAGTAACCCAGAGAGCAGATCCCCAATCCAACTTCCAAACTAGGAAAGTCTTATGCCTCCTAGGGAAAGTTTTATTTTATTGTGTTAATTTATTTATTGTATATACTTACACACGTGCATCCACTTACACACAGTCATAGGACTTGTCTATCTCTTTCCACCACGAGAAATTGAGGAATCAAACTCAGATCAGCAGACATGACAGCAAGTGCCTTTGTCTGCTGAGCCATTCTGCCAGCCCAGGATTGTTTTTGTGTTTCTGTTTTATATGCTTTGACAGTTTCATGAATGTACATAATTAATTGTACTTGTTTACCACCCAGCCCCTTCTTCCACTGAAACCCTCTGGACTCACATACTGTAAAATATTTAACTGATCGTCTTTCCCTCTCTACCCCGTGGCTGTGGCTCTCCCTAGCACCCTCCACAGAGCCCCCTTCACATCCTTGTTCCTCAGGGTATAGATCAGAGGGTTGAGCATGGGGTTGATGATGGTATATAAAAGTGCAACAAACTTTCCTTTGCTCTCAGAATAGCTGTCCTTGGGTTGTAAGTATGTGTAGATGTCCGAGCCATAAAACAGAGAAACCACCAGGAGGTGGGACCCACAAGTCCCTGCAGCCTTTCTGCTTTCAGCCATTGACTTGATCTTCAGCACTGCCCTGGCAATCTGTGCATAGGAGCCTAGAATGAGCATGGCTGGAACCGCAACAATCACCACTCTGGCCACAAACATCTTGGCCTCTGTTCCTTCTGTGTCCTCACAGGCCAACTTGAGGAACACGGGCATCTCACAGAAGAAGTGATTCATTCGATAGCCACATAGGGGCATGGCCATCATGAGACTTGTCTGGATCAGAGAGTTCAAGAGGCCTCCCAACCAGGAGACAATAGCCAATGCCTGGCAGAGAACGGGGTGCATGATGGTCGTGTAGTGCAGGGGACGACACACAGCAGCATAGCGGTCAAAGGCCATCACCACCAGGAGCAAACTCTCTGTGGAGCCCAGAGAAAGAGATATGAACAGCTGAGCTATACACCCACCGTAGCTGATGGTCCTGTCCAGTCCATGGAGGTTGATCAGGAGCTGGGGCACAGTGCTGGTGGTGTAGCAGAGGTCCAGGAAGGAGAGGTGGGAGAGGAAGAAGTACATTGGAGTGTGCAGTCGAACGTCCATTCGAGAAAGAGCAATGATGGTGGTGTTGCCAAAGAGAGTCAGAAAGTAGAAAATCAAAATATAAGTAAAGAAGATGAGTTCTAGTTGAGGCCAGTCTGAGAAGCCCACCAAAATGAAACGTCCTCCCAAGCTGGTGTTGAAGTTTCTCATATCCTTTGACATGAACAAGTACTGGAAGGTAAATCAGGGCATCCTAAGACATCCTAAGACAGGGTTCATGTATAGTTTAGAGTATTGCTTAGGTACTCCTAAATCATGAGTTTTATTATCTGTTCTGCTATTCAGTTACATCCCTCCAGCCTTCTGGTCTTACTCTTTTCTACTTTAGGCATAATATCTCCACTAGAAATGATATCATCTGTATTTGAGCCATATCTCTGCTGCCTCCTTGTTTCTAGACTTTACCCCCGCCTCTCCATCATGTTCTCATTACATTGAGATATGGATCAACTCCATATCATGAAAATTGCTCTAAAACTAGTGTGAAACCAGTTGTGGGAAAATCAAAGGCATAGCCACACAAAGGAGGTCTGGAGTTTAGACCCACAACATCCACAGAACCCCCTCCTCTGCTCAGGACATCAGTCAGTTGTCAGGCTCAGTCGTGTCTTTGTTATCGTAGGACCGCATCATCAACTTATTGCACCAGCGTGGAGGTTCTTTCTGTCCTCTCATTCAACAACTTTATTACTGACTTGGAGATAGAAGTGGTATGAAAATTGGCTCGTATTGGGGAAACCCTGGTTTTCTTATCAGAACTGTAAACATATTCCATTATCGTTGACCCCTTCATATTCAGAGACACTCAGAAATACACAGAGAGATGAGCCTAGATACCAGTCTTTGTGATATGGAGCAGCAGCAGTATCAGATCTGTCAGTGCCCAAATGCTTGGAGCTTGACAGAATAAGTTAGATCAACACTATGTCATTAAAAGTTAATTTAAATAAACAAAATATGCTAAATCTCACCCAATTTCCCCTCCTTATAGTGCATATTCCACCTTCTCATCAGCCTCTGGAGAACCAAACTCTCATCGAGAGCTGAGCAGGCACCAAATCTTCTTTACTCCTTCTGCACCAGTCTGTGCTCCTACAGACTCAATCCCTCTCTCCTGCCCACACCACCTGAAAAATCACACCACATCCACTTTATCCCATTGCATTTAGCTGATCCTTGATGAAATATTTAATAATAACACACTAACATTTTGTAGTAGAAGACCAGCAAACAAAGGGTCTTGTCAGCTTAACTAAAATTCAAAGACTTTATGAATTAATTACATATCAAACTCTGACGCCCCACATGAAACGCTGACCCCAAATAAGAATCCTCTTTCATCCTTCTGCTTTAATATAAACTGTTCTTCGCTTATTTTCAGCATCTCTGACCCTGGTTGTTATCCGTCTCCTGGTTCTGATGTCTACAAATTGGTTTGCATCTTAGATCCTAGGCATCAAAATATTGAGATTTAGAAGGTCTATGAATCCAGAGAATCCCATCGAGTCTTACTCACCACAGTCCTGGGGAGGAAAATTGGGTTTACTTCCCTCAATCCTGCTTGCTTCTTTTAAATATGAAACCCATTCCACAACAATGTCATCTAGAAGTGTTTGAGGAAGGCATATTTCTCTTCAGTCCCAACTGCATCTGCAGTATGGCAGGCTGGATCACAGCTCTGCTCCTGGAGAAATCATTCTTTCTTGAGGCCACCTTGCCCAGCAGGCTCACCTGCTGAGGCCCATAACTAAGGGGCAGAAAATAGACCGTACTGTTCTCTGACTCCCTCACCATAGACAACTGGTCCTAGGCAGAAGCTGGTATATCATCCAACTTGACCTTAAGGCAGACCTTTCCATGCCCACCCTTGGGACATTGCCTGGGCCTCCTTAATAGAAGTATAAACATGACTGTTTACTCAAGTGTGGCCTTGGAGACCTCTGGGGACCCTGAGCCAATTACAATTAGTACTGGTTCTCCAGGATCTATCTGTTCTCCACAGTTCTTTCTATCCCTCATATACTGCCCAATCCAACGTGGTCACAAACACATCTTTTTATATGGTTTGTGCAATTCTTCATACTTTACCTACTTGGACCAAAATTGAATCTGCCTTTCTAGCAGACATATTTCATGTCTTCCATAACCCAAACAAGTTCACTGTCATCTGAATGTCTTCTTTACATGGAATTTTTGTCTTAAGTTTGTTAAGTTATTAAGTTCCATGGAAGAAAGACATTTGGATGATGGTGAACTTGTTTTGGTTATCGAAGACATGGAATATAGTCTGAAAAGAAAAGTTCGTTTACATGAATGTAGATTATTTTTCCAACTAAAATCTGATGCTTTGTATTGCTCTCATCCAAACTGTACTTCAAAATTAGTCATTTTACTTTATACCCTGATTTTGCCCTAAACAAAGCTAAAATAAAGATATTGATTTTTTTTTTAATCACTGTGTGTCAGCTGGAATGCCTAGGTGATAAGTGGGCAGACAGCCCAATGCTGTGCTGGGGCTGTCCTGAAAAATGTAAAGACTACCAACACTTCACAGGAAAAAATAATAAACCTGTCCTAAAATGGACAGATATCCCTAGAGCATGTAGTATTGGGAAATAAAGCTAGGACTAAACTGGTGGCTCCTCCTTTTCAGTTGCCTTTTGAGGAGCTAGAGGGCACCACGTTGACGTCTGGAGGAGGACTGTCACCACCAGTTCCACTCCGCTATACACACTATGTGCTTCAGTACCAATAGGCCAGACACGCTGTGTCCTCGGGTGCCATGGTAGCACGACTATTGTGAGTGAATTGCCTGTCAGCTGAATTTGAGGTCCATTCCTAAGCACCAACGGGATCACAAATGGTGCTTTAAGCCAGAAGAAGGAGGTCAGAGGTTCCTGTCAGGATGCTCCTACTATTATTTACTTAAGGGACAATAAAGCAACTGACAAATTATCTTTAAACATTTGTGTGTGTGTGTGTGTGTGTGTGTGTACTTACAGATCATTACTACTGTTAGCCTCAATTGTTCATGGGGGGGGGCTTCTCTTTTGCATCAAGAAGTACAAAGTAGATAGTCAACTTCATGTGCTTCTGAAACCAAGTAACTGTTGCTCTGGCATAGTGGCCTGATACTTTATGTAAATGGAGAAAAACTTCCTAACATTCATAATACTACCTTCAAGGTTCAGGAACAGCCGGAGATGAGGGAATAGAATGAATGTGAGCCCCCAAAGAGAAGGTCTAGTCTGTGTAGTTATTTCCTCTACTTTTAAACTTTCCCTCCTTGAATACAGAAAGAGGTTCCTTAAGGATCAGAAAGTAACCAAAAAAAAAATCCCAAAAAGTTCCTGAAACTACAAAGGTTTACAATAGCTTTCCCAAGTTTACATGAGCAGAGACAACTGCTAGGGATAAGAGACTGTGTCTGGCTGGCTCAGACACCTGCACGCTGTGCTGGGAAGTCCAGGATGTGGGTTCCTGAGTCATCACCCATACTGGGGTGGGCTTTTTGGAAATGCCTTTGAGCCAGCCACACTCCTGTAAGTAACTCCAAATAAATTCCCTGCTTTGCTAAGGCAGAGTTGGGTAAAACAACTTCTTTGGTTTGTCATGGTTGCTCTATCTTAGGTTAACAGATGTTTGCTCACAGCTGCCCAGAAAATTCACAAGACACCTTTCGAGTTGAGAACTATATTTTTGCATCAATCAAAGAATACAACACAATGTAACAAAATTGGTAATGCTGAGAAATGATTAATGATATGATATGTAAAATAAGTTCCAAACATAAGCAAAATTAGTGGAATATTGTTATACTAAAATGTGTTTCAGTTAGCACAAATTTATCATGCATACTAAAGTCTTTCAACAAAGATACCTGCACTTTTAAATATAAACCACTATTTAAATTCATGGAAGTAAACGAAAGTGATTGAAATCTGGTTGTCAAAGAAAACAGAGATGCAGAGAAGTAAAACAAATAGAGCCCCCAATATCAACTTTCACGTGTCTGGTCAAACAGTAAATACTAGCCTCTTCCTTTGCTTCTTTTCAATTTCAATTACTAATTTTCTTAGAAATATAGATTTTATTCTATATAATTTATGCATCAGGATTTTATTCTATATAAATATATGCATATATAAACTATGGAGTTCTTTGAACATTTTTCTCTTAGTTTACTCTTTTTATAATCATTTTCCCTGTTCTTATCTGTATCGAACTGGAGAGGAATGTTGGCAGCTGCTGTAACAGATACGGTTCTAGGAGATCTTTCTTGCCTTGTTGCAGTGTGTGTAATTAACGGTTTTGCCTTTTTCTCCAAGAGGATAAGTGAGCCATCTCTGAAATTCACACTCTACATGAAGTAGCTCTGCTCATCATCAACTTCCTTATTCCAAGCAAAGAGTGGTAAGCCCGAATGTGAGAGGCCTTCAGACAGACCTGCAGTTATGACTGAAGCCAGAGGGGTTATGATACAGAGGGAAAATGGGGTGATATTGATGCCCCACTTAGTCCTGATGGTTCACATCCATGCACATGCATGTGACCCTACATGGACAGACTGTGCTATAAATTTTTTATAAAGGCATTAAGTTAGGAGAGAAAAGTGGTGTTGAGGAAAAGGGGAGAAATTGGAAGGAGGAACTGTGGGTGGATTTGATCAAAGCACAGCACATAAATGTATGGATATTAAATTAAAAATGAACATATATAAAGGATAGAAAGTCAGAGTGAAGTCATGCCCTCTGCCTGGGCTCACAGTGTCTACTGTGTGACACATTGAGAATCTGACTTTGAGTGTTGCACTTCAGAACAAAAAGTCCTCTGACATACAAACTGGACAAGAACCAATCTGGTTCCCATGAGTGCTCACAGTACAAGCTTCCCTGTCAAGAATCCAGTCCATTTCCTCAAGTGCTCACAAGAAACCTCTCCCAGTCTCCTTCTGTGGGATATTGCAGCTGAATGCACACTTATTCTTGCTGAGCAATAATGACAGACAGTAACCCAGAGAGCAGATCCCCACTCCAACTTCCAAACAAGGACCAGCACTAAGGTTTTGTGCCTCCTGGGGACTGTTTTCTTCTGCTTTAATTTTTATTATGTTTATTTATTTCACACACACACATCCATACTTGTATGGAGGTCAGAGGACTTGCCTATCTCCTTCCATCATAGGGAACTGAGGAATCAAACTCAGATCAGCAGACATGACAGTAAGTGCCTTTGTCTGCTGAGCCATCTTGCCAGCCCAGGACTGATTTTTTTCTGCTTGTTTGTTTTTAGTTTCCTATTTTTATAAATTTGACAGTTTCGTTAATATGCATAATTATTGTATCTGTTTTGACACCAAACACCCCTCTCCCACTGAAACCCTGGACTCACATATTATAAAATGTTTCACTGATCATCTTTCCCTTTCTACCCCCTGGCTGTGGCTCTCCGTAGCATCCTCCACAGGGCCCCCTTCACATCTTTGTTCCTCAGGGTATAAATCAGAGGGTTGAGCATGGGGGTGATGATACTATAAAAAAGAGCAACGAACTTCCCCTCACTCTCGGAATAGCTGCCCTTGGGTTGTAAGTATGTGTAGATGGCCGAGCCATAAAACAGAGAAACCACCAGGAGGTGGGACCCACAAGTCCCTGCAGCCTTTCTGCGTCCAGCCATCGACTTGATCTTCAGCACTGCCCTGGCAATCTGTGCATAGGAGCCTAGAATGAGCATGGCTGGAACCGCAACAATCACCACTCTGGCCACAAACATCTTGGCCTCTGTTCCTTCTGTGTCCTCACAGGCCAACTTGAGGAACACGGGCATCTCACAGAAGAAGTGATTCATTCGATGGCCACATAGGGGCATGGCCATCATGAGACTTGTCTGGATCAGAGAGTTCAAGAGGCCTCCCAACCAGGAGACAATAGCCAATGCCTGGCAGAGAACGGGGTGCATGATGGTCGTGTAGTGCAGGGGACGACACACAGCAGCATAGCGGTCAAAGGCCATCACCACCAGGAGCAAACTCTCTGTGGAGCCCAGAGCAAGAAATATGAACAGCTGAGCTACACACCCTCCATAGCTGATGGTCCTGTCCAGGCCAAGGAGGTTGATCAGGAGCTGGGGCACAGTGCTGGTGGTGAAGCAGAGGTCCAGGAAGGAGAGGTGGGAGAGGAAGAAGTACATGGGAGTGTGCAGTCGAACGTCCATTCGAGAAAGAGCAATGATGGTGGTGTTGCCAAAGAGAGTCAGAAAGTAGAAAATCAAAATATAAGTAAAGAAGATGAGTTCTAGTTGAGGCCAGTCTGAGAAGCCCACCAAAATGAAACGTCCTCCCAAGCTGGTGTTGAAGCTTTCCATAGCCTTTGACGTGAACAAGTACTGGAAGGTAAATCAGGGCATCCTAAGACATCCTAAGACAGGGTTCATATACAGTTTAGAGTATTGCTTAGGTGCTCCTAAATCATGAGTTTTATTATCTGTTCTGCTATTCAGCTCACATCCCTCCAGCCTTCTGGTCTTACTCTTTTCTACTTTAGGTGGTCTATCTCCACTAAGAATGGTATCTCCTCTGTGTTTGAGCCATATCTCTGCTGCCTCCTTATTCCTAGACTTTAGCCACACCTCTCCATCATGTTCTCATTACACTGAGATTTGGATCTACTCAGTATCATGGAAATTGCTTTAAAACTAGTGTGAAATCAGTTGTGTGAAAGACACAGACTTATAACCTATGCTACACAAGTGAGAACTGGAATTCTGACCCTCAATATCCACATATCCTCCTCTTCTGCTCAGAAACACCAGTAAGTTGTCAGGCTCAATTGTGTCTTTGTTATTGTAGGGCCGCATCATCAACTTACTGCACCAGCGTGGAGGTTCTATCTGGCCTCTCATCCGACAACTTTATTACTGACTTGGAGATAGAAGTGGTAGAGAAACTGCCTCATACAGCAGAAGCCCTGGGTTTATTATCAGAACTGTAAACTTCTTACATTATTTATGAGACCTTCATATACAGAGACACTCAGAAACACACAGAGAGATGAACATACATACTCACCAGTCTGTGATGTGGAGCATCAGCATATTAGATATGTCAGTGGCTAAATGCTTGGAGCTTGATAAAATGAGTTAGATCAACACTGGGTCATTTAAAGATACTTTAAATGTATAAGAATGTATTAAATCTAACCCAATGTCCCCTTTTGCTTGCATATTCAACCTTCTCATTATCCTCTGGAGAGCTGAACACTCAACCAAAGCTGAGTGGGTACCTGAACTCCTTCTGCATCAGTCTGTACTTTCTCTGACTCAGTCATTCTCTCATGCCAACACAAACACCCACTCTAGAGCCATGACACCACATTTATTTGTTCCTGTAAATATTTATGGTGATCTTCAAGACTCCTTGATGATATATTTAATAATAACTCACAATCATTCTGCAGTATAGGATCAGAGAATACAATGAGTACAGTGTGCTTGATTGAAATTCCCACGCAGTACTTTGCCTCAAATTAATAGGAATCCTCTTCCATCTTCTGCCTGCCCCTCGAATAAATTGTTCTTCATTCAGTTTCCACAGTTTTAGACATGGTTCTGTTTTCTGTCTCCTGAATCTGGTGTCTTCAATTTTCTTTTCATCTCAGATACTAGCCATCTCAGAGATTGAGTTTTGAGAGGGACTGTAAAACCTGCATAGCTTACCAACTCTGTCCTCACTAAAGTTCTGGGTACGAAAACAATTGTGCTTACCTTCCTCAATTCTATCTGGAAGATCATGTGAGACCTATTCCTCTTTGGCCCTGATTTCCTCTGTGATGTGGAGGATTTGGAGGCCTGCTGTGATTGTAAATAAGTCTTATTTACATGTATGGCCATCTTCCCCAACAGTCTTGCCTGCCCAGGCACATAACTATGAAGAAGGAAGTGTCCTCTGCTGCACTCTGCTCACTTATCTAACCAAGACTAGGAAGGACCTGGTAAATTATTAAACCATCTTTTCCCCTCTGGACATTGTCTATACCTCTTTAACAGCAGTGGCAACAGAATTATTTATCACCTGTGGCCTTTGAGACCTGTGGGCCCCAATGTGGCAATTATAACTGGCTGGCTGGTTCTCCAAAATGTTCTTGCTATCTTCAGCCCCTCTATTCCACATACACTGCCTAGTCCAAGCCCCTATATTCACATAACACTGTCCAGTCTCAGCTCTGTTGGTAAAGGGGCTGCTTGTTTGTTCCCGCCCACCCAGCTAGCTTTGACCCAAAATAACCACACAGAAACTGTATTAATTAAATCACTGCTTGGCCATTAGCTCTAGCTTCTTATTGGCTAACTCTTACATATTAGTTTAACCCATTTCTATTACTCTGTATATCACAACAAGGTTGTGGCCTACCAGCAAAGTTTCAGCATGTCTATCTCTAGCAGCAGCTCCATGGTGTCTCTTGACTCTGCCCTTCTTCCTCCCAGCATTCAGCCTAGCTTTCCCTGCCTACCTAAGTCTCAGCTCCTCTACTCCCCTCACTGCACAGTCTCAGTTCCTCTACTCCCCCCACTGCACAGTCTCAGCTCCCCTACTCCCCACACTGCACAGTCTCAGCTCCTCTACTCCCCACACTGCACAGTCTCAGCTCCTCTACTCCCCTCACTGCACAGTCTCAGCTCCTCTACTCCCCTCACTGCACAGTCTCAGCTCCTCTACTCCTCCCACACACACTGCACAGTCTCAGCTCCTCTACTCCCCTCTCCTCTATTGTTTAGGGTCTTAGCTGGGGTCATCCTTGTGGATTCCTGGAAATTTCTCTAGTGTCAAGTTTCTTACTAGCCCCATAATGGCTCCCTTAATCAAAATATCTCTTTACTTGCTCTCATCTCTGCTCTTCCTCTATCTTGACTATCCCATTCCCTTAAATTCTCCTTCCCCCTTTTCATCTCCCCTCATCTTCCCCTTCTGCCCTCACTACCTGAGCTAATGGGAGCTCACCAACTCCAGCTCCAGATAGGGAAGGAACAAACATGGGACCAAACTAGTCCCTCTGAATGTGGTTGACAGTTGCATGGCTGGGGCAGACTGAGGGGCCACAGGCAGTGGCACCAGAATTTATCCCTACTGCATGTACTGGCTTTTGGGGAACCTATTTTCTTTGGATGGATACCTTGCTTAGCCTAAATATAGTAGTGAGAGCCTTGGATTTTACCCAAAGCAACGTACTTTACCCCCTCTGAGGAGCAGAGGTTGGGTGGGGGGGAAGGGGTAAGTATAGGGAATGGGAAGAGGTGAGGGAGTAGGAACTTGGATTGGTATGTATAATGAAAAAAGATAGTTTGGCTCTGCCTCAACTTGCTAAGCCAGACTTTGCTGACTCCCCAAGGGAGGCCTTACTGCCTCTGAGGAGTGGACAGGGGGTGGAATGGAGGGAAGTGGGGGGTAGAGAAGGGGAAGGAGGGGGAAGTGTAGTTGGCATGTAAAGTGAAAAAAAATTGAATAAAAAAGTTGATAATTGCCTTTAACCTGCTCAAACATAGAATAGAAAGTCATCTTAAGCTGACTTGTGCACACTGTACATTCTATACCCGTGTTAGTACACTTGTTACCTTTAAACTTGTATGTTTTCAGAACAAAGGACTAGACACCAATGAAGAAAAGACCACTAGTCTAGATGATCCAGCTTCACAGAATGCTTCTGTTGCAATTTCCTCAAAATCTGCTTAGGATAACTTCAAAGCAGCTAGCTAATATGATCCAGCCACACAGACTACTCCAGCCAGGACTTCAGTTAAGTCCTGGACTTTCCCATCACACTGAGACTGGACAACAAATGATACAGCTAACTCTCCCAGGACTTGACCAATATCCCAATTTTCTCAGAATCCCCTAAGGATGCCATCACCCCCAGACAACAAAAAGTAATTTTAAGAACATGATGCCCACATTCACAAAAGGTGTG